>NC_083578.1:29558959-29916459 GCF_027579695.1 Neoarius graeffei
TTTCTACTTCACAATCCACCTCCATTCTATGATGCAATGTATTATGCTAGTGAATTTGTGATTTGTTAGAAATTAAAGTGTGTAGCCTAGAGTTACCATTTATAGTATTATTTATCAAGCTTAAATTCAGAAGGGGTTTTTTCAAAATGGCCAGATGGGGAGAGTTGGGACAGGTCATGTTACAGGTTTTTTCTTGTGGTTTACAAATATAAAATTGTTTAAAAATGTTTGTTAAAATGTGGGCGTGTACCTGCATGAGTATGAAGTTTATTTCATTCCTTCCTGAGAATGGAACCATTTTGTCTAATCAGGTTTTGGGTAAACGGACATTTTTTTTATAGTTGTACCAGCATTGTGTGTTCATACAGTTCATATGGTACAAGTTTTGATAATAAATAAAAATTAATTATGTAGGCCTAGGTATTTCATTTTTGTTCCATGTCACGCCACTGGCGGCACGGTGGTGTAGTGGTTAACACTGTTGCCTCACAGCAAGAAGGTTCTGGCCTCGAGCCCAGTGGCCAACGGGGCCTTTCTGTGTGGAGTTTGCATGTTCTCCCCGTGTCTGCATGGGTTTCCTCCGGGTGCTCCGGTTTCCCCCACAGTCCAAAGACATGCAGGTTAGGTTAACTATCCATCCATCATCTGTAGCCGCTTATCCTGTTCTACAGGGTCGCAGGCAAGCTGGAGCCTATCCCAGCTGACTATGGGCGAGAGGCGGGGTACACCCTGGACAAGTCGCCAGGTCATCGCAGGGCTGACACAGAGACAAACAACCATTCACATTCACACCTATGGTCAATTTAAAGCCACCAATTAGCCTAACCTGCGTGTCTTTGGACTGTGGGAGAAACCGGTGCACCTGGAGGAAACCTACGCAGACACGGGGAGAACACGCAAACTCCACACAAAGGCCCTTGCCAGCCGCTGGGCTCAAACCCAGGACCTTCTTACTGTGAGGCAACAGTGCTAACCACTACACCACTGTGCTGCCCCGTTAGGTTAACTAGCTACTCTAAATTGTCCATAGGTGTGAATCTGTGTCTGAGTGGTTGAGATGAGAAAACCTCTATAATAATCCAGTAGTAATAATCCAACAGGAAACCACTACTGTAATTCTTCCCTAGAAACTTTGATGGCTGAGGCATCAGGCAGAACACTAAAGAAGAAGAGATCTCCTCACTATATCCCAAGTCTCCCAACACAACGTCTCATAGTTCCCTCAATGTATCATGTCTCCCCACAGAAAATAATGACAGAAACAGTGAAGCCTGAAGGCCAGTATATGTGACAAGCTGAGAAACTAATATTGTGGACACAGGGTATGGTAAATACTCTCAAATGCAATATGAATGTGACACTACCTGCAAAGAATTTCACGCACGCTACAAAAGCTGAAACCGTGTCCCAAGTGCACAGTGGTGTAGTGATTAGCACTGTCGCCTCACAGCAAGAAGGTCCTGGGTTCAAGCCCAGTGGCCGACAAGGGCCTTTCTGTGTGGAGTTTGCATGCTCTCCCCGTGTCCGCGTGGGTTTCCTCCGGGTGCTCCGGTTTCCCCCACAGTCCAAAGGCATGCAGGTTAAGCCCACCGCACACCTTCCCAATTCGCTTACGATTTTGTCGGGCCAATTAAATCGCTTGTGAATCGTAAATGTGTGCGGGGGCACCTCGTAGCCAATTTCATCGGTTCTCGGTTGCTCGGTTTAGATCAAACTGGTCTTGATATTTTCGGACGCAATCTCCTCGTACGCAATACAATCGGTAGTGTGTGCGTTGTTACTACGATCTCATTGGTTACGATAATTTTAAAACAGCCAACTGGAGTGCCAGGATTGATCACATGTGGACTGCAGACCAGGAAGCACAACTTGTGTCACTTTGGGAAGTGTCCACCTGTCTTTATGACGTTAATTCATCTGATTACAGCAAAGGGGAAAAGAGGAACGAGGCTATGACTGTAATCATGTCAGCTTTGAAAATGCCTGGTAAAGTATTATAGCATTATCAGTGGTACAGAAATCGCTTGTCCAGAATCCCAGAACAAGTTGAATTTTAAGAAAGACTGAACAAATTAGAATCAATTCTGATTATTGATTTGTCTAGTTGGGATTATTATCCCTTTTTGATTCTAATATTCAAAATTTAATACTTCTCGTATGTATGTATACTTTTTATATTTTTTTGTACTATCATGTGATATCTTGAACACGTGACCATCTATTCGGGCTGAACATGTACGATGCAGGGGTGTCAGAAGCATTTTTAATGTGGGGGGGACACACTGGACAAGTGCAGTTTTGTCAACCTACATGCAATGGTGGTACCACAGTAACATTTACAGATTAGTATAACAAATAGATTTATAGATATAACGCCTTCTTACGGCGGCACGGTGGTGTAATGGTTAGCGCTGTCGCCTCACAGCAAGAAGGTCCGGGTTCAAGCCCCGTGGCCGGCGAGGGCCTTTCTGTGCGGAGTTTGCATGTTCTCCCCGTGTCCGCGTGGGTTTCCTCCGGGTGCTCCGGTTTCCCCCCACAGTCCAAAGACATGCAGGTTAGGTTAACTGGTGACTCTAAATTGACCGTGAGTGTGAATGGTTGTCTGTGTCTATGTGTCAGCCCTGCGATGACCTGGCGACTTGTCCAGGGTGTACCTCGCCTTTCGCCCATAGTCAGCTGGGATAGGCCCCAGCTTGCCTGCGACCCTGTAGAACAGGATAAAGCGGCTATAGATGATGAGATGAGAACTCCTTACACTGGTGCCACTGCAATTTCTACCACTTCATAACTTTCACCCCCCTTTCCTTCACAATCCACCTGGAATAACATCCATCTCTCTCCATTGCTTTCCTTTCTACTATTCCTTCCCCATACACTGATTTCCCATGTTACTTTCCAGAAAACTGGCAAAGACCAGACAAAACAAGTTCTTCAAATCACAACAGGGAATAAATAAATATCAGAGCAGACTTGACCTCATTCTTGGCATTACAATAAGGCAGGCCTACTGGGTTTGAATTAATCAGGGTATCTACACATTTTTCAAGTACAAATTTAAAGACTTTTAAGACCTTTTCAAGACCTCTAAATGGAAAAATTAAGACTGTACCATGGCAAAGAAAGTGATAAATACGACAACTTAAAACTGTTTTCTGCAATAGTTTTTTTTTACTAACTTTAAGAAGAATGTACACAAGTGGTGAACAACAAAGTGCATCAATGGCAACTGTTAGACATGCAAACAGCTGAAGCAAAGTCGTATGTTTTGGGCCTGCAGAACTACTGTAGCAGCAAGGAGAAGACTGGTGTTTACTGGAGAAAACACCATGAATCATTTCAAAAACAAAAACAATAAACAGCAAGTAGAACCAGCTGAACAATCTTAGCTGGCATTATTTCAATCCCCAAAGATTATCTTTGATGATGTGTGATTTTGTGTCTGACAGCAAAATCAGTCTGAGTGTCGTACAGTATACAGCTGGCTGAGGAAGTTCTCGAGTATCTTCTGCATTATAGCAGGTAACAGCATGAACCTGTTTATGCAGTCATACAATCATCAGAGCGTTACATTAAACACAGAAAAACAACTGTCACCTTTCATAACCATTATCAATATTAATAAATGTGTTGTAATAACTGTAAACTAATTATCATCAGTGCAATTGCTATATCAATGTTCATTATTCAAAAATAATCATTAATTATTATCTATAATCCATGAATAATTGTTTGTATTAATAATAATAATAATAATAATAATAATAAACAACTACTTTTTTAATAATAATTTTAAAAAATTAACTCAATTTTATAACATTTTAATAATCACTACTTATTAGCTATATTAATTAATAATTAATAGAGTAGCAATTATTATAATTCAGTATTATTAATTACTACTTAAGCAGTGATTATCAAAATGTAATTTAATAATAAGGAGTAATTATTATTATCAACTACTAAATTATACTAATAAATAATAAGTAGTGATTATTAAAATGCTATAAAATTGAGTTATAAGATTAGTTAAAATTATTATTAAAAAGTAGTAATTATTATTATTATTATTAGTAGTAGTAGTAGTAGTAGTAGTGATACAAACAATTATTCATGGATTATAGATAATTTGTTTTTAATAGTGAACATTGATATAACAATTGAACTGATAATAATAACATTAAGAAGTATTACTAGTAGTATTATTGTTTACTATTATTAGTAGTACAGTTATTTTATATCAATGTTCACTATTTAAAAACAAATTATCTATAATCTATGAGTATTTGTTTGTATTCTACCAATTACTACTTTTTAATAATTATTTGTAATAATTTTAATAACTTAATTTTATAACATTTAATAATCCCTAGTACTTATTCATCACTAATTCATAAGTAGTAATGATTAATAATCAATAATAATTACTATTACTACTAATTATTATTAGTGGTTGTTAATATTATTCTTATTATATTAAAAACACTGTTGTAGACGATAAGTAATACAACTAAAAAACTTTTTGTACAAATTATTTAAATTGTACTATATTTAGAATCATTGTATTTTCTGGAGTTCTTTTTAATTGAGTTTTGAAATAAAGGTTGTTTATATATTTATATTTAACTTAGTACAATAAACAATGTTAATCATGTAAAAAAATGATGCTAATTATTATTAGTAGTATTATGTCCTATAAGTCCCATTTTCCACCTGACTCTTGTGCGCATGCGCGAACCCCCCTGCGTTTCATTCCGGAGCGCTTGACCTCTAACACACACGCGCGCGCGCCTCGTGTCTGTGACAAAACAGTTTCCCAGTCCGCCGCGTCCCCAGCGCTGCGTTATCATCTTTAAACACATTTGTGTGATCCAGCGCTTTTATCGCAAACGATTCTTCTCCTTATTTGGGGGGTATTTGTCATCCCCCAACCACTTGTCGTTAAACAGACATCTTCCCATAATTATCAACGCTTTCTAGCGCCCACGTAAGCTACCTGCGCATCTCTCACGCTTCACAACCACCACACCACACCGCCTCCAGTAGCCTCCTAACGTTAGTTCTTGATCTACAGAATGCATAGAAGACGCACAGAACCAATGCTGCCCCCAAAAGGTGCGCTGGTCACTTTTAAAATTACAGTTAAAAAAATACCCCAAACCGGAAGGAGACATTTCACTCGTTCAGTCCAATATTAAATTTAATACCTCCCTTTCGAAAATTCCAGTCATTCCAAACAATTTAAGACATTTTTAGGCCTTGAAAACCGAAAGTTGTATTTAAGACTTTTTAAGGACCCGCGGGAACCCTGTAAATGATAGCTAACATTAAGCTAGCTGATACATCTCCTAACATTGACTAGCCAGCTAACTGCACTAACATTTCCATTGGGACAAAAAAAAACCCTGCCCTGTGCGGAAATTTTGTCTTACTTTCCGCTTCTTTGTAAAGAATTTCCTTATGTCCACTGTGTCTGGGGAGGGAGCAAATACTGCAAACAATTCATCAACCAAGAATACCCCATTAGGCTAAGCTTATTTCATTGTTTAGTTGAACATTAATTTAACGTGGCCTAGGGTTAATTTTGAGGGCATATAACAAAAGAATAAAGTTTTAGCAAAAGCTAGCTATTATGAGGTGGAAACGGGGCTGACGGCACGTTCTCCACTTTCGAGCAGCTGCACCAAAATGGTCTCTGCTCGCACTGAGATTCACTCGCGCGCGGTGAGCTGTTGTAGGTAACGCCCGGAAAACCCGGAGTGGATTTTCAGTAGTCTGTGTATTCTCTTATCGATCAAGTGGAATGTATTATTTCATGAAGCAATAGAAACAGCGCTGGGTGAACTAATATTTTATGTTAAATGTGTGTGTCGGGGGTCCAAACGAAGAATTATGAAATGTGAGGGGGACACGTCCCCTTCACATTCAATGGTGGCGACACCCATGGTACAGTACGATGTCTTGCAAATGTGTGCAGGGAATTTTGAACCGATCAAACTGGGCCTGTATACTCGTAACCCAATCGCCCGACACACGAACCCCTGATGAAATCGGGAAGGTGTGCGCTGGGCTTTAGGCTAATCAGTGGCTCTAAATTGACCGTAGGTGTGAATGTGAGTGTGAATGGTTGTTTGTCTCTATTTGTCAGCCCTGCAATAACCTGGCGACTTGTCCAGGGTGTACCCCGCCTCTCGCCCATAGTCAGCTGGGATAGGCTCCAGCTTGCTTGCGACCCTGAAGAACAGGATAAAGCGGCTACAGATGATGGATGGATGGATGTCCCAAGCGGCCCCGCTCTCCCCTACAGAAAAGACCACGTGCAAAAGCAGTTCAAGCACTGCTTTTCTCTTTGAACTGGGTTGATTTACAATCAGGGTACAAAGTTTGTGTCACAGGGGTCCAAAATTCAAATTGATTCAAACTGGTTCTTGTACCAGTTTTTAAGTGAAGGACAAGTTAAAGAACAGATTTCAGGTAATTTTTTGACATATGCGTATGGTACACTACCGTTCAAAAGTTTGGGGTCACTTTGAAATTTCCTTATTTTTGAAAGAAAAGCACTGTTCTTTTCAATGAAGATCACTTTAAACCAATCAGAAATACACTCTATACATTGCTAATGTGGTAAATGACTATTCTAGCTAAATTCTACTAAATGTCTGGTTTTTGGTGCAATATCTCCATAGGTGTATAGAGGCCCATTTCCAGCAACTATCACTCCAGTGTTCTAATGGTACAATGTGTTTGCTCATTGCCTCAGAAGGCTAATGGATGATTAGAAAACCCTTGTACAATCATGTTAGCACAGCTGAAAACAGTTGAGCTCTTTAGAGAAGCTATAAAACTGACCTTCCTTTGAGCAGATTGAGTTTCTGGAGCATCACATTTGTGGGGTCGATTCATGGTGCGTTCATGTGCTATGGGAATTATGGTAAATACCAAACACCGACATGGAAAGCACACATGAACGCCCCCTCTTGTGGTATTTTCCACTGGGCAACTCGTAGAAAATTTTGATACACGAGTTGCCGAGATGAGATGAACTTTAACCTTTTCAACATGGCGGCGAGCGGTACAAGACTAGCTTATGAACCAAGAAAGAAGTGGTTTTCACCTACGGAAAGCTGACTCTCACCTTTTAAATGAGTCATGTTATGGATATTATATTATAATATGTATATTATAGCCTAATACAAAATATTCTGTGGCTGTCCAAAGAACGCCAACAATGATCTAGATACTGGCTACTCTCATTGTGGCTACAGCCAAATTTCCAAAAACTGCGTGGCATTCAATGTGTTAAGAAAATCTCTACTTGTCATGATCAGGAAATATTCAGCATTATTTACCTTTTGACTTTTGATAACTCATATTCCTGCTGCAGCTGATGAATAAGGCAATCTATAATTGTTTTAGCCAAATAACAGGCCTGATTCTGAATCTGGTCCACCATCTTTAATTTGTCAACAACAACAAAAGCATGTGAACACAACACACTGGTAAATACCACTTCCCAACTGGAAAATATCATCTTCCCATAGCACATGAACGCAGCATCAATGCTCAAAATGGCCAGAAAAATGTCTTGACTATATTTTCTATTCATTTTACAACTTATGGTGGTAAATAAAAGTGTGACTTTTCATGGAAAACACAAAATTGTCTGGGTGACCCCAAACCTTTGAACGGTAGTGTAGTTTTGTGTAATCTGCTATAAGATGGGAGAAACAAATGAAGTGATTCTCGGAGAGGACATTTTTTTTTTTTGACAATTCAGAATCCACTACTTCCATAGTGCTTTTAAATATAAGGCTGTAAGCTTTGTGCTAGTTGTCTCTAATATTTATGTCCCAATATCTTGACCACATTTTAGGATGAAAATAATCATTTTAGATATGTTATTTTATATTGAAAAATTAGCTGTCTCGGAGAGGACATTTTTTGACACCATTACATACTAATTTGATCAAAATAGTCTGAAAACTTACTAGCATTCAACATCAAAACTTAACTACGTTCCCAATGATATGGAACCAAATATTTGTTTTATGGTATAAAGAATGATGTAAGTGCATCCCTTTTGGAGCTACCTGTGGTCAAAAAAGCACTTTTTCTAAATGACACGAGTAATTTTGCTAAATATGACATATATTGCCATACATTCACCAAAAATAACGTTATCACCAATTATTTTTTTTTTTTTTTGCATGGTAAATAGAGCTATCACAGGGCTACAATAAACAACCAAGTTTATTTAGTCAAGTCTTTTGATATTGAAGATAATAAGTGTTAAATGTGATTTTTAGCTTGCGTACCCTGATTGTAAAACAACCCAACTACAGGCGTTAATCTGATCTAATCTACTCTGCAGTGTTCCAATTTCTCTCTCTCTCTCTCTCTCTTCAGGGAGGCGCCCAAGCCTAAAAAAACTGTAGCGACTCTATCAAGAACAAACATATAATACATGAAATTCGATTTGCAGGGTCCTTTATGGAAATAGCATATGTGTGTGTGTGTGTATTTTTCAGTTGGTTGTAAATGCTATAAGCCACAGCTGCTCCATTGTGCCAGGTTCAGATGCACATGTTCACTGAGCTGCTCTGAGCCCAAACGCGGAAGTTGCACCGGTTAGAAAAGGAAAAAAAAAAAACCCTACAGAATTAGAAAGAAACATTATTTTAAAACAAACAAACAAACAAAACTATATCTCACGAATAAACACAGTCATATTGCGTATATTTTGCCAAGAGCTTATTCACGCTATCCAAACACACTGTTTATCGACAGCTCTCACCAAGCAAATGCCGGGTGGAGTTTACCGACATCAAATGTGTAAAATTCGTTGTGTACTTACAGTTGTTACACACAATGAAACTGGTGTAATCAGGGAAGTTTGTAACCCACTGTCTTACCTCCAAGATAGAGATTTTTAATGCCTGGAACTGAAGCGGTGACTCTGAAGTGAAAAATACCATAAATGGAGCTTGTGTGACGTCACGCATAAACCTAATCATACAGCTACTATACTGCTGAGGGCAGCTGAGACACTGTATAGCAATGACTGACAGTGAATGACGGACATGATATCGTGTGTGAAACAACAACGTATTGTCAGTTTATTTCACATCATGTCTGTAGCTTCCCCCATACTGTACAGTGGATGGAAGCTGTGTCTGACTTTACACTCGATAGTACAATTCTGTGTAGCTTGTTATCAAGGGTTGCCAGATTGGCATTTTTGAGTCCAAAGTGTAAACTTTACAATGTCTCATCTCATCTCATCTCATCTCATCTCATTATCTCTAGCCGCTTTATCCTGTCCTACAGGGTCACAGGCAAGCTGGAGCCTATCCCAGCCGACTACGGGCGAAAGGCGGGGTACACCCTGGACAAGTCGCCAGGTCATCACAGGGCTGACACATATGGCCCTTTTCCACTACCCTTTTTCAGATCACTTCAGCTCGCTTCAGCTCACTTCAGCCCGACACGGCTCGCGTTTCGACTACCTCAGAGCAGCACGACTCAGCTCGCTTCAGCCCTGCTTAGCACCCAAAACTCGCACGGTTTTGGAGTGGGGCTGAAGCGAGCCAAACCGAGCCGAGTGAGGCTAGGGGCGTGAGGAGACACTCCCCTGTGCACTGATTGGTGAGGAGGCATGTCCTCACATGCCCACACACACCCCGCGAGCACGCTGGGATCTGTAAACACCGTAAACCCGGAAGAAGGAGAATTACAAATTACGAGAATTTCTGAAGCCTTATGCACCTCGCCTCATCTATACGCTCTTGCCAGTATCTGTTGGCGTTGTCGGTGACAACAAGCCACAGCACCAAGACCAGCAACACTAACGACTCCATGTCCTCCATGTTTATTGTTTACTATCCGGGTTGTGAGACTACCACTTAAAAGGCCACTGATGTCACTGTTTGCGCCGCCTAACGACATCACGTGACGTCCACCCACTTTTGCTGACTCCACCCAATGTGTCCACCCACTTCCAGCCAGCACGGTTCAGCGCGGTTGTAGTCGAAATGCAACTCCAACAGCCCCACTCAGCTCAACTCAGCCCGACTCAGCACGGCACGGCTCAGCCCAACTCAGCCGCGTTGGTAGTGGAAAAGCGGCATTAGACACAGACAACCATTCACACTCTTACACCTACGGTCAATTTAGAGTCACCAGTTAACCTAACCTGCATGTCCAGTGGCGTGCACAGACATTTTGGGGGGCAAGTGCTCTGGGGGGAAAAGAGGGCACTTTTTTGCGCATGTGGAACACCTTATTATAAAAGTCTGGGATTTAACCCTCCTCTTGTGTTCGGGTCGCCACTGACCCGTTTTAGTTTTTAAAGGTGTAAAACAACCACTTAATGTTAATTTATTACATCAAGGCTTTTTGACTTTGCCAGGAACCTCTAGTTGAACAAAATAGAAAAATAAATTTTTGCTTTCCTAAATCTGAAAATGGTCTAGCAAAAAATATAATACTTATGTGCAGTTGTTTCTGTATGCGACGGGCTACTTCACGACAAAATAATTACAGCTTGGGCTTAGAGGGCAAACAATACATTTTCACTTGATTCATGTGTTACCTGGCTGGTGGGGCAGGGGAAGAGCTGACTAACTGCCCGATGTGTTGTCTGCGCTACGACAAGGCCGTGGCTTCCAGGACGCTATGCTGCTGCAACCTCACATTGAATGCACTGCACGCTTGTTCACGTGACAGAGCAAGAGAGACAGAGGTCCGGTGTGTGTGCGGAGGGGGCACACATCAGGACATTATTTTCACACACGCTTTTAATGCCACGGCTTTTCTAAAAGATCATGTCGACATTGGCCTCAGTAAACTGTAAAAAAAAAAAATTCAAAAGGGCACTTTTTTGGACAGAGGGGCAGGTGCTTGAGCACCACCTCGTGTCTATCTGTGCACGCCACTGTGCATGTCTTTGGACTGTGGGGGAAACCGGAGCACCCGGAGGAAACCCATGCGGACACGGGGAGAACATGCAAACTCCGCACAGAAAGGCCCTCGTCGGCCATGGGGCTCGAACCCGGACCTTCTTGCTGTGAGGCGACAGCGCTAACCACTACACTGCCGTGCTGCCCCACTTTACAATGTAAAGAGTAAAATATTCCTCAACCCACTACACTCCGAATACACAGTGTGTAGATTACAATTATGTATATACAGGGTGTTTCCAAAAAAACAACAACTGATATCATTTCACAATCTAATAATTTTGTCAATTCTCATTCAATTGGCTTCAAATTTTAACAGCATGTGTGGAAACAGGTAAAAATTTTATGTTTAATAGGGTAGTCACACTAGAGGCAGAATGAACCGGAATGTCGTCGGAATGAAAATTCTTCATATATTCCGGGATATTCGAAGTGCATTCTAAAAATTCTGACTGCATACTGAGTGCATTTCAAACATTCGGGCCCATTCTTGTGGCCGGCCCGAATGTTTTGCTCATGCTCAAAACATTCGAAGTGCGTTCGAAGAGGAGAAATATTGAACGGCATTCGAAGTGTATTCTAACTGCATTCTGACTGCATTCTAAATATTCTTACGGCATTCCAACAGCATTCGAAACATTCTGATCGCATTTGAGGGAAAAATCAAAATGGCAAGCCACTTCAAATCCTGCCAGAATGTCCCGAATGTGCCTCGAATGAGCTGGAATGCCGTCAGAATGAAAATTCTTTGTATATTCCGGGGTATTCGAAGTATTCGAGCTGCATTCTCTTTGAATTCTTAGACGTTCGAAACATATTCGGTGGCTATTCCGGGAGCGTTCTGACTGCGTTTGAGGTGAATTCGTACAGCATTCGAGGCACCTTCCGACCAGACTTTGGGTGGTATTTGGGCAGCAGTTAAACTGCACTCGTACGGCATTCGAAGTGCATTCTTAATATTCTTACTGCATTCTAACAGCATTCTAGGTATTCCTATTGTGTTCCAACTACATCTGAACTGCATTCGAAAGCTAATACACCCAGAATGTGCAAGAAGAGGCGGGTTTGAAGCGCATTCTAAGTATTCGAAAGGTATTTTTACAAAGCTGTAAGAACGTTGGTCAGTTTGAAATTCCCACCCGAATATGGCACGAATTTAGAAAAATTTTTCATTCTGGCTGGTTCTGCTTGATTCCTACTAATTCCGAATAAGTGTAACGGGGCCTAAAGGAGAACTGAACTCATTTTTAAACTTGCTTTATTTCTTAATTAACGTGTTATTCAATTACGTTTTCAGTTTCAGTAACCTTATATCATGACTCGTATTGGCAACTCCATCCATCCATCCATTATCTGTAGCCGCTTATCCTGTTCTACAGGGTCGCAGGCAAGCTGGAGCCTATCCCAGCTGACTATGGGGGAGAGGCGGGGTACACCCTGGACAAGTCGCCAGGTCATCGCAGGGCTGACACAGAGACAAACAACCATTCACACTCACATTCACACCTACAGTCAATTTAGAGCCACCAATTAGCCTAACCTGCATGTCTTTGGACTGTGGGAGAAACCAGAGCACCTGAAGGAAACCCACGCAGACACGGGGAGAACATGCAAACTACACACAGAAAGGCCCTTGCTGGCTGCTGGGCTCGAACCCAGGACCTTCTTGCTGTGAGGTGACAGTGCTAACCACTGCACCACCGTGCCACCCATATTGGCAACTAATTGCAATTAAATATTATACTTATCAGCCTATTTGTTTTTTAGAAATGTTGAATTTAGTTCATTTGGTCCATGGCAGACGTAACTTATCTGCAGGATCTTCATGAGACTTGTGCGAGACTTTGAAACGTGAAGTGGTGTCAGTGCCACCATTTTGAAAACTGTTTTCCAAATGAAATATTGCACAAAAACAATTTTAAATGATGATTACTGCCTACTTTTTTCAAACTTTCCTGATTGCTATCAAAACAAACAAAACCAGGCTTGATTACATCAGCATTTGAAAGAGGGCATGCACGTCTTTTGACAACGTTGGCAGATGTTGGTCACTTTGATTTCCGCTGTATGTTTTCCTTCCATCCTACGATGTCTCGCACAGGTCTCAACAAATCTCGTTTACGACCATTGCTTTGACGTATGGACTGATATATTACATGACATATTTCAAACACTCATAACTTGCTATAGCAGTGACAAAATAGCTATCAAAAATGCATTCCTATATTTAATAAAATGAGATATAGAATTTTGATTAAAAAAATTTGCCTTCCGTTTTCCTTTAATGTTTTTTTGTTTTTATCTTTTTAGGAATAGAAATGCCATTCACTGGAAAAGAAAAGGTGTTTTGTGTGTTAGAGTATGTTCAAACACTGTTGAACAAGACTGTGCAGCGTGCATTTATGAGAGAATTCTCTAAAAATGCACTGTTACCAGAAAAGACTGTTACCAAAGACATGCTGTAGCGTGGTTGGCAGGAGCTGGACTACCGACTTGACGTGTGCCGTGTCTCAGGTGGTGCGCATATTGAAAATTTGTGAACTCGTTCATGGAATCCACATACCTTTTGAATTTCTCATTCAGATTCGGAGGAAGAAAGCTTATATTGCTCAACATTAAGCCTGTTCAGTTTCATTTCCCTAGACTATGTAGTTTCTGGGATATTTACATCTCAAATAATATCAAATTTTTTGAAACACCCTGTATTATTCTATATCTACAAATACATTTTGGCTGAGTCTGATATTAATTTAAAAAATAATCTAATAAAACAAATCGAATAAAAAACATGCACAATTGATTTTCAAGGGTTGGCTTCCCCACATGGGTAATGTATCCCAAAGTACACATTTACTGTTGGGTCATTATGCTGAATACTGTTTTGGTTGTTCTTTCAACCATTTTTGGTAGGTAATAAACATTGCATACTGCGAACACCCCACAACACCTGCTGTTTTGGAGGTGCGCTGATCCAGTCATGTAGTCATCACAGTTTGGGCCATTTTTCTTGCTTCCAACATATCAACTTCGAGAACTGACTGTTCTCTTGCTGCCTAATATATTCCACTCCTTGACAGGTGTCACTGTAATGAGATAATCAATGTAATCCGCTTCACCTGTCAGTAGTTTTAATGTTATGGTTAATTTGTGGATTTTATATGCTTAGTTGAGTTCCACATGCGAAGGACATTTTAGTGCGCACGCACACACACGTGGGATACATTATCCATGTGTTTCTTTACTGTTTTACAGTATGGTTGTACAGAAATGGGAGCTCAATTATAATCTTAATTTCAGCCTAATTTGTGTTTTATTATTACCAAATAACAGGACTGTTATAAGGGTAACAGGGTTTAATGCAGTCACAATGCTTATGACACAAAAGTTTACAGTAATGACCCCTCAGCTACAAATTTGTCTCTTTTCCTATTGTACACTTGATACAGTGGTGCTTGAAAGTTTGTAAATCCTTTTTCTACATTTCTGCATAAATATGACCAAAAACATCATCAGATTTTCACACAAGTCCTAAAAGTAGATAAAGCAAACCCAGTTAAACAAATGAGACAAAAATATTATACTTGGTCATTTATTTTTTGAGGAAAATGATCCAATATTACATATCTGTGAGTGGCAAAAGTATGTGAACCTCTAGGATTAGCAGTTAATTTGAAGGTGAAATTAGAGTCAGGTGTTTTCAATCAATGGGATGACAATCAGGTGTGAGTGGGCACCCTGTTTTATTTAAAGAACAGGGATCTATCAAATTCTGATCTTCACAACACATGTTTGTAGAAGGCGGCACGGTGGTGTAGTGGTTAGCGCTGTCGCCTCACAGCAAGAAGGTCCTGGGTTCGAGCCCCGGGGCCGGCGAGGGCCTTTCTGTGTGGAGTTTGCATGTTCTCCCCGTGTCCGCGTGGGTTTCCTCCGGGTGCTCCGGTTTCCCCCACAGTCCAAAGACATGCAGGTTAGGTTAAATGGTGACTCTAAATTGACCGTAGGTGTGAATGTGAGTGTGAATGGTTGTCTGTGTCTATGTGTCAGCCCTGTGATGACCTGGCGACTTGTCCAGGGTGTACCCCGCCTTTCGCCCGTAGTCAGCTGGGATAGGCTCCAGCTTGCCTGCGACCCTGTAGAAGGATAAAGCGGCTACAGATAATGAGATGAGATGAGATGTTTGTAGAAGTGTATCATGGCACGAACAAAGGAAATTTCTGAGGATCTCAGAAAAAGCATTGTTGATGCTCATCAGGCTGGAAAAGGTTACAAAAACATCTCTAAAGAGTTTGGACTCCACCAATCCACAGTTAGACAGATTGTGTACAAATGGAGGAAATTCAAGACCATTGTTACCCTCCCCAGGAGTGGTCGACCAACAAAGATCACTCCAAGAGCAAGGCGTGTAATAGTCGGCGAGGTCACAAAGGACCCCAGGGTAACTTCTAAGCAACTGAAGGCCTCTCTCACACTGGCTAATGTTAATGTTCATGAGTCCACCATCAGGAGAACATTGAACAACAATGGTGTGCATGGCAGGGTTGCAAGGAGAAAGCCACTGCTCTCCAAAAAGAACATTGCTGCTCATTTACAGTTTGCTAAAGATCAAGTGCACAAGCCAGAAAGCTATTGGAAAAATGTTTTGTGGATGGATGAGACCAAGTAGAACTTTTTGGTTTAAATGAGAAGTGTTATGTTTGGAGAAAGGAAAACATTGCATTCCAGAATAAGAACCTTATCCCATCTGTGAAACATGTTGGTGGTAGTATCATGTTTTGGGCCTGTTTTGCTGCATTTGGGCCAGGATGGCTTGCCATCATTGATGGAACAATGAATTCTGAATTATACCAGCAAATTCTAAAGGAAAATGTCAGGACATCTGTCCATGAACTGAATCTCAAGAGAAGGTGGGTCATGCAGCAAGACAACGACCCTAAGCACACAAGTCGTTCTACCAAAGAATGGTTAAAGAAGAATAAAGTTAATGTTTTGGAATGGCCAAGTCAAAGTCCTGACCTTAATCCAATCGAAATGTTGTGGAAGGGCCTGAAGTGAGCAGTTCATGTGAGGAAACCCACCAACATCCCAGAGTTTAAGCTGTTCTGTATGGAGGAATGGGCTAAAATTTCTCCAAGCCAGTGTGCAGGACTGATCAACAGTTACCAGAAACATTTAATTGCAGTAATTGCTGCACAAGGGGGTCACACCAGATACTGAAAGCAAAGGTTCACATACTTTTGCCATGCACAGATATGTAATATTGGATCATTTTCCTAAATAAATAAATGACCAAGTATAATATTTTGTCTCATTTGTTTAACTGGGTTCTCTTTATCTACTTTTAGGACTTGAAAATCTGATGATGTTTTGGGTCATATTTATGCAGAAATATAGAAAATTCTAAAGGGTTCACAAACTTTCAAGCACCACTGTATGTACATTACTTTCTGATTTTTAAAATGTCTATCAGAGTTCAGTTATTGTCTTCTCACATGAGAAAAATTGAAATTTAAATGTCTCATCTGGTATATAACAGTCCTCTCAATAACTGCCGGCAACCAGCGATTTTGCCACCTACAAACGCTCCAGGGGCCCGGCCGGGCTCAGCCCGAAGAGCTGACGTGGGCCCGACCTCCTGTGGGTTCACCACCCACAGAGGTAGCAGTAGGGGACTGGTGCAATGTGGATTGGGTGGCAGTCGAAGGCAGGGGCCTCGACGACCTGATCCCCGGACACAGCGGCTGGCTGTTGGGACATGGAATGTCACTTCGCTGGGGGGGAAAGAGCCTGAGCTTGTGCGGGAGGTTGAGAGGTACCGGCTAGAGATAGTCGGGCTCACCTCCACGCACAGCTTGGGCTCTGGAACCCAGCTCCTCGAGAGGGGCTGGACTCTCCACTTCTCTGGAGTCGCCCGTGGTGAGCGGCGGCGGGCTGGTGTGGGCTTGCTTATAGCTCCACAGCTCAGCCGCCATGTGTTGGAGTTTACCCCAGTGAACGAGAGGGTCGCCTCGCTGCACCTTCGGATTGGGGAGAGGGCTCTTGCTGTTGTTTGTGCCTATGGCCCAAATAGCAGTATAGAGTATCCGGCCTTCTTGGAGTCCCTGGGAGAGGTACTGAGGAGTGCTCAGACTGGGGACTCCATTGTGTTACTGGGGGACTTCAATGCTCACGTGGGAGATGACAGTGACACCTGGAGGGGCGTGGTTGGGAGGAACGGCCTCCCCGATCTGAACCCGAGTGGTGTTTTGTTATTGGACTTCTGTGCTAGTCACGGTTTGTCCATAACGAACACCATGTTCGAGCATAGGGGTGTCCATAAGTGCACGTGGCACCAGGACACCTTAGGTCGGAGGTCGATGATCGACTTTGTAGTCGTTTCATCTGATCTCCGGCCCTATGTCTTGGACACTCGGGTGAAGAGAGGGGCTGAGCTGTCAACTGATCACCACCTGGTGGTGAGTTGGATCCGCTGGCGGAGGAGGAAGCTGGACAGACCTGGCAGGCCCAAACGTATGGTGAGGGTCTGCTGGGAACGTCTGGCCGAGCACTCTGTCGGGGAGGTCTTCAACTCCCACCTCCGGGAGAGCTTTTCCCAGCTTCCGAGGGAGGCGGGGGACATTGAGTCTGAGTGGACCATGTTCTCTACCTCCATTGTGGACGCAGCTGTTCAGAGCTGTGGCCGCAAGGTCTCCGGTGCCTGTCGTGGCGGCAATCCCCGAACCCGGTGGTGGACACCAGAAGTAAGGGATGCCGTCAAGCTGAAGAAGGAGTCCTATCGGGCCATGTTAACCTCCAGGACTCCCGAGGCAGCTGACGGGTATCGGCAGGCCAGGCGTGCTGCAGCTCGGGCAGTTGCGGAGGCAAAAACTCGGAACTGGGAGGAGTTCGGGGAGGCCATGGAGAAGGACTATCGGTCGGCCTCGAAGAAATTCTGGCAAACCGTCCGGCGCCTCAGGAGGGGGAAGCAGTACTCTGCCAACACTGTTTACAGTGCGGGTGGGGAGCTGTTGACCTCGACTGGGGACATTGTCGGGCGGTGGAAGGAATACTTTGAGGATCTCCTCAATCCCACCGTCATGTCTTCCACTGAGGAGACTGAGGCTGATGACTCAGAGGTGGACTCGTCCATTACCCAAGCCGAAGTCACTGAGGTGGTTTGCAAGCTCCTCGGTGGCAAGGCACCGGGGGTGGATGAGATCCGCCCTGAGTATCTCAAGTCTCTGGATGTTGTGGGGCTGTCTTGGTTGACACGCCTCTGCAACATCGCGTGGCGGTCAGGGACAGTGCCTCTGGAGTGGCAGACTGGGGTGGTGGTCCCTCTTTTTAAGAAAGGGGACCGGAGAGCGTGCCCCAATTATAGGGGAATCACACATCTCAGCCTCCCAGGGAAGGTTTACTCCAGGGTACTGGAGAGGAGAATTCGACCAATAGTCGAACCTCGGATCCAGGAGGAACAATGCGGTTTTCGTCCTGGTCGCGGAACACTGGACCAGCTCTATACCCTTCATAGGGTGCTCGAGGGTTCATGGGAGTTTGCCCAACCAGTCCACATGTGCTTTGTGGATCTGGAGAAGGCATTCGACCGTGTCCCCCGTAGTATTCTGTGGGGGGTGCTTCGGGAGTATGGGGTTCGGGGCTCTTTGCTAAGGGCTGTCCGGTCCCTGTACGAACGGAGCAGGAGTCTGGTTCGCATTGCCGGCAGTAAGTCAGACCTGTTCCCAGTGCATGTTGGACTCCGGCAGGGCTGCCCTTTGTCAGCGGTTCTGTTCATAATTTTTATGGACAGAATTTCTAGGCGCAGCCAGGGGCCAGAAGGAATCCTGTTTGGGAACCACAGGATTTCATCTCTGCTTTTTGCGGATGATGTTGTCCTGTTGGCTTCTTCAAACCAGGACCTTCAGCATGCACTGGGGCGGTTTGCAGTCGAGTGTGAAGCGGCTGGGATGAGAATCAGCACCTCCAAGTCCGAGGCCATGGTTCTCGACCGGAAAAGGGTGGCTTGCCCTCTCCAGGTTGGTGGAGAAGTTCTGCCTCAAGTGGAGGAGTTTAAGTATCTCGGGATCTTGTTCATGAGTGAGGGAAGGATGGAGCGTGAGATCGACAGGCGGATCGGTGCAGCCTCCGCAGTGATGCGGTCGCTTTACCGGTCCGTTGTGGTGAAGAAGGAGCTGAGCCAAAAGGCGAAGCTCTCAATTTACCGGTCGATCTACGTTCCGACTCTCACCTATGGTCATGAGCTTTGGGTAATGACCGAAAGGACAAGATCGCGGATACAAGCGGCCGAAATGAGTTTCCTTCGCAGGGTGGCTGGGCGCTCCCTTAGAGATAGGGTGAGAAGCACAGTCACTCGGGAGGAGCTCGGAGTAGAGCCGCTGCTGCTCCACATCGAGAGGAATCAGCTGAGGTGGCTCGGGCATCTTTTTCGGATGCCTCCTGGACGCCTCCCTGGGGAGGTGTTCCAGGCATGTCCCCCCGGGAGGAGGCCCCGGGGAAGACCCAGGACACGCTGGAGGGACTATGTCTCTCGGCTGGCCTGGGAACGCCTCGGTGTTCTTCCCGAGGAGCTGGCCGAGGTGTCTGGGGAAAGGGAAGTTTGGGCTTCCCTGCTTAGACTGCTGCCTCCGCGACCCGGTCCCGGATAAAGCGGAAGAAGACGAGACGAGACAAACGCTCCATTGCCGCCTACTAACAGTGGTTTTTCAAAGAATTGAAATTCATAAGTTTTTACTTCATAATTTATACTTCATAAAAATAAAATTTTGTATTCAGGATCACTCAGAATTCACCATTTAACATCTACATTTTCAAAATTTTCCGGGGGACGACCCCCGGACCCCCCTCTTTTTTATACTTCGTGGCAGCGGCTAACGCAGCCTCCGCTCAGCTCATGCTTAACATGGATCCCAGACATCTGCTATTTAGTGGAATTCTGCTATTTTTCTAGCCAAAGTGTTGTTTTTTTTTTAAATCTCTTGTATATCCGTTAAAAATGTTTGTTTAAGTAAAATGACCAGCAGAATACGTTCTGATTTGGTTTGCTTGTTTAGCGATGTTTTCGTCGGCTTCGTTTGTTCTCGTTGACATTCGGGAACACTCGGAAGTTAAATTGATGTAAATACCGCGAGACTGTATGCAATAGAACGAGAAAACAATATGGCTGTACCCATTTGCTAGAAAACGTGTTTTAACTCTGTTCGTGCTTTTGTTTCTAATGCGTTGAACTTAATTCAATATGTCATGGAAAGCGTAGTTGCACTTAGCCAGAGAGGAAGTTGAACCCAAGAAGAGATTAATGAATGTGGTGAATACAGAACTTGAAACAAAAGCTCATGCGAACAGAGTAGCCAAGAAACTATCCAAAAGAGCACTGCAGGAACATCAGAAAAAGCAGAAGGAAAGATCAGAGAAACAAAAGCAGAGAAAACTGGAGGAAAGATCGCAGAATGCACCCCAGAAAAGAGCATTAAATTCCTCTGCAGTGAAACCTTTCAAAAAGAGAAAGATTTAAATCAAATATCTCCAATATTTGCTGTACATATGTATATATCTAATATTACTGAATCATTGATTTCTGCTCATATTCATGATTTTTGAAAAATGAATGTGGCTTATACTAGACTAGTATTGACATTAACTCAAAACAAAAAAAATAAACAAATGAGATGAACTATGGATACTATTGGTATAACAAAATCAGTGGAATATTTAGGCAAGTATATTCTTCAAAGCTACATTTTCGTCTAATTTTTATAAATGATTTTTTTTTGCCACTTATGTCATAGATTACAAAATATGGCATCAAATAGATACACATTATTGTTAAATTCTGTTGCTTTTCTATGTTAAATCTATGTAAAAATATGTGTTCTATAGCATCTTTAAATGTTAAAATCTCAACAGCTGGATGGGAGCATATGTTGCTCTAGAACCTGGATATACCTTTCAGCATTGATGGTGTCTTTCCAGATGTGTAAGCTGCCCATGCCACATGCACTAATGCAACCCCGTACCATGACACGGGCAGGTACAATATACCACACCACTTGCGAATCCGCATAGTCCGGGAGCCATGGGGTCGGACCCGGAACTTTTGGTTAAAGTTTTTTTTTTTGCTTTATCTTATAGATTTGAGGTAGCTCTTCAAGATTTAAGAGGGTGCCCGGTGATATCCCTTGGGCAATTTAATATATTAACCCTTTAATGCCCTATATGCCCAAATAATGGAAGAAAATACAAAAAAAATAATATCAGTGTAAATACTGATATTAAATGCACCAAGTTGGCTGTATCTGATAGGTATTCACATTTTTCTCTATATTTGTCATTCAAATACATCAAATGTGGATTAATTAACCCTTTCATAACTTTTCCAAATTAGCGATTTTTATACAAGTATTACATAAACTCTACAGTTAATACAAAATAATGATCAATATCTATGTAAGAACTATACAGCATGCAAAAGAACTATATACAGCATGCACACACACACACACTAATGACCAATAACTATGTAAAAGAACTATATACAGCATGCATACACACACCAATGATCCACTATGTAAATGAACTATATACAGCATGTATACACTCACACCAGTGATCCACTATGTAAAAGAACTACAGCATGCAATAGAACTATATACAGCATGCATACACTCACACCAGTGATCCACTATGTAAAAGAACTACTGTATATACAGCATGAAATAGAAATATATACAGCATGCATATACATTCACACCAGTGATCCACTATGTAAAAGAACTATATACAGCATGCAATATAACTATATACAGCATGCATATACACTCACACCAGTGATCCACTATGTAAAACTACAGTATGCAATATATCAAGCATGCAAAATGGCATATACAGCATGCGCACACACACACACACAAGAATAGCAAAAGATACTGATTTTCAATTAACCAAATTGGCTGTACAGTATTCACGCTTTACTGTCATTCAAATTAGTCAAACGTGTAATTGACCCTTTCATAAATTTGCAAAATTAACAATTTTGATACAAGAACTACAGTACATAAAGCATGTACGTGCATGCATACGCACACACATACACATGCACACACACTAATGAGCAATAATTATGTAAAATAATTACATACAGTATGCAAACACACACACAAAACACAAAAACTATTTAAGGAAAGAACTAAGAGTTCAGATGAAAAAAAAAACCCTCTAAACCCTTTGCCATTGCTTATGCCTGTAAAAATATGCTTATGTACTGGATGCCAGCTAGTACAGAGGAGAATGTTAAGTAAACCTTACTCCCCAACGTTTTAAAAGTCGTGCTAGTCAGTGGAAGAGCAGTGTGGTTTGGAGTGGGGGTGAATCGGGGACAATGCCCTGAATTTTACTAGGGAACCAGGAACATTACTATTTCAACAGTCAATATCGTAAAAATAAGCAATCTATTAGCTTAATGTATTAGCTTAAGGAAACCTTACTGCCCAACGTTTTAAAAGTCGTGCTAGTCAGTGGACTGGCTAGTGCACATGACTCTCAGTCCACAAGCAGTGTGGTTTGGAGTGGGGGTGAGGGTAAGGTTAACAGACTTTTGAGATGATAATCGGGGACAATGCCCTGAATTTTACTAGGGAACCAGGGACATTACTATTTCAACAGTCAATATCGTTAAAATAAGCAATCTATTAGCTTAATGTATTAGCTTAAAAAATCAGTGACTAGCATTTACTAGGTGAGAGTTGGGTGTGCTAGCCAGTGTTGTGAAACTATGGGTCTAGTTTACTGGTGAGCAGTGAGTACATGTCACTGCTCTTTCATGATTACAGTCAAATAGTTTCTCTGCTTAGCTTATGCGTGCTGTGATCTTTTGGGGGCAGTGTGATTGACAGAGTTAGCAAGATAGCTACACAAGTTGGCTTGAATTAGCTAACTGTGTCCCTCATATGCCCCTGCAGAAGTAAACACAAGGATGACAATGGAGTGTATGCCTAATAATTTAAGGCTCGCATTAACAACCAAAGTAATAGAGTAATAAAGGGCTTTTTGGTATAAGCCCCGCCCCCAATTGCATGGCCACACCCCCAACCATGGCTGGAACCCCACCCCCAGGCCTTAAACTCATCCTACTATGTTAACAAACACAAAAATAAGTATGATATATAGACTTTGGTGAACATAAAGTGAAGAATGTCAAAATGTCAGAATTTAGGCTATGACTGCAGCACATCCAACAATAAAGGGCCAATATCCGGAATTGCCCAAGGGATATCACCGGGCACCCTCTCTTATCTTAATGAGTAGACCTTGGACAACAACAAACAGCAAAAAAAAAAAAAAAACTTTAACCGACGAAGCCAGGTTCAGCCAAATTTGGGCCTTTGGCTCCCGGACTAGCATGGGACTGAACTGAAATTCACCGCTGCCTGTCTATATTTGAAATGAGCTGTCAATCAAAGAAAATATCCGTCCGTTTTCACCAATCACCAGTCTCCTCGCGGAAAGCTTTGCCATGTCCCTCCCACTGTGAGGCTGGGAGTCCATAGGCGGGTGTTTTCGCAGTATTTGTCCAATAATCGTCTTGCATTTTGATATTGAAAAGCGCATAGCTCCCAAATGCCATTGAAGTGCACTGAGGCTGGGCTGCATGTCACGAGGGGGAAAAACTCACGCACACATTAGGTGAACTGGGGAAAGTTATAACGGAATGATTTCGCACTGTAGTTGGGTTGAGCACATATATTTCTATGATTCTGGATCTGAAATAGCAATGTTATAAGGTCGGCTATAACATAAGCCTAGCGCAATTCATCCTACACGATGTTCGTCATTTTTAGAGGAGGCTGAGCCTCCCTCGTTGTCTTAGAGCAATCGCCCGTGGTACAACAGCATCCAACAAGGAAGGTGTAATTCAATTACAACGACAATCAATAAACTCTCGATTCTAGTGTCGTGCCGTTTCGACGTAGGTGACTTTTATTTTGAAATGTCTTTAAGCCGCAGAACCGCTTACGGGCTTGTGCTGTAAAACAGTCATGTATTTACATCCGCAATGTTCTCAGAAATAATAAACACTGTGCCAACTTTACACAGGTACATTACATACATAAGCACATTTCTGTGGTCGTACCTGTATAATGATATTTGTTTAAACACATTATATTTGAAACGGTGCCAAAATGTTCATACAATACTTTTGAAATATCAAACAAAAACGATAAATCAAAATTTAAAAAAAAAAATTTTAAGTCAATTTTTTTAGACTGGCAAACAAATTATTCGTGTAATCGTGCAAAATATCAGTCTATTGCTCTTCAGAAACCTTTTTTTTTGCTCCGCGTCTTTCTCAGTTTTATTTGACGTAATTTATTTTGGTTGCGATTCCAGTTTTCTCGTTTGCGCTCCCTGACTTTTTGCTTGCAGTTTTGGCACAAACTTCACGTGTGGGTGGGCTGTCCAGGAATGCATTCCCATTGGCTAACTTGTGTTTGACTGACAGCTACGCTCAACCATTCCCTACTCGGATTCTGGCGGACTGTTTGACGAGTGACTGATCCATTGACGGTAAACAAGGATCGAGTGGACTTCAGTGGCGACTATGATACTGAATTAATTCAACAAAGTGTAAGTACGGGACAAATGTGTTGTATGTGTTGCAGTAGTACACATTATGCAGGTGTTTCGTGGCAAGTCAAATGTTAGACTTAGCTCCACTACCCAATATAATAGCTGTCTTGCTAACGTTAAACACACCTGCATAATGTGTACTACTACAACACATTTGTCCCGTACTTACACTTTGTTGAATTAATTCAGTATCATAGTCGCCACTGAAGTCCACTCGATCCTTGTTTACCGTCAATGGATCAGTCACTCGTCAAACAGTCCGCCAAACTCCGAGTAGGAAATGGCTGCAACAGCTTCCGGGGGAATCGCTGAGCGTAGCTGTCAGTCAAACACAAGTTAGCCAATGGGAATGCATTCCTGGACAGCCCACCCACACGTGAAGTTTGTGCCAAAACTGCAAGCAAAAAGTCAGGGAGCGCAAACGAGAAAACTGGAATCGCAACCAAAATAAATTACGTCAAACAAAACTGAGAAAGACGCGGAGTAAAAATAAAAGGTTTCTGAAGAGTAATAGACTGATATTTTGCACGATTACACGAATAATTTGTTTGCCAGTCCAAAAAAAAAATACTTTTTTAAAGTTTTTTTTTAATTTTGATTTATCGTTTTTGTTTGATATTTCAAAAGTATTGTATGAACATTTTAGCACAAAATTGATTCCACACGATAAAACGGACCATCCAGTCAGATACCCGGCGTCGTTGTTTCTGCCGCGCTGCAAACTGGGAAATGTAGTTTACTATAGTTCATGATTACGTTCAGAAAATCGTCCGTAAAAGGTCTTTGAACTGCAGTCTTCCGGTGTTTAATCAAATCCTCTGTTCTCATGTGAGCCGCGGAGATATTGGAACAACGTTTACAGGTTTGTGTGAACGTTACTCCCGTGTAGACCTGTTTAATGCTCAGTATATTTCATTCTAGCCATAATATGCCGTTTAACAGCTCACACATACTATGGACCCAGTGCAAGAAATTTCGAAGTGGCCCAAAGTATCAAAGTTCACGGTGTCTGCATGCGCTGCCACTGTTGCAGAACTGGGTAACAAAATTCCTCACAATGGAAAATAATGTCTTTTTCTTTTTTTATGTTGCTCTGCACATAGTTGTTGATTCATTTCTGATTATTCACTCTGTTTCTATTTTGTTGTCAACCCCAATATAGTCACATTCCCCCTTGATCTGACAAAAACAAGGCTTCAAATCCAAGGTGAACATGCTCCTGAGAAACTCAGCAAGAGAGGAACTGTCAACACTGTGTACAGGGGAATGCTGAGCACAGCTGTGGGAATAGTGCGAGAAGAAGGACCACTAAAATTATGGCAAGGGGCAACACCTGCAATCTACAGACATATTGGTAACCTTCAGCACCTTATAACTGGGAATTGGTTGACCAGTGAACGTTAGACGTTTACTGTCACTTGAATTTAATCTAAAAGCTACAACCCCAATTCCAAAAAAGTTGGGACAAAGTACAAATTGTAAATAAAAACAGGTAAGGCTAATTGGTGGCACTAAATTGACCGTAGGTGTGAATGTAAGTGTGAATGGTTGTTTGTAAGCGATGATGGATGCTGTATGTAATGAGGATTTTTTTAGAGCATTTGAGTGTGCATAAATTGGTTGGAATGAACTAAAATACAACCCCGATTCCAAAAAAGTTGGGACAAAGTACAAATTGTAAATAAAAACGGAATGCAATGATGTGGAAGTTTCAAAATTCCATATTTTATTCAGAATAGAACATAGATGACATATCAAATGTTTAAACTGAGAAAATGTACCATTTAAAGAGAAAAATTAGGTGATTTTAAATTTCATGACAACAACACATCTCAAAAAAGTTGGGACAAGGCCATGTTTACCACTGTGAGACATCCCCTTTTCTCTTTACAACAGTCTGTAAGCATCTGGGGACTGAGGAGACAAGTTGCTCAAGTTTAGGGATAGGAATGTTAACCCATTCTTGTCTAATGTAGGATTCTAGTTGCTCAACCATCTTAGTTCTTTTTTGTCGTATCTTCCGTTTTATGATGCGCCAAATGTTTTCTACGGGTGAAAGATCTGGACTGCAGGCTGGCCAGTTCAGTACCCGGACCCTTCTTCTACGCAGCCATGATGCTGTAATTGATGCAGTATGTCGTTTGGCATTGTCATGTTGGAAAATGCAAGGTCTTCCCTGAAAGAGACATCGTCTGGATGGGAGCATATGTTGCTCTAGAACCTGGATATACCTTTCAGCATTGATGGTGTCTTTCCAGATGTATAAGCTGCCCATGCCACACGCACTAATGCAACCCCATACCATCAGAGATGCAGGCTTCTGAACTGAGCGCTGATAACAACTTGGGTCGTCCTTCTCTTCTTTAGTCCGAATGACACGGCGTCCCTGATTTCCATAAAGAACTTCAAATTTTGATTCGTCTGACCACAGAACAGTTTTCCACTTTGCCACAGTCCATTTTAAATGAGCCTTGGCCCAGAGAAGACGTCTGCGCTTCTGGATCATGTTTAGATACGGCTTCTTCTTTGAACTATAGAGTTTTAGCTGGCAACGGCAGATGGCACGGTGAATTGTGTTCACAGATAATGTTCTCTGGAAATATTCCTGAGCCCATTTTGTGATTTCCAATACAGAAGCATGCCTGTATGTGATGCAGTGCCATCTAAGGGCCCGAAGATCACGGGCACCCAGTATGGTTTTCCAGCCTTGACCCTTACGCACAGAGATTCTTCCAGATTCTCTGAATCTTTTGATGATATTATGCACTGTAGATGATGATATGTTCAAACTCTTTGCAATTTTACACTATCGAACTCCTTTCTGATATTGCTCCACTATTTGTCGGCGCAGAATTAGGGGGATTGGTGATCCTCTTCCCATCTTTACTTCTGAGAGCCGCTGCCACTCCAAGATGCTCTTTTTATACCCAGTCATGTTAATGACCTATTGCCAATTGACCTAATGAGTTGCAATTTGGTCCTTCAGCTGTTCCTTTTTTGTACCTTTAACTTTTCCAGCCTCTTATTGCCCCTGTCCCAACTTTTTTTGAGATGTGTTGCTGTCATGAAATTTCAAATGAGCCAATATTTGGCATGAAATTTCAAAGTGTCTCACTTTCGACATTTGATATGTTGTCTATGTTCTATTGTGAATACAGTATCAGTTTTTGAGATTTGTAAATTATTGCATTCCATTTTTATTTACAATTTGTACTTTGTCCCAACTTTTTTGGAATCGGGGTTGTATGTGAACGAACCGTCACATAGACTTAGCAAAATCTGCTTACCAGATGCACACATGAGGAGTTTTATATTGTTTACCATTGGATCAACTGTTCTTTTCCTTCTTGGTGATAAGTGTCTCATCTCATTATCTCTAGCCGCTTTATCCTGTTTTACAGGGTTGCAGGCAAGCTGGAGTCTATCCCAGCTGACTACAGGCGAAAGGCGGGGTACACCCTGGACAAGTCGCCAGGTCATCACAGGGCTGACACATAGGCTACGTTTACATTATGTCGAATCAGCGGATCATCAGATTAACGTTCTTAAAACGATTCGCGTTTACACTAAAACCGTTAGCCGTGCACACAGCAACACCAATACACGGATACGCTCGGCTCCGCAGGCATCCTGCGCTCCAAATCACTCCGCCCTGAACAGCGAGTGCCCTCTGGAGGGTGCGCACTCCGGCCCTGCGCAGCTCACACAGTGCGCGAGTGAAGTGCACAAGCCACGATTCGGGACTGAGCCGCTGTGTGTGTGATCCCAGCGCATATCACTTACCACTTGCAAGTGGAAGGATGGCAAGCCTAAAGACAGTCATAACTACACAGTGGGCAGTATTTGCATCAGTATTTGCAGTATTTTCATACTTTTATACTCTTTAATGAAAGGTGATACAAGGCGGAAGTCCGCGCCGTTTTTCAGCAGTCGCGTCACATGACCAACGCCAGCGAATCAGGAAGGTGGATGTCACAGGGACGTTGTCCAATGACGACGCCAGCTCGAGCTCAGCACAGCGTATTCGCGTATCTCAATGTTTACACAGCACCGGACCAGATACGATCTAGATTGAATACATGGACGCTGGCGGGTTCCCGTTTCCCGGCTTTTCCAGGTGGTTTAATGTAAACAGACAGTGCATCCGCGAAGAAAACGAGACAGATACGGTCTAATGTAAACGTAGCCATAGACACAGACAACCATTCACACTCACATTCACACCTACGGTCAATTTAGAGTCACCAGTTAACCTAACCTGCATGTCTTTGGACTGTGGGGGAAACCGGAGCACCCGGAGGAAACCCACGTGGACACGGGGAGAACATGCAAACTCCGCACAGAAAGGCCCTCGCTCGGCACAGGGCTCGAACCCGGACCTCCTTGCTGTGAGGCGACAGCGCTAACCACTACACTACCATGCCGCCGGTGATAAATGTATGTGTGTATATTCCATCCATCCATTATCTGTAGCCGCTTTATCCTGTTCTACAGGGTCGCAGGCAAGCTGGAGCCTGTTCCAGCTGACTGTGAGTGAGAGGCGGGGTACACTCTGGACAAGTTGCCAGGCCATCACAGGGCTGACACATAGACAAACAACCATTCACATTCACACCTACGGTCAATTTAGAGCCATCAAGTAGCCTAACCTGCATGCCTTTGGACTGTGGGGCAAACCGGAGCACCCAGAGGAAACCCACGCAGACATGGGGAGAGCATGCAAACTCCACACAGAAAGGCCCTTGCCAGCCACTGGGCTCGAACCCAGGACCTTCTTGCTGTGAGGCAACAGTGCTAACCACTACACCACCATGCTGCTCCGTGTGTATGTTCATTTTTTAATTTTATATTTATTTTTAACAATTTTTATTATACCCCTGCTCTGCGGGGGGGGGGGATACTGTTTTATTTATTTATTTATTTTTTTACTTCTGTCTGTCCGTCCATCTGTCCACAACACCCTTTTTCTCAGCAGCCACAAACCATAGTCACTTGGTACCAAACTTCAGCTTGGGGTTCTATACCGTGTTTTCAGGTCTGTCTCACATCAACTTCCTGTTTACTTACTGAATGTATTAACAAAACATATCGCATGGATTTACAAAATTTTCATAACATTTTTCTCAGCAACTATAAATCACAACTGCTTGACATTTGGTACTGAGCTTCAGCTTGGGGTTCTATACCGTGTATACCGTTTTCAGGTCTGTCGCACATTGACTTCCTGTTTACCGACTGAATGTATTTACGAAACATATAGGGTGGATTTTGATGCTATTTCAAGAAGCAAAATGCTATTTCAAAATGAAAGTTTACCAGGATGCTATTTGAAATCCCTGGGGAGAACACTGCTCTTTACTTACTTGTTTCAGGGTTAATTATTTGTTGAAGTCAACATTCATAATAAGTGTCCAATTCCTTCGATTGCTTGCATTCTGATATAAGCAAGAGCTGGGGTATACGTAAGTGAGCAGTAGCTCACAGTTGATCTTGTTTAATTTTATTTATTCATGATTCTGCATTATTTCTAGGTTCCTAATTAAATGTAAGCAAATTAAAAATGCTGTAATTTTTAATTTGCACTCTACTCAGTTTGGATGTAAATGCACTCAAACTAAAGCTGAAAGTATGCACTTTGAGCTCATATTCATTCTTTGTTTTCACCTCCAATGTCCTGTGGTAGACAACTAAAATAACAGTTATTGCTAATGTCCAAATGTTTATGGGGGCGGCACGGTGGTGTAGTGGCGCCCCCTGCAAGAAGGCGCTGTCGCCTCACAGCAAGAAGGTCCTGGGTTCGAGCCCCGGGGCCGGCGAGGGCCTTTCTGTGTGGAGTTTGCATGTTCTCCCCGTGTCCGCGTGGGTTTCCTCCGGGTGCTCCGGTTTCCCCCACAGTCCAAAGACATGCAGGTTAGGTTAACTGGTGACTCTAAATTGACCGTAGGTGTGAATGTGAGTGTGAATGGTTGTCTGTGTCTATGTGTCGGCCCTGTGATGACCTGGCGACTTGTCCAGGGTGTACCCCGTCTTTCGCCCGTAGTCAGCTGGGATAGGCTCCAGCTTGCCTGCAACCCTGTAGAAGGATAAAGCAGCTAGAGAGATAATGAAATGTTTATGGACCTAATTGTATAGAAAACATGCAGTTATGTCAGTTTAGCACTTTTCACTATCTTGAAACCAAGATAAATCATGCCAGAACCTTTTCTACAGTTGGCGAAATTGCAACCTATAAACTAAAGAGAAAAACAATCATTTTAAGGTAAAAAAGGAAACAAAGAGAAAGGGGGGGGGGGGGAGTGTACCATAGCTTGGTTGTATAAGTGCGCACACATGTAAATTAATACTTAGTTGAAGCACATTTAAATTTTTTCTTGGCATTCAGTCTCTTTTTGGGTAAAAGTCAATCAGTTTGGCACATTCTGACTTCGCAATATTTTGCCATTCTTCCTTGTAAAAGCATTCTAACTCTGTCAAATTGGCTGGGCATCTTGTGTGCATGGGCATCTTCTGGGCACCCAACAGATTTTCAGTTGGCTTTAGATCTGGACTCTGGCTGAACCATTTCAAAACCTTGGTTTTGTTTTAGTGAAGCCATTCCTTTGTTGATTTGGAAGTGTGCTTCTGGTTGTTGTCATGGTTCCATTGTATATCTGATGCCATGGAAATGGTTTTGTGACCGTCTCCTGATTGATGTTTTTCAACAGTGAGATCCCATACCTACTTTGAAAGCTGTTTTTGGCTCATGGATGTTTCCAGTTGGATGTTACCAAGAAGATGTCAGGAAAGTACTATCAGAACAGCTGCACTTTTATTTATTTATTTATTTTTATTTTTTATTTTTTGGGGGGGTCAGTCACTTTAATTGATGGCAGGTGTATGCTAATTTGTATTTAGCATGAGTTTGAATGTGATTGGTTGATTCTGAACAATGCCACTTTCCCAATTTTAGAAGGGTATGAACATGTAAGGTGGGATTCCTTTTCTGTCCATCCATCCATCCATCCATCCATCCATCCATCCATTCTCTGTAGCTGCTTATCCTGTTCTACAGGGTCGCAGGCAAGCTGGAGCCTATCCCAGCTGACTATGGGCGAGAGGTGGGGTACACCCTGGACAAGTCGCCAGGTTATCGCAGGGCTGACGCAAAGACAAACTCTTTTTCTTTCCTTCTTTCTTTTTTAAAAATAAATTTCCCCTTCTCTCTCCCCTAAAACATTTATGGTTGTTTGTCACTTCATTTTTCTGTGTTGCAATTTCACAATAAAGGTGGAAAAGGTTCTAACATGGTTTAACTTGGTTTCTTTTTTTTCCTCTACATCACAAAAACTTGCCATTTTAGCAGGGGTGTGTAGACTTTTTATATCCAGTGTGCATTTATATCCTGGAACTACACTGCCTCCCTTTTCTTACACATTGCAGGTTTGTTTTTATAACATACACTTATAAAATGTACAAGACTAATATCCACATAATTTAATTTATCATAGTTTATCAGTGACTCATATTTCAGCCACAGAAGTTATTTGTTTTTATTTTAATTTGAATATAGTCATTGCTACTGTATTAGTGGTTACGTCACATGGTAAGTGGTCACATAAAGTGATGAACACCATGCATGGTTGTAAAATATTTTTGTTATTTTCTAAAAGCGAAAGAAATGCATCCATGTCATCAACCCCTTTTTATTTTTTTTAAAATTAGTTTATTCAGGGGGCAGGATGCTAGCCTATGAACAACTCCGGGATTTTGTGTTGGGAAAATCAGAAGATGGAAGCTTTCCCCTTTGGTAAGTTGAGACTTACTGTTTAATTTTGTCTGTTGTCATAAAGTCTTAACAAAAACCAGGATCAAAAATTTCATGCTACATAGGAGGTAAAAAACACAAAACCTTCCAAAACTACTGAGGTCAGTCCTCTATTGCTGCATAGCTGGTTATGGCCATGGTCAAAACTGATTACCAAATCAAATACAGTTAGGTCCATATATATTTGGACACTGACACAAATTTTGTTTTTTTTTTTACCTGTTTACTGAAACATATTCAAGTTATATAATGGACATAAAGTCCAGACTTTCAGCTTTCATTTGAGGGTATCCGCATTAAAATTGGATGAAGGATTTAGGAGTTTCAGCTCCTTAACATGTGCCGCCCTGTTTTTAAAGGGACCAAAAGTAATTGAACAATTGACTCAAAGGCTATTTCATGGGCAGGTGTGGGCAATTCCTTCGTTATGTCATTCTCAATTAAGCAGATAAAAGGCCTGGAGTTGATTTGAGGTGTGGTGCTTGCATTTGGAAGATTTTGCTGTGAAGAAAACATGCGGTCAAAGGAGCTCTCCATGCAGGTGAAATAAGCCATCCTTAAGCTGCGAAAACACAAAAAAAACATCCGAGAAATTGCTACAATATTAGGAGTGGCAAAATCTACAGTTTGGTACATCCTGAGAAAGAAAGAAAGCACTGGTGAACTCATCAATGCAAAAAGACCTGGACACTCACAGAAGACAACAGTAGTGGATGATCGCAGAATAATTTCCATGGTGAAGAGAAACCCCATTCACAACAGCCATCCAAGTGAACAACACTCTCCAGGAGGTAGGCGTATCAATATCCAAATCTACCATAAAGAGAAGACTGCATGAAAGTAAATACAGAGGGTTCACTGCACGGTGCAAGCCACTCATAAGCCTCAAGAATAAAAAGGCTAGATTGGACTTTGCTAAAAAGCATCTAAAAAAGCCAGTACAGTTCTGGAAGAACATTCTGTGGACAGATGAAACCAAGATCAACTTCTACCAGAATGATGGAAAGAAAAAAGTATGGCGAAGGCGTGGTACAGCTCATGATCCAAAGCATACCACATCATCTGTAAAACACAGTGGAGGCAGTGTGATGGCTTGGGCATGCATGGCTGCCAGTGGCACTGGGTCACTAGTGTTTATTGATGATGTGACACAGGACAGAAGCAGCCGGATGAATTCTGAGGTATTCAGAGACATACTGTGTGCTCAAATCCAGCCAAACTGATTGGTCGGTGTTTCATAATACAGATGGACAATGACCCAAAACATAAAGCCAAAGCAACCCAGGAGTTTATTAAAGCAAAGAAGTGGAATATTCTTGAATGGCCAAGTCAGTCACCTGATCTCAACCCAATTGAGCATGCATTTCACTTGTTAAAGACTTAACTTCAGACAGAAAGGCCCACAAACAAACAGCAACTGAAAACCGCTGCAGTAAAGGCCTGGCAGAGCATTAAAAAGGAGGAAACACAGCGTCTGGTGATGTCCATGAGTTCAAGACTTCAGGCAGTCATTTCCAACAAAGGGTTTTCAACCAAGTATTAGAAATGAACATTTTATTTACAATTATTTAATTTGTCCAATTACTTTTGAGCCCCTGAAATGAAGGGATTGTGTTTAAAAAAATGCTTTAGTTCCTCACATTTTTATGCAATCATTTTGTTCAACCCACTGAATTAAAGCTGAAAGTCTGAACTTCAACTGCATCTGAATTGTTTTGTTCAAAATTAATTGTGGTAATGTACAGAACCAAAATTAGAAAAATGTTGCCTCTGTCCAAATATTTATGGACCTAACTGTATGTTACTTTGTGACATGATACTCTTATCGGGTACAGGAAGGCTGCAGTTGGTGGCATGGTATCTGGTGCTCTGGGCCAATTCTTGGCCAGCCCCACTGATTTAGTTAAGGTACAGATGCAAATGGAAGGGAAAAGAAGGCTGGAAGGCAAGCCACCACGGTAGGCAATCCTAGTTGTGGTTATGGTCAAAATTCATTCTAGGGATATATGTGCCTTATGAGGTCTATTTTGTTGACCAGAGTACATGGGGTTATTCATGCCTTTGTGAAGATCGCAAAGGAAGGAGGGACCCGGGGCCTCTGGGCTGGTTGGGTGCCCAATGTACAGAGAGCCGCTTTGGTCAATCTTGGAGGTAGTGCAGTGCAAATAGTTCATATTATTTCAGCAACCAAAGTAAAGTGACTTGATATGATATACAGCCCCATTTCCAAAAAAGTTGGGACACAGTGTAAAATATAACTAAAAACACAATGTAATGATTTGCAAATCATAGAAACCCTATATTTCATTGAAAATAGTACAACCTTAAATCAGAAAGTTCAGACAGTATGTTGAAATTGAAGTTAAAACTGAAAACAATGATTTGTAAATAATCTTTGACCTGTATTGCACTCAAAACTATACAACAGTACATTTGATGTTTTACCTCATGAATTTTATTGCTTTTTCAAGATAAATATTATTTCAGTTTTGATTCTTGCAACACACATTCAAAAAAGTTGGGCCGGTAAAGCATTTACCACTTTATAATGTTGCCATTTCTTCTCACAACACTTAAAGGATGTTTAGGGACTGAAGACACCAATTGATAAAGGATTTCAGGTGTTGTTTTGTCCTGTTCTTCCTGCAAACAAGTCTTCAGGTGTACAACAAAATGGGGTCGCCATTGTCATATTTTTTGTTTTCAAAATTTGCCACATGTGCTCTACTGGGGATAGAGGGGACAGGCACCCTCTTATTCCACAGCCATGCCTTTGTAATGTGTGTAGAATGTGGTTTTGCATTGTCTTATTGAAATATCCCTGGAAAAATGTCTTCTTGAAGGCAGTTTTTGTTGCTTCAAGATCTCAGTGTATTTTTCTGAATTAATGGTGCCATTACAGAAGTGTAAGTTACCTTTGCCAAGGGCATTGACACACCCCCATACCATGACAGACCCTGGCTTTTGGACTGGTAACAATCTGGATGGTCCTTTTCATCTTTGGTCCAGAGCACATGGTGTCCATATCTTACCAAAAAGACCAGGAACACTGATTCATTTGACCACAATACATGTTTCTGTTGTATGATGGTTCATCCCAGATGCCTCCAAGCCCAGACAAGTAGACAGCACTTCTGGATACAGATAACATAGGGCTTACTTTTTGCACAGTAAAGTTTTAACTGGCATTTTTGTATGTATCTCCGTAAGTAATCCTGTCAGACCACAGGACAGTTTTCTATTTTGCCTCAGTCCATCATAAATGAACTCCGGCCCAGAGAAGGTGGTACTGTTCCTGGATATTGTTTATATTGTGGCAGAGGTTCATGAAAACCCTTGCCATATCTGTGTATTGCTCCTCACGCCACTGTTCCGAAGGTGCTGATGGGACAGTGCCACTTCAGCACCTCTGTTTTGGACTGCAATAACAAGCATGGCCACAGGGCAGAGCCAGCCAAATAAACACACCTGTCACCACTGAAGTGGTGCTGCTCTTTGCCTTCCTCAAGCAGCTAAGGGAGTATTACAGTAATGGACACCACCAACAATACAGGTCAGTTCACACTGAGCAAGGCATGCTGGCTGATTCCTCTTTCCCCAGGTAACAGTGTTGACAATGAGTACAACAAAGAGGGAATTCTGCTGCCTGCGAGAGCTCTTGTGGCTTGACTCCCCTGCTCCAGTTACAGCCTATGAATCCCTGGAAAAATTACGTACTCATATCAGACTCTGCCTGCGATCCAGCATTCAGCCGTCTCCCCTCAGCATTCAACTCCTGGCACAAGCTCCAAGCTTGGGACTTCTGCCCCTCACCGACTGTACCTCAAGATTCCTTCACTCCCCCCTTTTCCCACACTCTCAACAAACCCTAAATAAAAGGGCACTTTGTTTTCCTTATCCTTGTCTGTGTTCACCCGCCACAGCTGTGAGTTGCCACAGTGGTGGAGAATGCAGGCATGAACACAGGACCCACACCCACCCTCCACATGAAACTCCAATTGCAGCACCTCCTTGAGTCCAGCCTCCAGCAGCAGCAAGTAACCCAGGAGCTGGCGCAGGGACTACAAGCTGCAACACAATGACTGCTGGAACAGAGGACCAGAGCTCCTCCTTTCCCCAGCTGACTTCCAGACACTCGACAGGAGGCTCTCTGTGTACTCCCCAAACTTACACCAGCAGACAGCATCAGTGCCTTCCTGTATACCTTTAAGCAGATGGCCATATGGGTGGGCTGACCTGAAAAAGAGTGGGCCCAAGCCCTCACCCCACTTCTCTCTTGAGAGGTGCAGCTTGTATACTTTGCACTCCCACCAGCTTCTGCAGAGGAGTATCCACTTCTAGAAGGGCAGATCCTGGCCCAGTGCAGGTTCAACTCCTGTCAGACTGCTGCTGAGTTTCATTGCTGGATATACCAGACAAAGCCTTATCCCTTGCGGCAGCTCAAGGAACTCTAAATAAAATAGCACTTTGTTTTCCTTATTCTTGGGTTCTGTGTCTGTGTTCACTCACTGCAGCCATGGGTTGTCACATCATATGGTTTGTTCTTTGCATGGTAGAATTTTAACTTGCATTTGTGGATGCAGCGACGAATTATGTTCACAGTCAAATGTTCCTAAGACTAGGCAGTGATTTCTACTACATAATTGTGTCTGTTTTTAGTGCAGTATCACATGAGGGTCCAAAGATCACGGGAATCCAAAATTGGTTTTTGGCCTTGTCCCTTGTGTACAGAGATTTTTCTGGATTCTCTGAATCTTTTAATGATATTGTATACTGTAGATGATGTTATTCTCAAATCCTTTGCAATTTTACATTGAGTAATTTTATTCTTGTCTTTCACAGAGTGGTGAACCTTCCCCATCTTTATTTCTGAGAGATTCAGCCTTTGTGGGATGCTCTTTTTATACCAGTCATTTTACTGACCCATTGACAATTAACCTAATTAGTTGTGAGATGTTCCACCAGGTGTGTGTGTGTGTGTGTGTGTTTTTTTTAAAGCATTATACAACTTTTCCAGTCTTTTGTTGCCACTGTCCCAACATTTTTGAAATGTGTTCCAGGCATTAAATTCAAAATGAGCATATTTTTTCAAAAACAATGAATTTCTCAGTTTCAACATTTGATATGTCTTCTTTGTACTATTTTCAATGATCTATAGGGTTTCCAGTGATTTGCAAATCATTGCATTCTGTTTTTATTTACACTTCACACAGCATTCCAACTATTTTTGGAAATGGGGTTGTAGTAATTGCCAGTATAATACAAGTTCTTGTCTACTTATGGTCTTTACTTTTGACATTCAGACCTCACAACATATGACACTGTGAAGCACTTTCTGCTAAGGAATACTTCTATAGGGGACAATTGTCTTTGTCATGGATTAGCAAGGTATGTTTTTTCCCCCTTTACATTTGCAGAAATACTATAAGGAATACTACAAATGTCATATCTGACTGAAATGTTCTTTTAGCACTTGTTCTGGTTTAGTAGCAGCTATGATGGGAACACCAGCCGATGTAGTTAAGACAAGAATAATGAACCAACCACGGGACTTGAATGGAAGGTCAGTTTGCTATTTAGACTGCATAAAATATTGCTTTTTACATTAATCTGAACCATTCCTCCACAAACTACATAAGCACATGCTTAAATAGTGAATTTCAATGTGAAACAATTGAAGTAGTAATTATGAAAAAACTAACAATGACATTATTGCATCCTCAGTCCCCTCTAAGATCCACAAGAAGAAACACGACAAAACCTCTTCTAAAATACACAATAAAATTTAATATTAACTCTCTTAAATAGACCAATAGTTTACAATCAACAAATTATGGTTATAAAGTACATTATTTTTTTTCAGTAGGTCAGCTGTTACTGATATTTTGTTCACAAAATTAATCAACCTGACTGCAAGTTTTCGCAAAAGGGTATCTTCATCTGTTATCCACAACAAGACTGAGAACAAAAAGGTCTTTTTAAAACATAGTATAATTTAAAGAGGCCAGCTCACCCTTTCCAGAAGCCTCTGCGCCAACTTGCAAGTCGCTATTTTTGCATCCATGGATATTCCACTGTTTGCAAAACAATCCAGCAACCATAAGCCATAGATCATAAATTGTAACATGAAATTGAAGATATTTTGTCAAATCAGTTATATTTTAAATTATTTTGACTGATCCATTCCTTTTTTTTGTATGGTTATTCCTTTGTAATGGACCAGAACTGGTCTCTGCCCTCTTGCAGGCAGTCATGAAAGAAGGAAAATATCAGGCATACTTTATACAGAACTTCTACGCATGACATATAGATGAAGAAAAAGTTTAAGATGGATATTGAAGGGATCCCTAACAGTGATTTTGCAGAAGTTTTTTCTGAACAGAAAGCTAGCAAAGTAGCGGTCATACTGTATGATTTCAAAACAAAAACAAGAAGCTAGATTCTGGGAAGGGTGAGTCAGTGCCTTTGAAGTTTATTTGTTTCAGTAGACTAGCAGAATAAATTAAATTCATGAAGTACATTCATGTATTTCATTATAATGGAGCTGTCACTGTCAACATTACCTCAGCTTAATGAACAGGTAGTGCAAGCAAATTAGAGGGTGCCTGATTCCCTGCCTAGACCAGTCAGGTTCCTCATGCACTTTTTGGTTGCCTCTCTACTAGAAAGTGAATATTGTAAACATACAGCTGTGGGGTTACGGCAGAGAGAGTTATCGGAAGATTATTACTCAGATTTTCATTATTTCTCGAGAACATGCCAATCACTGGAGATATGTTAATATCATGGTTTGTTTTGTTAATGTTTACCCATGGTTGTGATTATAGCCTAATAGTCACTGGAATGTCTGTTTCACCAAAACATGAAAGTGAAATATGTTAAAACTGCCATGCTGCCAGAGCACATGTTTAGCAACTTTGCAGTTTTATTTTAGGCTGTAAAAATGATAGCATTTACATAGTGTAACATCCACAATGTCATGTCCATAATGCATCCATTGGTGCTAAAGAAGGCAACTGGACTTGCTTGAAATTCTTGAAGATGTTTCATCTCTCATCCAAAAGGCTTCTTCAGTTCTGTCTGATTAGTGGGGAGTTTCAGGTATTTATCCTCTAGGCCCTGTCCACACGGCAACGGATTCAGGTGAATCTGATAAAATTGTTTATCGTTTCGGCCTGGCGTCCACACGGCACCGGCGTTTTGGGTGCCCCAAAACGAAATCTTTTGAGAACGGGTTCCAGAGTGAAAAAATCTGGCAACGGAGCCATTGCGAAGTCGTCTGGATGAGTAGAACGGATTTGTTTACGATGACGTCACAACCACATGTGCTTCACGCCGGGTAGAAGTGTAACAAACTCGATGCGAGTTGTCAACAAATCCTATAACTTGGTTCATGAAACACGCTTACAAAATATTTTCACTGTGAATATTTATTGTGTAATGATGCAAAGTGAGAGAGAGAGTGAGAGAATAGCTCTTAGGGCAGAGTCAATCCCGCCAGCAAAAATAGGGAAAAAAAGGCGCGATCTCACCTCTTCAGATGTTTATTCCGGACCATTAAAGAATTCTGGAGGATATCAGAATGTTGGCATACTGGCTTCCATCTACCCCCGTTCATTCCTCTTTCCGCGTTTCCATTAAAAAAAACGAGCATGTGATTTAAAGGGACTATATCCATAGGATAGGGAGTGAGAAAGTGTGTGCGTGTGACAGGGATAGTCACTGTGCGCATGCGCAGTTGTGCGCATGCATCTACTTCTATTGTTCTGGTGTCTCCGATGGGACCGTCTTACAGCGCACGTAGTGGTGTGGCATGTGTATTGCATCGTTTTCACCAAGCATTGCGTTGCCATATGAACCTGATATTTTACTGATCCGTTGCCCATGTGGACGCGATATTTTTAAAAAAAAAATCTCGTTGCCGTTGTCGTGTGGATGTAGCCCTAGTGGACCAAAAGCAACCCTAAGGAGAGTCGTTGAGGTCACATGGGTTGTTGACCCTCTCCGCCATCCTGTAGGTGTTGGGGTCACTGGAGGCCGGGAGTGAACAGTGTTAGCCCATGTTTACATTAGACCGTATCAGCGGATCATCAGATTAACGTTTTTAAAACGATTAGTATGCACACAGCAACACCAATACACGATTTGCGTGCACACAGCAACACCAATACACGGATACGCTCGGCTCCGCAGGCATCCTGCGCTCCAAATCACTCCGCCCTGAACAGCGAGTGCCCTCTGGAGGGTGCGCACTCCGGCCCTGCGCAGCTCACAGAGCACGCGAGTGAAGTGCACAAGCTGTGATTCGGGACTGAGCTGCTGTGTGTGTGATCCCAGCGCATATCACTTACCACTTGCAAGTGGAAGGATGGCAAGCCTAAAGACAATCATAACTACACAATGGGCAGTATTTGCATCAGTATTTTCATACTTTTATACTCTTTAATGAAAGGTGATACAAGGCGGAAGTCCGCGCTGTTTTTCAGCAGTCGCGTCACATGACCAACGCCAGCGAATCAGGAAGGTGGATGTCACAGTGACGTTGTCCAATGACGATGCCAGCTAGAGCTCAGCACAGCGTATCTCAATGTTTACACAGCACCGGAGCTGACACGATCTGGATTGAATACATGGACCCTGGCGGAGTCCCGTTTCCCGGCGTTTCCAGGCGGTTTAATGTAAACGGACAGTGCATCCGCGAAGAAAACGAGACAGATACGGTCTAATGTAAACTTGGCCTTAGTAGCCTAGAGGGTCGTGAGGGTGATCTGTGGGTCGTTGGCTCTCTCTGCCATCACGTGAGTCATTGAAGTCAGCTGAGTCTTGGTGTGGATGTGTCTTCAGTTGTCTGGGAAGTGTGCCAAGGACTACATTGTATGTGGCTGATAAGTGGTGTCTCAGACCACTTCCTCTGTTCAGTAATGGTCGTTCCAGGTTGAGGAAGATTTCTTTTACTCCTCTTTCAAACCACCAGTATTCTCTGGCTAAAAGCATACACTGCAGTCCTGAAACGAGTGTCCTTTGTTATTGAGATGAAGATAGACTGCAGAGTCCTGGCTTGAGGAACTGGCTCTCCTGTGTTGAGTCATGCGCTTGTGAAGCAATCGTTTCATTTCCCAAATGTACAGGTCTGAGCATTACTCACTGCACTGAATTGTGTACACTATGGCTACGTTTACATTAGACCGTATCTGTCTCGTTTTCTTCGCGGATGCACTGTCCGTTTACGTTAAACCGCCTGGAAACGCCGGGAAACGGGAATCCGCCAGCGTCCACGTATTCAATCCAGATCGTGTCAGCTCCGGTGCTGTGTAAACATTCAGAATACGCGGATACGCTGTACTGAGCTCTAGCTGGCGTCTCATTGGACGTCACTGTGACATCCACCTTCCTGATTCGCTGGCGTTGGTCATGTGACGCGACTGCTGAAAAACGGCGCGGACTTCCGCCTTGTATCACCTTTCATTAAAGAGTATAAAAGTATGAAAATACTGCAAATACTGATGCAAATACTGCCCATTGTGTAGTTATGATTGTCTTTAGGCTTGCCATCCTTCCACTTGCAAGTGGTAAGTGATGTGCGCTGGGATCACACACACAGCGGCTCAGTCCCGAATCACAGCTTGTTCACTTCACTTGCGCGCTCTGTGAGCTGCGCAAGGCCAGAGTGCGCACCCTCCAGAGGGCACTCGCTGTTCAGGGCGGAGTGATTTGGAGCGCAGGATGCCTGCGGAGCCGAGCGTATCCGTGTATTGGTGTTGCTGTGTGCACGCAAATCGTGTATTGGTGTTGCTGTGTGCACACTAATCGTTTTAAAAACGTTAATCTGATGATCCGCTGATACGGTCTAATGTAAACATGGGCTATGTTGTCCTGTTTGTGTCTGGGTATTCTGTCCTTAGGGTGGACCAGTTTCTGCCTCAGAATGTTACTGGGTCTGAAGTGTACAGGGATGTTGTGTTTGTAGAAGATCCTCCTGAGTTTCTCAGATAGTCCAGAAATGTAGGGAATGACAGTGTTCTTGCATTTGTTGCTGTTTTCTTTCCTGTCCAGTATGTTTCTTTTTCTGGTCTTGACGAAAGTCCACTTGGGATACCCGCACTTCTGAAGTGCTTCTTTGATGTGTTTTTGCTCCTTCTCTTTTCCTTCTACCTTTGTAGGAACATTCTGAGCCCTGTGATGTAAGGTCCTAATGACCCCCAACTTGTGTTCCACAGGGATGAAAGTCTTCCGGAAATACTCGGAAATCCGGATATTTGACAAAACTCTTGAAAATCTCCGGTTTTCCGAATGGAGAAATTTTTCAGATTTTTTGCGTTCCAAGACGCGGCGTAATACTTCGCATCGTCCTTGCATGGGCGCGGTCCTTAAATAGCCCAAATGTAGTTCATTGATTAAAGACAGGTGTTCTTTGTTAATGGTGCGCGTGCCGGAGCTTGTTAGGCGCGCGCGCCCAAGACGCGCCTTCAGGTGCACGTGCTAAGGCGCGCATGACTGACACCGTTCTGCGCAAGCGCAACACAATCGCACTAGAAAGCATGTTCAAGCTGCCAGTGTAGCTGCAGTCTTTTTAGTTGCGAATTATGAGTATTTTCTCGTGTTAATAATTCACCATGTCAAAACAAGCAAAACTTTCCTCCTTCTTTCAATGTGAAGAGAGGTAAGCAATTTACTATATATATTTTTTTTCCATCAAAGTTGCATTTTGTGGTTTCGAAGCTAAGTTTTAGTGCCGTTTCTAGAATACAACATCAAGAAAACGTGGAAGAAACAGCAATAATGGAAGAGCCGGTTTCTAAGCTGCCTAAAACTAGCAATGGTAATTATTTTTTGTTACATAATGTACTCAGGCTGCCAGTCAGTGTGTGAGACAGACACACACACACACACACACACACACACACCCTACGTCCCTGATTTATATGAGAAATTTGGTATTCACTGGTGTGTTTAAATTTACAGACAATACGAACTAATGTAAACAATTGGCTTCAACTCGCATAAATATGAATTGGAAATTTTTAGTTCACTTTAGCTTATGCAAACGCACAACTCTACTAAAAGATTGATAAACGAGGCTCAATGTCCCCAACATTGAAACCTGAAAGCTTTGGAAACTCTAACAGACCTTTACTTTTTAACAGTACTGTTTTGGGATTTTGCTGAGTTTACCTTCAACTGTCTGATTTTTTTTCAGAGTAATTAACTGTGTAGCCAGGAAAATCACCGCATTTTCTAAATGCACTCCTGAAAATTACTCATTAACTAGGGGAATTAAATTTGATATTTTTGACATGTTAATCATTAGTGTACATGAAAGAAAAAGGCTTAAAAGTTATAACTTGTTTTAGTGAAAATAAGTCCTAAAATGCACTAGAATGCAGGGTTTTGCGTGTTATGTTATTAAAATATTTTCGGGGGACGTTGCCCCCCCGTATCTTAGTTTGACTTTCAAAAGTTCAGGGTTTTTTTCTTTGCTCCACTTTCATCTCTAGTTCCAGCGGGTGTTGAAAGTCAAACAGTAGGTACTGTTCTGCGTGTGTGGGTTTTCGGTAGACCTCAATGCTAAGGCTTCGGTCTTGTTCAGTGTGCATATTTCCACTGACGTCCTCCTGAGTGAACTTGATGTTGATATCCACTGCATTGATGTGCTCTGTGAAGGCTTCCACCTCATGGGTTTTGATTTTTACCCAGTTGTCATCCACATATCTGAACCAGTGGCTTGGAGCAACTCCTGAAAAAGTGGTCAAGACTTTGTTTTCCACTTCCTCCATATATGGCTTGGCCACTATAGGGGACACCGGTGAGCCCATGGCACATCCATGCTTCTGTCTATAGAAACATTCATTGAACTGGAAATAGGTGGTGGTCAGGCAGAGGTCAAGTAGGGTGCAAATGTGGTCTGTGGTGAGGTTTGTTCTGTTCGGTAAGGTGCTGTCTTGAAAGTCATTTTCTAAACGATTCAACTGCTTCTGTGGTGGGAATGCAGGTGAAAAGAGAAGTCACATCATAGGAAACCATAGTTTCATCTGAGTCTACCTTTAGGTCTGCAACTTTAGTGGCAAAATCTTGGGAGTTATTGATGTGATGTGGGGTGTTTTCGCCAGGATGGTGGCTAGGTGTTGTTAACAGGTCTCTGCTATCTTTCATTCATTCATAGTAACATTGCAATAGTAGTCCTTCAAGAATTGTGTAAATAAAGTGCGGTCCATAAATAACTGGTCAATGACACAGATTTTTAAAAAAGAGTACTAATTATGGGATTAAAGTGCAGAATCATGCTCATTGTATAAGCTAATAAAATATTGTTTAATGTTAAGAAGCATGAACTGTCTTTCTGATTTTTTTTTCTTTTTTTTTCTTCAAGGGGGCTCCTGTACAAGTCATCCATAGACTGTCTGAGTCAGTCTGTTAGGGCAGAGGGATTACTAACACTTTATAAAGGCTTCGTACCAACCTGGTTAAGGATGGTACTCTACTTATTACTTTATTTATTTTCATTATAGATTTGATCCAATTTGGAATAGTAGGTTTATGTGAATTCTTTATTTTTGTCTTTGCAGGCTCCCTGGTCTATGACATTTTGGCTGACTTTTGAGCAAATCAGACATGCTGTGGGCATCAGTTCGTTCTGATCATATAAATCAAAAGAGCAATAAAAATAAGCTGATGTTAAGGAAGAGAGGTTTTTTTCCTTCAGTGTCTTAATACCTAATTGAAGTTTCAGGGCCCTGGCTCCACCATTTTGTTTTTTGTAACAGGCAAGGGTCATAGAACAGTGATAGAAGTATAAATTAATGGAAAATGCATCTTTCTCCAGCCAGGGAACTACTTGTGTGACTCATCAAATTATTGCATCAACTGTTTCTTTGTGAATTTGATCTACCAATGTTGTATTGCAAAGAAAGACAGATGTTAAACTTAGTTTTAAATTGCTACAGCTTTATCGATCAAAATCATGATAACAGTAGTTACATGTGTAACTCTGGTTCTGTGAACACTGGAATTATGTGCATGTTAAATAGAGTGGCAGCTCACAGTGTTCCCACCTTACAGCTCCAGGATCTCCGGCTCGATCTTCAGCTTGGGTTATTCTCTGTGTGGAGTTTGTGTGCATCTTTTCCCCATGTTCCTGTGGGTTTATTTTGGGCTCTCTGGTTTTGTTCTGCCTGCCAAAAGCATGCCAACAGGTGTACTAGTGAAGTTAAATTGCCCCAAGGTGTGAATGCATGTGTGCACTGGACATACAACATAATACTAGTACAACAATTTGGAATGTACTGAAAAGGGGGGAAAAAAACCACTGGCGTACTAACAACCAGAAATGGAACAGGTTGTAAAAGAAAAACAACAGCAGTTGATGAGAGAAACTTTGTGAGAACTGTGAAGAAACACCCAAAAACTACAATCAGTGACATCATCAACAACGTTCACAGGACAAGGATAAAGGTATCACAACCCACTTGGAAGGCCACATTGGAATCAGAAAAAGAAAAGAAAAAAACCAAAGAGGATCCCTAAATGTTGTGGGACCAAGATTAACCTCTACCAAAATGATGGAATGGCCAAAGTAGAGAGGGGAAAAAAAAGAGCTGTTCTTGATACAAAACATACAAACTCCTCAGACAAGCACAGTGGCGGTAATGTCATGGGTTGGGCTTGCATGGCTGCTTCTGGAACGGGCTCACTAATTTTTATTGATGTAACTTATGGTAGTAACAACTGACTGGCTCTGTGTGAAAAATAATTGCCCCTTTTGTTAATTAACATCTTAACCAAATTTTCTTGATTGGGTTCAGTTAGAGTATACTTACCATGGCTTGATTACTGCCAGGCCTGTTGAATTTAAATGTCACTTGAATAGAACCTTTCCAGCAAAGAAGTAGGCTAAAACTACTCAACAAGCAGCACATTATGCCAAAACCAAAACAAATTCTGGAAAAGATGAAAAAGAAAGTTATTGAATTACAGTATATCAGCCTAGAAAGGGTTACAAAGCCATTTCTAAGGCTTTGGGACTCCACTGAACTACAGTGAGACCTGTTATCTCCAAATGATGAAAACTCGGAACAGTGCTAAATCTTCACAGAAGTAGCTGGCTTACCAAAATTCTTCCAAGAGTGCATCAGCGATTCAACCAGGAGATCACAAAAGAACCCATACAAATCAAAGGAACTGATCAACTTAAATAAGGTAAACTTTCATGATTTCACCTTGAGAAAGAGACTGGGCAAAAATTATATCTATGTTACAAGACAAAAACCAAAAGGCATATAGAGGCCCATTTCAAATCTGCCAAAAATATCTAGACAACCACCACGCTTTTTAGGATAATCCGTGGACTGATGAGTCGAAAGTAGAACATTTTGGTAGACATGGGTCCCACTGCATCTGGCATAAAGCTAACACTGGCATAAGGCTTCCACAATAAGAACTTCACACCAACAGTCAAACATGGTGGTCATGTGATGGTGTGGGTGCTTTGCTTATTCAAGGTCTGAATAATTGCCATAATTGATGGAACCATGAATTCTGCTTTCTGCCAGGAAATACTGAAGGGGAGTTTCTGGGTATCAGCCCATGATCTAAAACTCAAGAGCAAATAGGTTGTGCAGCAAGATGACTGGAAGCACACAAGCAAGTCTACCTTTGAATAACTCAAAAGGATCGCAGTTAAGGTTTTGGAGTGGCCTAGCAAAGTCCTGACTTGTACCACATTGAATTAGGGTTATGGGTAGTAATTTATACATTATATAAATTATAACAAATAAAGTTCAAGTTATAAAAGAGCCATTACCTTATGTGGATCCACCTCAATGAGAATAAAGTTTCCTGAAGATTAATGAATGAACAAATGACTATCAGTATGAATATCGGGAAACAGCAGGCTGCTAGATATATTTTATTGATCATTTATAGATTGATATTCATTAATATTCATGCTTACATTCAACACACCACATAGCATCTTATCACTGGAAATATTACCTAACTGCACCTTATTCAAAAACATGTCAAAATATGTTTTAACCTAATTAATTCACTTTAAAAATAGTTCATTAAGTCCTTCATTAATTTTCAGTAACAGCTTTATCCTGATCAGGGCATATATCGTGAGCCTGTCTTGATAGTAAGCTGAAATACACAGTCACATATAGGGATGACTTAGAAAAGTCTATTCTTGGAAGGTGGAAAAAGAACATGGGGGGAAAAAAAACTTCACAGTAACTAGAGTTCAGAACCAAACCCTGGAGCTTTACGGAAACTAATACTACCTGCTGTGCAACCATGATGCAATGTCTAATACATCAACGTGTGGGGGGAAAAAAGCACACCAACGTGTGTTTCAAATGATTATTTATTCTTTTTTTTTTCCTGATTGAAATGTATTGTAGGGTCATTATTTCATTCATCACATAGCATGACATAATGCACCAAGCCAACTACAACTGTTTACAGGTTTACACTGAAACATACACAAGGTTTACAATGGGAACATGGATAATAGCTCATTGCACTTACAACAGTGAATGTACCATAAATAGTTTTAAATTTTGATCCCTATAACACTCTCATTGTTATATTATTATGGTTGCAATTTTATATTTTAACTTAGATCTTTCAAGTTGCCCCTGTTGAAACCCACAAATCAGATGGAAGCCAGGGTCTCTTTATTTTTTTTTTCAATATACAAACAACATGTATAGAAACTTTACACAGACCAGTAATGTTTCCAAATATAACTTTCTCTTTTCCCCCCCTCCAAATAGTCCACTTGAGCCACATTATACAATGCTGTTTTGATGTTTTCTTGGTAATAGCTGATTCTTTGACCTTAAAAAAAAAAAAGTCTATAGGCAAAACCACAATTTTTGTCTTTCTGTTGTTTCACATAAGGAATGTTTGTGCGTGTGTGCACGAGATTTGTTATACAATTACTATTTATAATGAAAATGGCTACCAGTGAATCTGAGGGATTAAAGATAGTGGACTGCTGCTAAAGGCTTATGCACTTGTTACTTAAATAAATAAATAAATTTACATTTTCCCTGATATCTGAATGACAGGATGGGTTGTACGTAGCTTTTCACCTCACTCCTCACTTCTATAAGCGTTTTTCTACTTTTTGTCAATTTTTAACACCTTACGTTTGACCTAATGTTAGAATAAATGCTGGGGTTTTAATTATATAACTGATATACAGAATAAGGTTTAAATGTCCCAGGTGACAAAACACAGCAATGGTAAGATAAATTTTTGTATGTGGTTGAAAACAATGAGACAAGGGGATGATATGGTTTTCCCTGTTACACATTACCACCAAAGCCCTAATAATCCAGGCTCAGAGAAGAAACAAGATGGCTTTCTCAGTATCAGAAACGAGCCCTTACAATGATGCATATTAAGTCCCTTTTTGTAACCTTGTAACATTTACTGTGTGCTTTCCTGAGGTGAACAAGATTAGAAACAAAAATCAATTTCATACAATGTATACACATCATTTTTTTTGTCATGATGTCCAAGAATATTATATATATTGTGTTTTTTAATTGTGGGGATTCAACCCAGTTGCCCAACAGGCACCACATGTGAAGTAGTCACTGGCAATTATATTTATATACTTATTTCCTATTCCATATACTTACATGTGTTATATAGATTCTATATAGCTATTTTGATAAACTTTAAATATTTTTGGTACTAAAATAACATATAGGTTTTTTTTAAGTATTCAAAATAATTTATTTATGAACTATGTTGATTAAAGAATAGTGGGATGTTCTGGCTTACCAAGAGTTGCAACCCTTAAATTAAACAAAAAATTGTTTTTTTTTTTTTTTTACAAAACAAAAACAATGCAGTATTTCATCAATACATTTTGTTGTGGCTGACCAATAGGGGCACACAATGGAATAAAATAGGAGGAATTGATTGGCCACATTTACATGAAATATTAATGTTTATACTCCTGTATTTCTATTCGCCTATATCTATTCTATTCCCATAGCCTTTTCTAAATTGAAATTTTGAAAATGACCCCATAGTCATAATAGATATTATTGACATTACAGAAATGGCCTTAGTATGCAGTTCTCTCCTTAGAAATTTCTGACATTTACATAAAAATATTTCAGTACAATGTCTATTTAATAACAAGTGCATCAACAGGCAGCTAAGCGACTGATGAACTGTTCATACTGGCTAATGAAAGTAAGTGCAGAACCACCAGATAAGGATGCGATTTAAATTCTGGCTCCACACAAAACAACATACTATCATATGTCAAAATAGAGGGATGATATTTTCCCCATACCATTTAATACAGTAGTATGCAGTTTTTGATGTAGCCCATGACTATTCATGGCTCACACTATGGCTGCCACTTGAAAGTTGCATGAAGGGGGACATCAACATGCCACAAAGAGATAACAATTCAACTCTTTACATCATAAGTACTTATTTACAACAGGTCAACTCCATATTTAAATTATTTTTGTTGGAAAAGCTATCTGTTATTTCTCTGCCATGTCTGGTATCGAACGATGTCTTGTCTAACACATTTTCCCGATAAGAAGCATTGCATAGAACATTTGAAATGTAAAGTTGTCTCTCAAAATCACCTATGCTTTTGTTCTAATTTTTTGTTCCATTTTTCTTTTTTCAGGTGACCACAAACCCAAATGCATACATACATGCAACCACAATCATTCATTCATACTTGTAATGTATATTTATATCAGATGAGTATATTTTTTTTATGAAGCATGCTCTCATCCTAGCTTAGGTGGCTATATTTCAGTCATACCACTACATCTAAAGGCCCATTACTAGCCTGACCCAACACAAGTACAGGATCTGCTGGAAGATCTGACCTGAGAAGCTTCTGTTACAGGATTCTGTACCCCTGCAAATTGTTTATGCTGCAATTTGGGATAAACCTCAAATGCACATCATCAATTAGTATTAATCATAAAATGGTGATTGGTTAAGCTAGGGTATGGACGGGTGTCCTTATTTGACCGTAACACTTATCAGGCCCTAAGCACGTTTTCATTTCTTTTACAGGAATTGTCATTATCATAAAACTGCTTAAAACCAATCACAAGTTTAATGATGGCTAATTTTTTATTATTCAAAGGTATTGCTTACATTTGATTTGGACTATTTGGGGGTTTTATCCATACAGGAACAGGGTGGTAGTTCTAAAACTTCTGGAAACATTTCAGTTTGGTAGATAGACACATTGCTCGCCTGATCACTAGTGTATAAACATCTGATTGTGCTCTTGACTGAGTGTCTGCCATCCACTATTGCTTTTTTTTCTACATCTAAACCAATAGAAAAACAAAAAAAACCAAAACAAAACTGTAATCCAGTTACAGACTAATGAAAACCATAAAAACAGTGAATAAAAATAATAAAAAATAAATTATAAACAACACAACATAAAATAAATTCAAAAAAATATAAATAAATATTCTAGCCTCTATTTTGGCTTGGTATTATCATTATATACAAACCAGTGTGAAAAGCAAAAACATTTTAAATTATGGCGTAAAGAACATGCCAAGTTTTCTGAAAAGATTAAATGAGTAGTTCAAGATGACATCTCTCCATGAAAAGAAATAAAATTAGGCAATAATATAAAACAATAGATAAACAACAAAATCAGCAGAAACATTAAAGTCCCCGACACTGTAGAACAGTTGTGACTGACCCCACACCCACACTGGGAATGGTTATTAATGGCTTTGCAGTAGCTAACTGACAAACAAGACCTGACTTGTCAAAGCCTCAAAATCTCTCTCATACAATATTTAATTCATGCATTCTTTTAATCTTAACGTTATCCTGAATCCTCCTATCTTAAGCCCACTATCATTGACTTGGTGAACAGTGTAAGGTCATGAATATAAAGTTACATGCATTCGGACTCCACTGTACACTTCTTAAACACACTGCAAGAGAATAGAAGAAAAAAAAAAACAGTCTGCATTCAGAGGACAAAAAAATGACTTTTTTTTCCATTCTGGAATGTAGAGTTGAAAACTGAGCATATAACAGGCATTTGTGTTGTCACTTTCTTTTCCTTTGTGTTTTTTCTGTTGTCTTTCTTTTAAAAGGCTATTAATTTAGAAAAAAAAATTCACATGACAGGAAAAACCTATGAAGTTGTTTTGACTCATTTACTTTCATTCAATTTTTTTCTACTATTCCTGAGATGAGAGGGGAGTCAAATTTGTTATCTAAGTAGCTACAGGAACATGGAATCACAAACCCTGGCAAGCAATGCACTGTGACCAATTGGATATGGCCAGATGTGTTTAAACCTCTCTACATTTCTGGTGAGAACCAGTATCTATGCCAAGCATGCTTGCATTATCAAAATGCAAGCATTCCACTTATTGTGAAGCTAAGTGAAACCAACATTTTTAAGATACTCGTTTAATGTTTAATATGTTTCTTTGCTTTATGCTGCTTTGGGAAGTTGACAGGCTCAAGTAGTTGAAGTACAGTATCTGGACTTCTGGAGACATCTGGAGCATCTTTGATTGCATTCGCTCGCCAAAACAGGGATGTTTTTGCAAGTCCGAATTTTAAACACCCTACATTGCAGAAAAAATGAGAAGAAATATGTTAGTCAAATAGACTTCTACTCCTACATTAGAACATTTAAAAGTGTATTTGTAATATTGTTCTCATTAAATGTAGCACTTATAATGCCATAACATGTAGAAACAATAAAAGTCTACAAAGGAAATGGTACTAAGAACATTAGGAACCAATAACCAGAGAGGTTTTAAGAGGAAGAGAGAATCCTCAGATGGTATGTAAAAGGTAACATGAATCATAAGAATACAACCCAGATATAATAGTCCCAATGTTGATAACTGAGCAGTCTCTCTCGACGGCAGCGCTCAGGATTTGCCTCTTCTCAGCACAAAACCTAATGTCATGTGATACAGTGAATTTAAAATTCAGTTATCTGTAATTGAATTGTCAACGTTTTTTCCTTCAATTATTCCATATTTCCTTTTGACTAACTGACTCATGAGTTTATGGCTAATGTTTACTAGCATGGGTGAGTGGTTGCTCTTGACAAACCATGAGTTGTTGATGGCTGATCCTGATAACTTAGCTGGATTAACACTAATTCTAAACTAAAACTAAAATCTTCTCTTTGTACTTTGTCAGTTAAATAAAGGTTCATGTGAATTTAAAAAAAAAAAAAAATCACAGCTTTTCATTTTTATTGCATTTGGGAAAACATCACAACTTTTCTGGAAATAGGGTTAGTACATCCTGCCCCTTGGTCATATTGTTCATAGCCATGGCCTTAAATTTCACTGCTATGAAAATTATATTCAGTTATATCTCAGTACAGACTCACCTGCAGACTCTCCTCCCAGTACACTACCTGACTGTATCTCAGATTTAAAGCTTTGGTTGCAGGAAAACTCTCAAGTTAAACACTGAGAAAACTAAAGTTCTACTGGTTGGCCATAAGTCCCTACTATCTGAATCATCTACCTTCCATCCATTATCTGTAGCCGCTTATCCTGTACAGGGTCACAGGCAAGCTGGAGCCTATTCCAGCTGTCAATGGGCAAGAGGCGGGGTACACCCTGGACAAGTTGCCAGGTCATTGCAGGGCTAACACACAGACACAGACAACCATTCACACTAACACCTATGGTCAATTTAGAGCCACCAATTAGCCTAACCTGCATGTCTTTGGACTGTGGGGGAAACTGGAGCACCCGGAGGAAACCCACACAGACACAGGCAAACTCCACACAGAAAGGCCCTCGTCGGCTGCTGGGCTTGAACCCAGGACCTTTTTGCTGTGAGGTGACAGTGCTAACCACTACACCACCGCGCTGCCCAGTCATCTACCTTTTCTATTACTATTGATGATGTGCTTATTAAGCCTGATCCTGTTGTCAGAAATCTTGGAGTAATATTTGATCCATCACTCAATTTTGATCTTCATGTTAAGTCACTCACCAAACTTGCATTCTTTCACCTTTGTAACACTGCTCGTCTTTGTCCACTTCTGACTAATGATGATGCACAAACTCTGGTTCATGCTTTCATTATGATTTGTTTAGATTACAGTAATTCACTCTTCATAGGCCTTCCTGTAAAGTCTTTACAAAAGCCACAATATATTCAGAACTCTGTAGCTAGAGTTCTAACCCATACTAAATGCTTTGATCACATCACCTCATCCTCTCTCTATTACACTACCTACCTGTTCTGTCCTGCATCAAATTTAAAATCTTGCTTGTCACTTTCAAAGCCCTAGCCCTGCATAATCTTCATCCAATCTACCTTAGGGAACTACTACATGTGTGTACTGTATATTTAAATTGAAACTCTGCAATCATAAAATACTTGGATGCTCATAATCAGTGTTGTACAAGTTCACACAAGCTATAGCGCAAGTTCAAAGTTCAGGTCACACAGATTAAAGTGAACTAGTTCACATTCATAGTTCACACTCCTAAAAATGAAATACTTTTCATTCATTTCTTTCCATTTTTTAATGAGATGTTCTGAGCTATTCTTTTTCAGTCGAACCTCCTCCTACCCATCCCACCCCAACCCCCAATCACTGCCACTTCCCAAACTAAATGGATTACTGTGTACTACTATAAAATCACAGACAGAGATAACAATGTGAGAGAATATGTTTTCCCACTAAATGTATCATAAAGCAGGACAACTCAAAACAGATTGGTTTACAAATGTAATTCCTTTGGTGCCACAGTAAAACATAGCTGTTCTCCTGATGTTTTTTGGTGGTTGAGACTGTGCAACTTGGAGGCTTATACTTGTCAGCAGAGTCTGATTTAGAGCTCAGTGGCCAGTCATTCTTCTCACCCCTTGGGATGACTTTCCACTGATGACACTTACACTTAAAGGTCTATGTCCTTGTAAAGACATTGTACAAGACTTATTTTGCTCTATCACCAAATGATTATGCCCCCCTTGAACGTCTCTACCAGTGTATCGATCAAATCAATAGCTGGATGTCACAAAATTTTCTTCAGCTGAACACCGATAAAACAGAAATAATTCTATTTGGAAAAAAAGATGAAAGACTCAGGATTACCACTATTCTTGACACAAAAGGGATTAAAACTAAAGAAATGGTTAAAAATCTTGGTGTTTTCATTGACAGCGAGCTAAACTTTGACAGTCACATGAAAGCAATCACTAAAACGGCATTTTATCACCTAAAAAACATTTCCAAACTAAGAGGACTTATGTCAAAACATGATCCGGAAAAACTAATACATGCCTTCATCTCTAGTAGGGTTGATTACTGCAATGGCCTTTTCACAGGCCTGCCAAAAAAGACCATCAAACGACTTCAGCTGGTTCAAAATGCAGCGGCGAGGGTTCTCACACGAACAAAAAGAACAGAGCACATTACTCCAATTCTAAGGTCCCTTCACTGGCTTCCAGTAAGCTACAGAATTGACTTTAAAGCATTGCTGCTGGTGTACAAATCTCTAAATGGTACAGGGCCCAATTACCTCTCTGATATGTTGCAGCGGCCTAACCCAATCAGATCTACCAGATCGCAACAGAAAAATTTACTATTAAAACCAGTTGTTAAAACAAAGTGTGGTGAAGCAGCTTTTAGCTACTATGCAGTACAGCTATGGAACCAACTGCCAGAGGACATTAAAAATGCTCCTGCTGTTGGCAGCTTCAAGTCTAGGTTAAAGACCAAGCTATTTTCAGATGCTTTCTGTTAAATAATTAATATTTTACATTTTTTATAATCTTTTTCTCTGCATGTTTTAAATTTATTTTAACTTTATTCTATTTTATTCTGCTAGTTTTTTTTCCTCTTTCTCTTTCTCCTTTTTCTTTTTGGCATTTTAATATTTTATTTCTACTATTGTTTAATTCTTATTATTTTCTTTTAATTCTTTTAATTAATTATTTTAGAATAAAGATAAAATTATTTTATGTAATTTTATTTCTCTATTGTTTACTGTTTTTGTTTTTACTTCTGTAAAGCACATTGAACTGCCATTGTGTATGAAATGTGCTATATAAATAAACTTGCCTTGCCTTGCCTTAAAATGGTGATCTCTGAAAAATGCCTTTTTGCTTCCAATCATTTCAGCTAAAAGAGTTGATGATGGAGTTATGTGGTTGGTGATAAGATTCTGTTTCAATGCCCCTTATAGTATTCAAGTCAAGAGGGTATCTGAGATGTTCTGAGATGAATCTGTTGATGGACAAAGCACTGAGCTGGGCAACTACAATGTGGCAACAAGGAGGTGAAGCAATCAGAATGTACAATCAGTTTATAGGATAGAGGTATATATGCCATATAAAAAAGTATGCCTATGTAAATTGTAAGCAAAATAGTAAGTATCAGCTATGGAACAGCAGGCAGCTGAACTGGCTCTTTTATCTAATTCAAAACAAGATTCCAGACCTTGTAAAAGGTCTTTATGGAGCCCCTTAAAAAAAAAAAAAAAAAAAAAAAAAAAATATATATATATATATATATATATATATATATATATATATATATATTTTTTTTTTTTTTTTTTTTTTAAACTTGGGGTGGGGTGGGGTGTACATCTTGGATCCAAGGGGAAAATTAGGTGGATGGGTGTCCTTCCACCTCAACAATATTAATCATTTAGCAATTACAGTAAGAATGGTGACGTCAGCTTCAGTAGTTGAAAATATCCGTGCTTTACCATTCCAGATGTAGGAAAAAAATAATGCTACCTAGTCTGCCAAAAATTACCTAGAAATATACACTCACTGAGCATTTTATTAGGAACAATATAGTAATACTGGGCTGTGAATTTCCCATTCTACCACATCACAAAAGTGTTTGATTGTCTTCAAATCCGGTGACTGGGAAGGCCACTGAAGAACACTGAACTTATTGTCATGTTCATTAAACCAGTTTGAGATGACTTTTGCTTTGTGACATAGTGCATTATCATGCTGGAAATAACCATTAGAAGATGGGTAAATTGTAGCCATGAAGCAACAAATTGTGGCACATGGTCAGCAAAAATACTCAAATAGGTTGTGGCATTCAAGTAATGATTGCTTATTATTAATAGGGAAAAAACAACAAAACAAACAAACAGAAAACAAAAACATCCCCAACAGCATTACAACACCTTGACCATCCTGGTCTGTTGTTTCAAAGCAGGGATGAAAGGCAGGATCAATTAATGTGTCCATGCATTCACGCTGTTGAAGCCAAATTCTGGCCCTATGATCTGTGTGCCTCAGCAGAAATTGAGAATCATCAGACCAGACTATGTGTTTGCAGTCTTCAACTGTCCAGTTTTGGTGAGCCTGTACCCACTGCAGCCTCAACTTTCTGTTCTTGGCTGGCAGAAGTGGAACATGACATGGTCTTCTGCTGTTGTAGTCCATCTATCTCAAGGCTCAACATGTTGTGCATTGAGATGCTTTTCTGCTCACAGCAGTTGTACAGAGTGGTAATCCGGCCAACAAGGTGTTTCCATCTGCAGAACTGCTGCTCACTGGATGCTTTTCCTTTATTGCACCACTCTTGAGTAAACTCTAGAGACTGTTGTGAGAACATCCCAGGAGATCATTTATATAAATACTCAAACCAACCCGTCTGGCACTAACAATTATGTCACAGTCAAAATCACTGACTGAGTTCACATTTTTTCCCATTCTGATGGTTGATGTGAACATTACCCAAAACTGCTGACCTGCATCTGCATGATTTTATTCATTGCACTGCTGCAACACCATTGGCTGTTTAGATAATTGCATGAATGAATACCGTAGTTGTACAGGTGTTGCTAATAAAGTGCTAAGTGTATATTTTGATGCATTGGGGGAATACTCATTTGTGCCAAATTAATGTGGCAAAGATCTCCAGCACTTAAGGCTAGTTCCACCTAATCTACAAGAGAGAGAAAGTTTGCTGAAAAGAGCGAGGAAAATTTATCTGTGACATGAATGCTGAGGTATACAAACTTATGAGTGACTTATGAAGGAAGCAAGGTGAATGGAGAGCAGCTTTACTGATAAGAAACCACTCATTTTTCTCTACATTTAGTTTATAGCCTGAAAGTTCTGAAATTGAGCTATAATTCAAAAGACGGAACAGATTTACAAGAGTATGAGATACCCTGTACAAAAACAGGTCAGCTGCATACAATGGAAAATCTTTATTTTAGTCCTTCCTAGGGCTAGTGATAAAGGCTGAATGGCTATGGTAAAAAGTAGGGGAGAAAGAAAACAACTCTGTCTTTTTCTACAACCATTCTGGAAGTGTCTCAACTAAGGGTAATTTGTGTGAACTGAAGAAACAGGAGATGCATACAATAATCTGACTCATAAAATTCTTACTAAAACCAAACTTTTGTTGCATTACAAGCTGGAATTAAAATAGATTTTTTGGGGGGTTAGCACCATTTGATTTACACGACATGCCTACAACTTTAAAGGTGAAAATTGTTGTTTTATTGTGCACAAACAATAATTAAGATTAAAAACAACAACAACAACAACAACAACAATAACAGAAACCTGGAGTGTTCATAGGTATTCACCCCCTTTTGTATGAAACCACTAAATAAGAGCTGGTCCAACCAATTCACTTCATAAATCACATAATTAGCTGATTAAGATCCACCTGTGTGCAATCAAAGTGTCACATGATCTGTCACATGATGTCTGTATAACTCAACCTGTTCTGGAAGGACCCTGACTTTGCAACGCTACTAAACAAGCAACATGAAAACCAAGGAGCACTCCAAACAGGTCAGAGACAAAGTTGTGGAGAAGTATGGATCAGGGTTGGGTTATAAAAAATATCCCAAACTTTGAATATCCCACAGAGCACCATTAAACCCATTTTTGCAAAATGGAAAGAATATGGCATGACTACAATCCTGACAAGAGTATACTGCCCACTAAAACTCACAGACCAGGCAAGGAGGGCATTAATCAGAGATGCAACAAAGACACCAAAGATAACACTGAAGGAGCTGCAAAGATCCACAGTGGAGATGGGAGTATCTGTGCATAGGACCACTTTAAGCCATACACTCCACAGAGTGGGGTTTTATGGAAGAGTGGTAAGAAAAAAGCCATTGCTTAAGAAAACACACTTGGAGTTTGCTCAACAGCATGTAGCAGATTCCCTAAACATGTGGAAGATTCTCTGGTCAGATGAGACTAAAATGGATGTTATTGGCCATCATGGGAAATGTGTGGCACAAACCCAACACCCTGAGAACACCATTCCTACAGTGAAGCATGGTGGTGGCAGCATTATGCTGTGGGGATATTTTTGATCTGCAGGGAGAGGAAAGCTGGTCAGGATTGAAGGAAAGATGGATGGCACTAAATACAGGGCAATTCTGGAGGAAAACCTGTTTGAGTCAGCCAGAGGTTTGAGACTGGGATAAAGGTTCACATTCCAGCAGGTCAATGACCCTAAACATACTGCTAAAACTACACTGGAGAGGTTTAAAGGGAAACATTTAAACGTCTTGGATTGGCCTAGTCAAAGCCCAGACCTCAATCCATTTGAGAATCTGTAGCATAACTTGAAGATTGCCAACACAATGCAACCCATCTAACTTGAAAGAGTTGGAGCAGTTTTGCCTTGAGGAATGGGCAAAAATCCCAGTGGCTAGATGTCCTAAGCTAATAGAGACATATCCCAAGAGATTTGCAGCTGTAATTGCAGCAAAAGGTGGCTCTACAAAGTATTGACTACCTATGCACAGTCTAGATTTCTGTTTTTTTCATCTTAATTACTGTTTGTGCACAATAAAACAACAAATTGCACCTTAAAATGCTAGGCATATTGTATAAATCAAATGGTGCTAACCCCCCCAAAATCCATTTTAATTCCAGCTTGTAATGTGACAAAACGGGACAAACACGAAGGGAGATAAATACTTTTGCAAGACACTGTTTGTGCAGATATTTTTCATATAATAATGAGCAATATCAGCAATGCCACCATTTATATATTCTCATATATCACAGCAAGCAGATCTTGTGTGAACAGACTGCTGCCTTTCTCTGAAATCTCTAGGTTGAATTAAGACAGTTACTGTCAGCATGAAATAGTTTCTCATGAAAACACAACACCAAATACACTTGGGGATCACTCAGTCCTTTGAATACTGCCTTTCCACAAATGTGCTTTGTGAGCCAGTGGAATGGCTGGGAGACTGTGGAGGATTCATAATATTCGTGTTATAGTTAATGTTACACATCTACACTATTCAAAACTGTTGCTATTGGTTTCAGTTCTGTCGCATTTGTACATGCTCTACTGCTAAATTTGCTGTCATGTCTGCACCTGCTCACACTCAAGACTCCACTTCCCAGAGTTCGCAGCGGCCTTTCCAACATGGCTGCCGCACACCTCTCTCAGTCTACGGAATACTGATTGTCACACACACCTGTTCCATATCACTGCCTCATTACCACGCAGTATATAAATACTCTTTATACACACACAGTGCAGAGTATATGCTCAGTATCTTGTGTCTTTTCCTACCAAGCTGTTTGTTAAAATTTGCTGTTCTGGTTTTCTGACTATATTTTGTATTTTGGATCTTTGCTCTTTGTCCGTGTCTCTAATTCTCTGTGCCTCACCTGACCCTTGCCTGTTTTTTGATGCTGATTTGGATTTGTTCACCAGCTTGCTGTAATAAACTCACTGACTTAGTACAGTGCCTTGCAAAAGTATTCATACCCCTTGAACTTTTTCACATTCTGAAGTCAGTGTTGTGCATGAACGCGTTCAAAAGAACGCGTTCACTGAACACGCTCATTTTTCCATGAACTTTGAACTGAACGCAACAACTTTGTAATGAAAGAACTTGAACGTGAATTCGTTCAAATTATGCGACATGAACGACAAACATGAAGATGAACGAAACATGAAACCTGATGAATCGAGTGGCACGTCTACTTGCAAGATATTTTACGTTCTACTCAGGGGTTAAATTGGGATTGGTTATGTGGGGGGGGCTCTGCCTCGTACCCGCCCCTGCCCCCGCCGCCCTGCCCCAATATACTTTTTGGAAAATAACCCTCTAATTTGATAACCATATCATATTGCACAGAGATATACACCTTATCTGTGTGTTGTAGGCCTATGTGTGTCTTGTAGTGCCCCCCTACACATTATGGCAGTTTGAGTGTAGATTGGTTGGCCAATGTAACAGATTGTACAGGTGGTTGTACATTGGTTTGAAGGAAATGATTAGTGGGGGGTCTGGGGGTCCTCCCCCAGAAGTTTTTTATTATCATACATGTTATTTGCTGAATTCTGGTGCATTTTAATAAGTTGTTAGCTGACTTTACAGAGGTAGGTTGAGCAATATCATGTTAAATCTTGTCACATGCCTACAGGTGAAAAATGTGAAGGAGAAATGTTCAGTGAGAAAATTTGAAGGCTTGCACAATCTTAAACCAAAACAGTTGATTTATTTTGGAGGATAAATGTTAAATATGCCAAAACACTGTCAGTCAAATTGTCAATCAAATATATTCATGCAGTGAATGCAACCAAATACAAACAACACTATAACATTGGAAGCATTTATTATTATTATTATTATTATTATTATTATTATTTATGTATTCAATTATTTATTTGGCATGTGGTGCTTTTTGTATTGTCTAGAACAGGGGTTTTCAAAGTGTGGGAGAGTCAGCCCCCCCCTCGGAGAGCAAATAAACAGCGCCCCCCCCCCCCCCCCCCCAATTTTTGTTGTTGCTATACTTAATGTTCCATTCGTATTTTTAAAAAATGGTTGTTGTACACATTTTTCTTTTTTTCTTTTTCACATTTTAAACATCTGTGCTTTTTAAAACATCTTGTTTTACACATTTTAAACATCTCATAGCATCGTTAGCTAGCACCTCTTGGCAGACAACACACTGTGGCAGTGGAGCATCTTCAGGTCCAGTCCATGAAAATCCAAACTTTAAATAATCGTGGTCATACTTCCTTCTTTTTCCAGTCCCCCAGGATTCCGCGGGCCTTTTTTGTGATTGTTTCGGGCTAAAATGTCTGACGTTGCGGGGGGGGTTTCCAAAAAAATTGCGATGAAAGTTGTGGTGTTTTTTAGGTTTTTGTTGCGATTACATTGCGGGAGGAAGTGAAAGTTGCGAGAAATTGTTGCGATTTTCTCTTTTTGTGATTAAAATTGAGTGATATGTTAAATATTAAGTTATTACTGAAAAACTATTGATTAAAAAACAAAGACACTGAGAAATGGTCCTATAAACAACTTTACCAATATAAAAGATTACCAGGACTACAAAAATGCAGAAAAATAGGCTTTACTTATCCAAATGCTCCTGTTGGTTCAAAAGTTAAAGTGCAGAGAACCTCACAGCACAACATGAAGTTACCTTAAAATATAATATAAATGCCTCAGCTTTCATGTAAGAAAAAAAACTATTAATACTAGTACTGTGTGCAGGCAGTCTCTCCTGAAGACTAAATTAAACAATAATTATAAACTAATAAAATAAATGGCTCAGGCTTCATAGAAGGAAAAAAAAAATTTGAACAGAATCTCACAGTATGATGCTGAAGCTGCCTAAACAATGGAAAATAAAATACCATTTTGGCAAAAATGTTGGCATCCATTACTTTCTTGTATTAAGTAAAAAAAAATAAAGTGCACACAGTGCTTCACTGTAAACATCACAGACTTTCAGTAACAGAATTTAAGCCTACATAAACACTGACTCGCACATCATGCAATGTTGCCAGATACTGCTGACGTTTTCCAGCCCAAACCTTATGCAGTACAGCTATGGAACCAACTGCCAGAGGACATCAAAAATGCTCCTGCTGTTGGCAGTTTTAAATCTAGGTTAAAGACCAAGCTGTTTTCAGATGCTTTCTGTTAAATAATTAATATTGTCTTCTTTTTTTTTTTTTAAATAATTTTTACTTTCTCTGCATGTTTTAAATTTACTTTAATTTTAACTTTATTCTATTTTATTCTTTATTCTATTCTGCTGGTTTCTTTTTTTCTCCTCCTATTTCTACTTTATTTTATTGTTTTATTTCTACTATTGTTTAATTCTTATTATTTTCTTTTAATTTAATTGTTTTAGAATAAAAATAAAATTTTATGTAATTTTATTTCTCTATTGTTTACTGTTTTTGTTTTTACTTCTGTAAAGCACATTGAACTGCCATTGTGTATGAAATGTGCTATATAAATAAACTTGCCTTGCCTTGCCCAAAATATGTTCAAAACCCACCAAAATGCACTTAAAACCAATCTGGCAACACTGCGCGCATGCTGCTTCTCTTGAACGTATACACGGAAGTAAGGTGGAAGGTAGTTTGTCGACGTCACCTCAAGACGACGCCAACGATTGGTCAAATTTGCGGGAAAGTTGCGGTGATTGGATATAATTGTAACACCGCCCTGAATTCGTGGGGATTGGTTGAATTTGCGCTGAAGTTGCAAATCGCAACATCCTGGAGGCTTTGGGTTTTTTTGCTTGGCCCAAACTCTGTCTCATCACTCACTGTAGCTTTAGGTACTAAAAATCGATCCATTTTGTCTCTGGTAAAGGCTCCTCACGTTGCGCCTCCCCTGAAGAACTCTGGCGCCCCCCAGGGGGGGCGCGCCCCACACTTTGAAAAGCCCTGGTCTAGAACATACATAAGATGAGCATATTATAGCAGCAAAATAGAAGCACAATCATTTGAATGCAGCAAAAGTTTTGCTGCATTCAAATGATTGTGCTTCTACTTTGCTGCTATAATATGCTCATCTTATGTATGTTCTAGACAATACAAAAAGCACCACATGCCAAATAAATAATTGAATACATAATAATAACAATAATTACACTAATAATAGGATCGTATGCAGGTAAAAGGGGAGACGGTGTACGGAGAAAATTATAAACAAGTCACAACGCTGAAACACAAGCCCAAAAAACCCGCAAACCACGACTTCTGATTTTTTTTAAAGCGAGCTCACAAAAAAAGAAACCCCAAAGTCGCTTATAAAAAGCGGAATTGGCAACCCACGCAGTGTTCCAGAAACCAGAATCTCTGATCGCAAGTTCTGTTCTAAATAGCTTTGACAGGTCGTCTTATCAGGAAAACTATGATCTATCTCATAAAAGTCATGGGTTTATTGATTAATAAAACGATATTTAATTATTCAGAACTGAAAATCGTGAAAAGGGTTTGTTGCTTTTGATGTGTGGGTGATCATATGCCATCCGCTCCGAGCTTATGTGCCGGGGCTCAGCCCCGGACAGCCCCGGCCCAATTTAACCCCTGGTTCTACTACTTCACTATCAGTCTGATGTTGTTGTCACTCACTGCCCTGAGGTGCCGCGTGTGTGCAATGCATCATGGATAACGTAGTGTGAAGCCGGAGATAGTGGATGGCTCTATGATTTGGCTCCATACTACGTTACCCATGATGCAGCAGAGCAGAGTAGGCGTAACCCAGCGTTCCCTAGCTACAGGCAGCAGACAGCGCGCACACCACAGCCGGCGCACACTCACAGCAACATGGCCAGTGAAAGTTCAAGTAGCGGCACGGAGAACACAGATGAGTACAATGCCAAATAATTTTAGAAATTTGATTGTTGTGCGCATACACAGATGTGTACTGAAGAATGAGGCTATCTGAAGTTTTCCTGTTTTGTATTTTGAGAAATAAAAAGCCCTTGAGCATGCATCCCTCTGTCTGATCAATATGGTTGATATGGTCAATGCTGTTGATATGGATCTTAAAATAGCACTCCTTCAGTGTATATACATATTGGCAGTCATCTTTTTAGAAACACATTTATGAGGAAGTCTAGTTGTCGTTTATTAGAAGTTACTGTTAGTTGAAACTGAAAGCATTTGTTTGAAGTCACGTGTAACGTTTTGGTAGCAGTGGTTGAGTCAGTGAAGAAATCAAAATCTCATCTCATCTCATTATCTCTAGCCGCTTTATCCTTCTACAGGGTCGCAGGCAAGCTGGAGCCTATCCCAGCTGACTACGGGCGAAAGGCGGGGTACACCCTGGACAAGTCGCCAGGTCATCACAGGGCTGACACATAGACACAGACAACCATTCACACCTACGGTCAATTTAGAGTAGCCAGTTAACCTAACCTGCATGTCTTTGGACTGTGGGGGAAACCGGAGCACCCGGAGGAAACCCACGCGGACACGGGGAGAACATGCAAACTCCACACAGAAAGGCCCTCGCCGGCCCCGGGGCTCGAACCCAGGACCTTCTTGCTGTGAGGCGACAGCGCTAACCACTACACCACCGTGCCGCCCGAAATCAAAATATTTTGTCCTTTTTTCCATATATAGTATGTATAATAACTTCCATTTTGTGTGACAGAATATAATATCTATAATATGTGAGTAGTTTTGAGCTAGAATGTAACATATGATTTTAGTCTTTATTTTCATATCCCACCTAAAAGTAAAATGAACTGAACTTTGAACTAGTTCAGAATTAAAACTGTGAACTATGAATGTGAACAGTTCACTTTTAACATGTTTGAACTGAACTTGAACTAGTTCAAAAAAAAGTGTGAACTTGCACAACACTGTCTGAAGTGTTTATTAGAAATTTCCATTACACTTGTCCTGCATTTTATTATGTATTGTTGATTTTGAGCCCTACTAAATTCAATTACTGTCAGTAATGGCATTGTGAGTCAAAACTCTAACCAAACTACAAACATGGCTTCCCAAGACTACAACGCCCAAAGTTCACAGCGACCCGGCTCCTTCCTGTTAAGTTCACCTGACAGTCATTAACTGTTAATCAGCAATGCACTTAAGCCTTTCTCTCCCACACCTTCAGTGCGAAGTATCATTCTGTGTTTACCCAGTCATACTGAGCCTTTCTTGTCTGCCTGCCTGCCTCAAGTTTTTTGGACCTTTGCTACGTTTACCTGTTTCACTCTCTATTCTGCTCTCTTCTATTCTGTTTGCCGATTGACCAACCCCTACCTGCTTTCTGACTGAGTTTGCTTTCTGATTTGGCTACGCTTCCTGTTTGCATCCCCGCTCTCCCCTGCACATACATTTGAGTGCCTGCAGTCTGACAATTACCCCTAACGTTTTTGTGTGGAAATAAATGAACCTACTAATTTTGCTCAATGCATTACTGATTATCAGATTTTACACAAAACTTAAAACACACTCTTTAAACTACTTTTTGGACTAAGGTGTAAGGAATAGAAGGAAGTAAATTAATTAAATTGATTCAAATTAAATAACATACTTGATAGTCTTCTCTCAAACATTTAGTTTGCTTTGCTCCATGGATTTAATCTGGAATGTTTCTAGTAAGTGGCATGGTTGTGTAGTAGTTAGCACTGTTGCCTCACAGCAAGAAGGTTCTGGGTTCAAGCCCAGTGGCTGATGGGGACCTTTTCTGTGTGGAGTTTGCATGTTCTCCCCATGTCTATGTGGGTTTCCTCCGGGTGCTCCGATTTCCCCCACAATCCAAAGACATGCAGGTTAGGCTAATTGGTGGCTCTAAATTGACCATAGGTGTGAATGTGAGTGTGAATGGTTGTTTGTCTCTATGGCTACGTTTACATTACGTCGAATCAGCGGATCATCAGATTAACGTTCTTAAAACGATTCACGTTTACACTAAAACCGTTAGCCGTGCACACAGCAACACCAATACACGGATACGCTCGGCTCCGCAGGCATCCTGCGCTCCAAATCACTCCGCCCTGAACAGCGAGTGCCCTCTGGAGGGTGCGCACTCCGGCCCTGCGCAGCTCACACAGCGCGCGAGTGAAGTGCACAAGCCACGATTCGGGACTGAGCCGCTGTGTGTGTGATCCCAGTGCATATCACTTACTACTTGCAAGTGGAAGGATGGCAAGCCTAAAGACAATCATAACTACACAAAGGGCAGTATTTGCATCAGTATTTGCAGTATTTTCATACTTTTATACTCTTTAATGAAAGGTGATACAAGGCGGAAGTCCGCGCCGTTTTTCAGCAGTCACGTCACATGACCAACGCCAGCGAATCAGGAAGGTGGATGTCACAGTGACGTTGTCCAATGAGGACGCCAGCTAGAGCTCAGCACAGCGTATTCGCGTATCTCAATGTTTACACAGCACCGGACCAGATACGATCTAGATTGAATACGTGGACGCTGGCGGATTCCCGTTTCCCAGCTTTTCCAGGTGGTTTAATGTAAACGGACAGTGCATCCGCGAAGAAAACGAGACAGATACGGTCTAATGTAAACATAGCCTATGTGTCAGCTCTGCAATGACCTAGCAATTTGTCCAGGGTGTACCCCGCCTCTCGCCCACAGTCAGCTGGGATAGGCTCCAGCTTACCTGCGATCCTGCACAGGATAAGCGGCTACGGATAATGGATGGATGGATGTTTCTTTGCTCATTTTTAGTTGGACCAAAATGCAAAAAATGCAGGCATAAATAAATATTGCAACTTATCAATCATCATATCTCTTGAAAATTCCTTCCTAAAAAGCTGTGATATGTCAAAAGAAAAGAAATGTGTTGTGCTGTAATGCATACGTAACAAATAAAGGCTTTCTTCTAAATAATATTCATGCTGAGTTAGCAAAGCTTTAAAAAAAAACATTCGAAATGAATACACACTATAATGATGATGCTGGTTTTGTGTTGCCAAAATCTTTGACAATAATTAGGGGTGTTTTGTTTTTTTGTTTGTTTTTTACCTTTCTGGCCTTATTCAGCAGCCTACCACGAACAACATGCTGCATATTTTTATATGTACATGTATATACATATATACCTTTGTTGAGATCATATGCTGCTATCAAAGTGAGATACACTAATATATTATACCACAAGATAACTACAACTATAACTATAAAATAAAACTCTCAGTTGAACACCACAGTCATTTCATTCATCATATGAATGATAATAACTGGCCATCACATAAGTGGAGCAGAGTAGGTCTTAAATTATATTAAAAACTTTAGAAATTAGAATTTCACATTGAATGAGCTCAGGGTCTGTTTCTGGAAGAAAGGGGATGGGTTAAGAATGCCCTGTCAGAGCAGTGGGAACATTTTTCTGTGCCCAAAATCTTTTACTTGACTCTCTGGCAAAGTATAGCCCTGCAAGTGAACAATGACAAATCACGAGCATGTGTCATTGCTCTGCACACTCTGAATGGATGTACACTCATGTGCAGAAGCTTCTCTGCATGCTCGGTTCACTGCTTCACTATCACTAATATCTTTTTGTGTGCTCAATTCAACGTATGCTCTTTGATAATAAGCATGCTCACTAATACTGTTCTGTGCTCAGAGTGGGTACCCTCATGCTCTCAATTCATGATACAGTTCAAACATCATAGGTGTGGGTATAGAAATGGAAATTATTGCTGACTGTTTTAAAGTGAATTGTAATTATTTTTAAGTTGTTTTGCCACACTGCAAATACTGACATCTTACCAAGTGAAAATATTCTGAATATAGTCTAATTTATCGAGTGTTTCCAAATCTAAGATAACAGTAAATAAAATATATGATTATTAAACCTACTCTGAAACATTGATTGACTTTCATGCAAAGATTTTATTGGTACCAATGTTCATTTAATTAAGATTATTAATTTGGTATTTGTTGTTATTATTTTGCTATAACAAAAAAAAAAAAAGACATACATATAGAAAACAGCTGTATCCTCATTATAGAAACATCATACCTCCTCTCTCCTTGAGTACTTCTACTTATAAGAAATGGCATATCCTTAAAGATAGAGAATTCTGGACTTTCAGAGTCAGGGCTGAAGAAGGTATGACCAAGCTCAATCTACGAAGCATTAGTCAGAGTTTTGGTCAGCACCCTAGAAGCGTCAGCTAAAATTCCACTGATCCCCAGTCTGCAACACTGTTACATGACTATAAATCAAACACATAACTCTGACAATCATGAGTTTATGTGCTTATGTCCTTTTCCATTTTTTCAAAATGATTTGGTGAAAATGTCATGATTTAAAAGTCTGTTCTTATGAGAATTATTGTGCTTGAGGAAAAGTAAATAATTTCTCCAATTGTCTGAGTAGAAAATCGGATTCACTGGGTAATGTTTCTTTCATAAATCATTGCCAATAATTTTGGTGGTGACTCTATAGTTATTGCACAAATACCACACTGTAAAACATTTCAAATTGGTTTAACTTGAAAATGCAAGTTCATCTGCTGCCTTGAAAATGCAAGTCAACTCAAGTTGACGATTATCTTTCTTTCTTTCAACTCAGAAAAAAGTCTCAATTAGTCAAGACAACCAAGTAATTCAAGTCTAACCTTTGAAAACTTGCACAGATTAGTTCAAATTAAAACACTTTTCAGAGCTCATTGAGTTAAAGAGAAAAAGTAAGTGGGCATAACTAAACAAGGCTGAAATGTTTTACAGTGCAATGAATATTTACTCTGAATCTTATATTAAGTCCCCCAGTTTATCATAATAATGTGACTGTGATTTGTCCTTACTATCTGGCCTGCCAGAGGAAAGCTGTGTAGTGCCTCTTTGACCATGTAACCAGACCAAGGGTTAATGAAGTCTTGTGATTCCTGTTCTGGTTGGCTGAAAAAACAGAAAAACATAAATTCAGTAATCAGAGTAATTCCCAAGAACTCTCAAAATAATTGTCTGTTCTGTTTGTGCTTTTGAAGAAAGTGCTATAAATTTTCAGCTAAATCATGTACAGCTGGTAACATTTTTCCAACAAACACATAATTCTCCGATATACAGTGGTAAACAAATCAGAACTCCAGGTGCTCAGGACAAGCAAATGTCATGTCCGGGGTGGTTTAAAAAAAAAAATAAATTAATTTTGTAGATGTCTGGCCAACAAGTAGGTTCAAATGAAAATATTTTCTTTCATATATATGTTTCAAACTTCATGGGCTTTACAGGGGTGTGATGGACCTCAGTGCTGTAAATATAACATATGTGCCACTCATTCCTGTCCTGAAGTCTGCTGAACCAGCCACTTTGGCTGATCTGGTTGAGTAGAACAATTTGTACTCAGTGTACTCAGAATTAATTACCATGCAAAAATAAAGTCCATACTGGATATGAGCAATTGCATGCTCTGATTGGCTACTCTACAACTAGGATATCAGCTCATATACCGTGAGTAGAAAAAATGGCGGAGCATGTTGCTGAACCAACCAAGGATGAAATAAAAACTCTACTCGAAAATAAAACTCCCAAAACTGTTATCAAGTATTTAAAAGAAACAGATATAGCTAAAAAGACCCCCCCCCATATCTCCTGCTCCACACTCTAGCCCAGTGGGTGGCGGTAATGCACCTTTAAGTTGGTTTGCCAACCACCAAAAACCCTAAAGAAGAAGAATAATCTCCCCCCCCCATAAAAGAAGCAACAAAATAAGGAATAAAAGTATTTGATGGTAAGAACATCTCTTTTTTAACTTTTCAAGAATTATTTTTATAGCATTTTTCACAAATTGCTACTGTCATTTCCCCGGTTTTTTTTACATTCTAAGCGGAAAATATTTTGTCGGACATTTTGTATAAAGTTTTTATCTATTGAATTTGCAAAAAATAAAAATAAAAATGTGCTGTTTCTCAAAATATCCTCATTCCCCAGTGAATGAGGATATAATAAAACAATTATTCCACTCAATCTTGTTGTACATGACTTATAGCCAACTTGGCACCTCCATGCCTCGTCGGCTCTCAGCTTATGTATGACTCGATTTTGTGGAATAACCATTAAATAAATAAACAAGTAAGTAAGTAAGTAAGTAAGTAAGTAAGTAAGTAAATAAATAACACATTGGACTTGACTTTTTGTTAAGGGTATACTAGAACCTTTATTAACATAGGATAATAACCATAAACTCATTAATTTCCAAGTATTATTGCAATTAACTCGTTAACTATTTCACCATCTGTTATTAATATTTTACCTATCATTATTTAGTCTAGTCAGTTTGGTTTCTGGGCAACTAAAACATGAAACTGTGCATTACAGTGGAGCTTTCATTTGCCTGGTTGGCTAATTAATGGATATATGATTTATTCACTTCTGCATACAGGCTTTATGTATAATGAAATGATGCAGTTAAAAATATTTAACTTTAGTCCTCACCAGTATAACAAGATTACTTCTCTCCCTCTCTCTCTCTCTTGCTGTCACTCCCGCTCTGATAAATTAAAACACAGAAGAGAAACTTCATAGGTTTTTCCTGGGGCAAAGCCTTACAACATCTTCCATCGTTTTTGAAGACATCCTGAAATAGCAAAAACACATCAAGAAAAACTCATACATACATCTCCAATGTCTCATTTCTCTTCTCTTTCTATCTATCTATCTATCTATCTATCTATCTATCTATCTATCTATCTATCTATCTATCTATCTATCTATCTATCTATCTATCTATCTATCTATCTTATTTTCTCAATTACTTACATTCAATTGTACTACCTCACCACAGAGATGTGAACTTCTTTCCAAACCCCGATATAGCTGTTGATGGAAGGAAACATAAAATGAAAGAATTAAAATGGTAGCTAGAAGATTACTCAAACCCAGTGATACAAAGACAAAGGTTTAGAACTTAATTTCAAAACACCATATGGTAAAACTTTACAATAGTCAGTGTCATACACTAAACAGGAAGGAATTAATAGTTCTCCATTAAAACTTATGCTATTCTTTTTAACTAAGAATGATGAACTACAAGTTAATTGCTCAGTAAGTATGATAATAGGAGTTCACTATTAACTAAACAGTAATTACTCAGTCTTAAAGAATAATTACTGAGTATTAAGCAGTAATTTTGAAATTCTAAGTTTCTCCTGCAGAACTATTAGCTAACTGTGGCTCATTTATTAGAACTAGTGATTAACTACTGATCAACCTTAAATGTAAAAATTGATACAAGGCGGGACTGTCAGATATGAGTTTTAGGACATACAAGTCATTAGGATCTTATATTTGATTATAAAATTGAGACATATATAAACAAATTGTTATTGTATAATTGTTAATTAGATCAGGCACTGAGTAGAGTACGTCTTTTCCTGTGGTTGAATTACAAATGACATTCTAGTGACCACATAATGCACTCGCTAGGTTCTTCAATGACATTCAAGCATGCCCTGTGTAGGGAGTAAAGAGGAAGTAATTTGACCGTTATTCTGGGAAAAAAAAAAGAAAACTGTTGAGGAATGCTGGGTTTTACACAGATTTGAGTTGGCTAAGCAATGAGAACTGACAGAAAACATCACTGTAGGTACCTGCAGTACCAGTCAAAAGTAATGGACACACCTGCTCATTCATAGGGTTTTCTGTATATTGACCATTTTCTACATTATAGAACTATACTGAAGACATCAAAATTATGAAATAATATATAGAACATATATGGAATTATGTGGAAAAAAAATATATATATATATATATATATATATATATATATATATATATATATATATATATATATGTATGTATATATATATATATATATATATGTTTCAGAAGTCTTAAAAAAACAAAAATATATATTTAGAGTCTTCAAAGTAGCCACCATTTACCTTGATGACAATTTTGCACGCTATTGGCATTGTCTTAACCAGCTTCCTGAAGTATTTTTTTAACACTTTTTTGTTTACCACATAATTTCATATATGTTCCATATGTTATTTCATAGACTTGATGTCATCAGTATTGTTCTACAATGTAGAAAATAGTCAGAAAAACCTATGAATGAGTAACCTTTGACTGGCACTGTATGTCTAGGTTAGATATTCAGTAAATACTGCTTAGTTAAGAGTAAACTCTTACTAATGTACTTACCGAGTAATTAACTAGCAGTTAGTGAATAGTTAATAGTAGTAAGAGAAATGATAATGAAATACTCATTCTTTCCTGATTAGTTACTGCATAGTTACCTAGGTGTTTTAGAGTAGTATTGAAAGGCCCCCTTTGCCCCAATAATAATTAAAAAAAAAAAGGGAAATAAACTATATGGGCAAAAGTTTCTGAAAATTTGACCATCACACCCATATGTAGGCCTTCTCCTAACTATTACCACAACGTTGGAACAATGCAATTGTCCTTGTATGCTGTGGCATTGCAATTTACTTTACTGGAACTAAGGGTCCCATCCCAAACATGGTGCAGCATGACAATGCCCCTGTGCCACAAAGCAAGGTCCATGAAGACATGATTTGCCAAGGTTGGAGTGGAAGAACCTGAGTAACCCTGATCCTGAATATCTTTCAAATTAGATGGAACTCTGACTATACCCCAGGCCTTCTCACCCAACATAAGTGCCTAACATTACTAATGCTCATGTGGGTGAATGGGAAAATCCCCAAAGCCACTTTCCAAATATAGTGGAAAGTCTTCTGAGAAGAGTGGAAAAGTGGGGACTAAATCTGGAATGGGCTGTAAAAAAAGCACATATGGTGTACGTATAATTTTTGTCTAATTTTGAACCTTGCTCAAGCACACAGAGAACTTTAAAGGTCCTTCTAACCTTCACCCAGTTTGCCAGCTTGTTCTGCAGCACCTCCAGGGAGAATCTTAGACAACATGCTTTCTCCTTCCATACCAGGCTGAGCAGCTGCAGCACTACCTATTCCACCAGGTCTTGGTGCTGCCTTGGAGCCTACAGAGAGCAAGAAGTATAGATGATTCCACAAAAAATTCTCATGGTGCAGCAAACCATAGAGATTTTTTAAATACCAAATACTTAAAAAATGAAAATTAAATTAAAAATAAGCAGCTGGTATAAAAAAAAGAAAGCAGTATTTCTACCTATAAACAAATTCAGGGAAGTACTGAAAGTATACAAGTTGCCATTACTGCAGTGGCGTCTTCCTACAGTATGCACACGTAAATGCAAGCTGTTCTGAGAAGTGTACAATTTTCTGTTTTTACCATTATTTTCTGTGCAATGTTAATTTTGTCAGTGATGCCTTGGAAATTGGGAAGAACCTGAGCAGGTCTTAGCTACTCCAACAGTAGTGGCAAACTTCAACTTTGGGAAAAATAAACAACCAAAAACAACCCCCCCCCCCAAAAAAAAAAACTAAACAAAAAACAAACAAACAAAAACCTGATTGTGAAATACACAAGCCTTTATTTCATGAAGAGTGCCACTGTCTGAGACCATACACTTTACATATATTCCCTGGGCATGCAGAGGACCAAGATATTTGCCAGAAATGGATCAATAATAATAATAATAATAATAATAATAATAATAATAATAATAATTTGCAGCGTTAACACAACATTATGGTAGTTAATAGACTGTGAATATCAGACATGTCCTTTTAAAATCATGTGTTCATTATCTGGTAGAGTGTGCAATATTTGGCCAACCCATTGGGAGCTCAGGTAATTTTGACCCTCTGTGAGTGTCCTGTAGTGGGCCTTTTTTTTTTCCTTCACCACGCACGAGGCAATTGTTGATTTAATCTTTAATACCTATTTTTTTTAACTAATGTACCTTGTCTGGTTAAATGCAAGTCCTGAATGATTAGCTAGCTAGTACAGTGATGTTAGTACAGTATATTACACTTCACATTAAATGTGGTCAATGGTCAAGTGGTCCATTTTTTTTCTTTATTTCTCCATTCTCTATTTCTGGCTTGTCATAATCAATGTCTAACTAATGTGTAAAATCTGAATAATGTTAAGACCACCATCCATATAAGGTACTTTCATCAGTAAATGGGGGCCAATGTCTAATGTCATCAGTACGACTACCCATACCGCTGTCACTGCCAACCACTGTCAGCAGCCAGCAGCAGACATTGAGTCACTATGTCTTGCCACCACAGAAATGGCAGCACCCTTAAATGGCGGAACACACAAAGCAGTCGCCAGATTTGTCTATTTGCAGGCTGAGAGTAATCCTCATTTTAACCTCTGTTTTAATAAAGGTTCTAACAGTAACTGACTCATCTCACTAACTGAATTGCTTACAGCACTGCTGCAGTTTTATGACATTTAAAATCATCCCCTTTCATACCATTTCAAACTTAATCCTAAAGACATGTTTACCCATTTTTGAAAGCACAATTCTAATATGTGATTCTGTTACATGTCCTTCTGAAACAGAAGGTGTCATGAATAAGGTATCAAGGTACATCTAGGGCTTATGACTGAAGAATATACATACCACACACTGTTTATACATGAGTCACTTGTGTATGTATTTCTGGGTATTTTTGGGTGTGAGGTACAAGTATTCAGAATAATTATGCAGAGAAGTATTTCGGAACATTATCTCCATTTTATTAAAACCAACTAGTGTGAATTTTATGATTAAATAAAACTCAGCTGTTAAAGAGTTTGAACACAGCTTGAGAATGTGAGAAACTTGAGAACTTGTAATTATTCACATTGAGATGTCACATGGTTTGCTTCATTTCTGTGTTATTTATAGTGGATTTGAATCATTTGAGCAGAAACAGGTGTGGTGAAGTCTGAAATGGTCACAAAAGGGTTTGAGAGCTACAGTTTTAGAGATACTTGCAAATAACTGTGTTAATACTGGGTCACGGGCAGCACGGTGGTGTAGTGGTTAGCGCTGTCGCCTCACAGCAAGAAGGTCTGGGTTCAAGCCCCGGGGCCGGCGAGGGCCTTTCTGTGCGGAGTTTGCATGTTCTCCCCGTGTCTGCGTGGGTTTCCTCCGGGTGCTCCGGTTTCCCCCACAGTCCAAAGACATGCAGGTTAGGTTAACTGGTGACTCTAAATTGACCGTAGGTGTGAATGTGAGTGTGAATGGTTGTCTGTGTCTGTGTCAGCCCTGTGATGACCTGGCGACTTGTCCAGGGTGTACCCCGCCTCTCGCCCATAGTCAGCTGGGATAGGCTCCAGCTTGCCTGCGACCCTGCAGAACAGGATAAAGCGGCTAGAGATAATGAGAATGAGAATACTGGGTCACAAATTCCACATTTCATACTGTAGAAACGTAAGCTAGCATAGCAGTGGAAATGTATACAACCATTAGTGTGTGTTTGTGTGCTTTATGTCTATACATTTACCTATCCCTGTGAGTGGGGGCTGGGCTGCTTTGGCAGGTTGTGGGGTGACTGCTTTTGCTCCAATTGCAGTAACAGGAGCGGTGACAGGCTCAGGCTTGGTCTATCAGAGGCCAGATAAATGTCATTTTAAGCAAGGAACACATAACAGCAGAACACTTAATTGGCTTAAATTTTTCCAATGATAGACTAAAGTTAGCATGCATGCAGGAAACATTACAAAGCAAATGGACTGCAAAAACAACTGGCAAATAAATTATTAAATCAATCTTTCAGTGAAAAGAAAACACAGTTAAGAATGGTTTCACAGTCAATTAGCTTGTATTTCCATTTGGAGTATATATATATATATATATATATATATATATATATATATATATATATATATACACACACACACGAATGTTTTACTTCAGCAATGTTTTCCTTTTAGTCACTGTACACAAAGACCCATATTACAAATTATGTTATATATGCAGAGTTAGGAGTTAATATCAAAACTGTGTACATCTTTATTCAGAACGCACATGTAAATATTACTAAAAGCTATTCAGAGGTTGTGCAAGATTTGCACACATAGGGCAGAGTTTACTGAAAACAGAGGCATGTCTCAGTTACTTGCAATTCTGACCATAATCTTAAGCCCATTTTTCTTGAGCAATATCAGTGTGAGAAAGGAGCACCAGACTCCAGCACCACTATCTGATAGTTAGATTTAACCACAATATGTCACACCAAAACTTAAACATAAGACTGTTAATTAATGAATTGTATCATCCCAATTTTTCACATGGAGTACATTGGCAGAGACAGTACATTAACTGGAGACATTACTTATCCCATTAACTGAATTTTATATGGGTCAAGTTATAAATTAAAGTATGCATAGCTGATGAGTGCTCAGCTTTTTCTCTAAATTATAGCCACATTTTCTTTACACGAGAGCTTATCAAATTAACCAAAACAATGGCATCGTTTTGTATCTATTTTGTCAGCTGCCAAATAATAACAGGGTGGAAACAACATTGTTAAATTAACCTATAAGAATCCGGACCCATTTCCCCTTAAAGGAAAATTATGGGGAATATAAAACAGACCAAATGGACCACACAGAACACATTTCTAATTTGTTTTTTAAATTCTGACCCCTACTGGCAAAGATCTGGAAAGTTTTTTATTTATTTATTTTATATATATATATATATATATATATATATATATATATATATATATATATACACACACACACACACACACACACACACACACACACACACACAGTGGTGCTTGAAAGTTTGTGAACCCTTTAGAATTTTCTATATTTCTGCATAAATATGACCTAAAACATCATCAGATTTTCACACAAGTCCTAAAAGTAGGTAAAGAGAACCCAGTTAAACAAATGAGACAAAATTATTATACTTGGTCATTTATTTATTGAGGAAAATGATCCAATATTACATATCTGTAAGTGGCAAAAGTATGTGAACCTCTAGGATTAATAGTTAATTTGAAGGTGAAATTAGAGTCAGGTGTTTTCAATCGATGGGATGACAATCAGGTGTGAGTGGGCACCCTGTTTTATTTAAAGAACAGGGATCTATCAAAGTCTGATCTTCACAACACATGTTTGTGGAAGTGTATAATAGTACGAACAAAGGAGATTTCTGAGGACCTCAGAAACAGCATTGTTGATGCTCATCAGGCTGGAAAAGGTTACAAAACAATCTCTAAAGAGTTTGGACTCCACCAATCCACAGTCAGACAGATTGTGTACAAATGCAGGAAATTTAAGACCATTGTTACCCTCCCCAGGAGTGGTCAACCAACAAAGATCACTCCAAGAGCAAGGCGTGTAATAGTCGGCGAGGTCACAAAGGACCCCAGGGTAACTTCTAAGCAACTGAAGGCCTCTCTCACGTTGGTTAATATTAATGTTCATGAGTCCACCATCAGGAGAACACTTAACAACAATGGTGTGCATGGCAGGCTTGCAAGGAGAAAGCCACTGCTCTCCAAAAAGAACATTGCTGCTCGTCTGCAGTTTGCTAAATATCACGTGGACAAGCCAGACAGCTATTGGAAAAATGTTTTGTGAAGGATGAGACCAAAATAGAACATTTTGGTTGAAATGAGAAGCCTCATGTTTGGAGAAAGGAAAACACTGCATTCCAGCATAAGAACCATATCCCATCTGTGAAACATGGTGGTGGTAGTATCATGGTTTGGGCCTGTTTTGCTGCATCTGGGCCAGGACGGCTTGCCATCATTGATGGAACAATGAATTCTGAATTATACCAGTGAATTCTAAAGGAAAATGTCAGGACATCTGTCCATGAACTGAATCTCAAGAGAAGGTGGGTCATGCAGCAGGACAACGACCTTAAGCACACAAGTCGTTCTACCAAAGAATGGTTAAACAAGAATACAGTTAATGTTTTGGAATGGCCAAGTCAAAGTCCTGACCTTAATCCAATCGAAATGTTGTGGAAGGACCTGAAGCGAGCAGTTCATGTGAGGAAACCCACCAACATCCCAGATTTGAAGCTGTTCTATATTGAGGAATGGGCTAAAATTCCTCCAAGCCAGTGTGCAGGACTGATCAACAGTTACCAGAAACGTTTAGTTGCAGTTATTGCTGCACAAGGGGGTCACACCAGATACTGAAAGCAAAGGTTCACATACTTTTGCCACTCACAGATATGTTATATTGGATCATTTTCCTCAATAAATAAATGACCAGGTATAATATTTTTGTCTCATTTGTTTAACTGGGTTCTCTTTATCTACTTTTAGGACTTGTGTGAAAATCTGATGATGTTTTAGGTCATTTTTATGCAGAAATATAGAAAATTCTAAAGGGTTCACAAACTTTCAAGCACCACTGTGTGTGTGTGTGTGTGTGTGTGTGTGTGTGTGTATATATATATGTCACATTGGGCACTTATCGTAAATTTATTCCTTATTTGAAAATAAATCAGCTTAACAGGTTTTTTTTGTTCAGTAACATATATTTGTATTTTTATTTGCATTTCCATAAGATACAATAACATTCTAACTTTAATGTTTAAGTTAAACAAAAAGAAAAATTGTCTGATTGGTTTTACAACAAAAAATGTGCAAACTGAATAATAAAATCTACCTCATATTGGGTAATTATGCAACAAGTTACTGTAGCTGTAAAAAAACAAACAAACAAACCTGAGCTACAGATAGATGTAGTAACCTTCAGAAAACCTGTAAGTGCAAAAAAGACTTAAAGAATAATGAAGGGGAACAAAACCTTCGTATTATCAGCACTGTTTTAACCATTGTTATCACTCTCTCAGGCCCATTAAGCAGTTTTAGCAAAGTAGCCTAGGCCAAATGGTAATATCTGAAACAATTTCCTTCTTCAGTGAAGCAAAGACGCACATCACACTTCTCACAGAGGGTGGTGGTTGCACTGACTTTGCATAATTTGCAACGGCCACACTTTTCACACTTGACAGGCCAGTGTGCAACCTGGTCAGTGCGAACATCAACCGGAACGCCAACATGCACTCTCTTGGGCAGTGGTGGAGATGGGGAATCAAGTGTTGGGTGACCCCTTTGTGCCTGCAAAAGAATCAGGCTAGTGGCAATCTCTGCCTGGAAGCTCTTTTGTTTCAGTGGCTTTTGGACACCAAGCAGTTTACAGTCACGGCAGTAGATCAACCATGCATTAACGAGGCCTAACATGATGGTTTGCCAGAAGAGGTAGAGGTACCACCTCCGTGACCTCATGTGGTACTTGTACCTTGCAGCACATGCATCAAGGAGGTCTATCCCCCTCATGAATGTGTTGTACTCCTTCACAATGTGCGGTCTGTTGACCTCCACAAATGCTTTGTCTGATTTGCTCCAGCGTCGAGCTTTGTCCTGAGGCTCAGTTGCACAGTAGGATGAGATCAGGGTAACAGATTTGTTGTTGTACCACTTCAATGACCATACTTTCCCCTTTCTCCACCCTGGCATCAACAGATCCTCTGCCTCTCTTGGCAAGACTTTTGTCATCCTCAAACATACAACCAGCCAAGCGATTGCTACAGAGTGTTCCTACAAAGTAGATCTGTCACTCAAGAAGCTTGAGAACCAGTGGTGCTGAGGAAAAAAAAAATTGTCTGCAAAGACTTTGTAGTTTTGGTTTGATGGGAGAGTTTCACACAGCTTGACCACAACATCACCTCCCATGCCCAGTACATTTTTTTTCCCAGTGCCACCTTCAAAAACCACAAAATCACAGAGGATTCCTGAGGAAGAGCAGCGGGCCCAAATTTTCAGTCCCCATGGGTGGGGTAGGCCCTTCACATACTGCCTTATTAGGCTGCGTTCTGAACACTGTAGCGTTTAGCCATACTACAAAAAAATTAATAGAATTACATTGAATTAGGAGCACTGTAAAATCGTGTTTGTTTTACTTACAGATATTCAAAAATTGTTTTGTAACATATCAATAATTTTATAAATTTGATATTGTTATATTTGTTTAAATGTGCTTTGAATTGAACATTTTTCTTATTGTGACAAATACGTCACATCATATTTTCCATGACTACGTTAAGGTTAAATGCCCGATGTGACATCAATGTTACCACAATGTTGTCGTAACTTGTTTTATATCAATTTCTTCAGGAAATGTTGTCAGAACATGTTAAATGTAATATGTGACATTTAAGTACCAGAATTGTTAAATCGGTTGAAACATACATTGAGTCACCAAAAATAAGATCTGTGAAATTAGACGATTTGGTCAGGTGTGGTTACCCTGCACACAGCCATCTTGAAAATGGTGTCATGGGTATAGACCCCTTCGCAGTAAACGTCATTCATACGCAAGCGGAAATTGCGCGCGCAGCCTGGACCCAAAAAAGACTCAGAAATGCCTAGTTGTTGTGTTGTCGGGTGTCAGAATCGTAGCAGTGATGGGGTTAAAATGTTCAGAATTCCAGCAGGATCTCACCCATTCCAAAAAAAAAAAATAAATAAATAAATAAATAAATAGCCGATGTCTATGGCTACAAGCCATCAAATGTGTAGACTGGGATGCAAGCACTATCAAAAATGCGCGGGTTTGCAGCGCCCACTTCATCACAGGTAAGATCAGGCTATTTATTAAATCTCTCTTTTTTACTCTTTCTAGTCTTCGTTTATTGATGTAGCAAAATACTTTGGTAACGTTTGTCTGATTAGCTGGGTCATAGTTACACAATGTAATGAATATTGTTAGCATGTTAACTTAGCTTTGCATGCAATTTTGTTTGTAGGAGAGGTCTCGCTTGACTCAAGCAGTCCAGATTTTGTGTCGTCATTATTTGTGTATGCCAAAAATCACAATTTTAAAGCAAGGATGGAAAGGTAAAATTGTGTGCCCTCACTCTAAATGCCAACTTACGTTGACTGCTCTAACCTAGCTCCCGCCCCGTTCAGTTTCATTTCTGCTCTCTGCCTCTCGCTTTTTACGCAGCTCTGATTTCTCTTAGCTGCACTCTTTACACTATCATTCCTTTCATGCCATTACCTCCTGCAAATTGCTGTTTAGTGTTGGTATTTGCTGTTGTAGCTAAAGCCACATTGCCATCACATCACTGGCATAATTTGATTAAAACAAAATGAATATGAATGTCCCATTGTTAATCAAGTTGTACATGCCCGCACATAACATACGCTACGTTCACACTGCAAGGCTTAATGCTCAATTCCGATTTTTTTGTGAAATCGTTCACATTAATAAATATATGCGACTTGTGTGTGATCCTCAGTATGAACGAAAAGCGACCTAAAAGTGTTCCGCATGCGCATTGCAGGATACGACGACGTCACACGCAGTGAGCATGGCCAGTGTTTACGGAAGTAAAACCACCCGGTTGCGGTATGACCCATCCAATCTAGCTTGAATAGCTGTATCCCCCCCAAATGGAAATCAGCTCCCTAACCTCTGCGTCCTTCCATTGAGAAGATTCAGAACCTTCACAGCCCGAAGCGTCCCTCGCACTGATGTCATGCGCAGGGGCGCAGATACGTTTTTTGAACTGGGGGGGGACAAAAAACTGGGGGGGACAAAGCTGCCAGCAAACCAACCCCAACCCTGATATGCCTGTCAAACTTGTTGTGGGTTACCATAGCAACCAAGCTCGAGCTCGCAACCTGTGCAGTCTGCGCAGCTCAACCAACCGAATATCAGTCTTTGTTTTGTTTTATGTGAGTTGTTGCAACCATGTATACACTGCCGTGCACCTCAATAAACCGAATGGTAATTAGTCTTTTGATTTTTCCGTGAGGTTTGCCTTATGCAAAGTGGGGGGGACCGAACGAAGTGAATTTAAATCTGGGTGGGACGAGTCCCACCCTCTATCTGCACCTGTGATTATGCGCCATGTTGTTGTAACTTTTTCTGAGAGACCCGCTGCCTACTTCAGCGCAGAATAGTGACGTTTGTGGCTTGTTGATGACGTGTAAGTCGGATGAATGCGACCTGGCGGTTCAGACTAAAGTCGCATATGAAAAGAGCGGATAGGAATCAGAATTAGGACCACATATCCAAACGGCCTGGGTCGGATTTGAAAAAAATCGGATCTGTGTCATTCATATTGTCAATAAAAGATCGGATGCAGGTCACATATGGGCGAAAAGATCGGATTTGAGTCACTTCAGCCTGCAGTGTGAACGTAGCCATAATCATATGTGTCTAAAAGACTTGTAGGCACGAAGTTTTTCGTGGGTGTACACTGAAGTCTTGTCAATAAGGTACAAGTATACTGTATATCTGGCCATTGTATACCAGGGAACTTACTAACATCGTCCGTCCACTCTTTAATTAAATGCGGATCCGGTAGGCGATGTCCATTTGTTAGAGTTAACTTATTTATGTAGCATTCTCGATCTTGTAACGACAATTGTTTTGCATAATCTGACAGCTCATAATGCCGGTCTATGGGCAGCGCCATTGTTTCTGGGTCCAGGCTGCGCACGCATCCTGGCAACGGTCGGTTTGTTTACAAACATGCGAAGGGGTCTATTCAAATTCACAGAGTGTCATGTGACTACACCAGGAAGTTACAAACATGTCACTTTGGGGCCTAATGAGGTAAAGTCAAGGATAAAGCTGTGTGAGAAAGTTTGCAGGACATTTAAAGTCATGGTGACACCTGTGTCACAGTTGGTTCTTATGGGACAATGAATTACAACAACTACAATTAAGCAACTATTCATGCAGGCATATGTTGGCAATTTTATTTGAATGATAGTCATCATCTTATGTCATTGTATCTTTTTATATTACATCATATGTGACAGCAAATAAAAATGAATCCTGTTTCTTTAGTGGACCTAATCTAGTCCCTTCTTGCTTAAAGGTGCTTGTGTCTAAAGGCATGCATTAAATACTATTGAGAAATCCATTCTCAGATGCTTCTACTCAAGAATTTATATATATATATATATATATATATATATATATATATATATATATAAATAAAACTTTTGGACTTTTGGCCAACTGTCAACATGACTCACAGTAAGCACTGCAAAATTAATTAACACAGAAAAAACAGAATCTTCAGCAGTATTGCTCTGTCAGCACAATGCAAGCTAATCAGAGAAAAAAAAATATTCACTGCATGTCGTCAAGTAAATTGGATCAAAATGAACTATACCTAGAACTAGATCCATTTAATTTAAAGCTGGGGGGAGCTTGAGTTTTAGAAATAGCTAAGGAAGAGGAATATGGGAAAAGGAATGCAAAGAGAAAGAACACTAAACTACCCCACAAGCACACACAGACTCTTATGAAGTGGTAATAGTGAAAACTGGTATAATGGTGCCAGAGATGGCAGAAGAGTTATCTGTTAAAGGAAAAAAAATTGGGGAAAATAGAGTGGTTATTTGCACCTGGTTTCGTGAAGTGTGCTAAGCTCAGCCATGCTAGATGTAAATAAATTCAGAAGTCTTAAAGGTTCTGTTACATATCCAGTCGGCCTTAATGTGCCAATTAGACATAAGATTTGACTAGCCTGTCTGCCAAAAACTCGTCATCCAGGGCAGCATTTCATAGTGCCTTTGTTATGTAAATTAGCTTATTACTCAAATGAAGGACTGATTAGCTGATACATATCCTGAACAGCCTGCACATTCTGATTCACATGTGCAACGTACAAGTTGACATTACATTACCTGCATTTATGAGGTGCCAATGCGTAATTGTGATTATCAGTGCAATTTGCTATTTTATTTATTTACATTATTATATAGATATGGACAAATTTGTTGGTACCCTTCCACAAAAAAAGAACCCACAACTATCTCTGAAATAACTTGAAACAAAAGTTAATGGCATCCATCATTGCTTATTCCATGTTTAACACAAATCAGACTTTGATTTTGATTCAACTGAATATTTTACATAATAAAACAAATGAAAATGGCATGGACAAAAATGATGGTATCCTTAACTTAATATTTTGTTGCACAACTCTTCACAGCAATCACTGCTAACAAGCGATCGCTGTAGCTTTCAGTGAGACTTTTGCATCTGCCAACAGGTAGTTTGGCCCACTCGTCCTGAGCAAACTGCTCTAGCTGTCTCAGGTTTGAAGGGTGCCTTCTTCACACTGCATGTTTCAGCTCTTTCCACAGATCTTCAATACGATTCAGACCAAGGCTCATAGAAGGCCACTTCAGAATAGTCCAATGTTTTGTTCTTCACCATTCTTGGGTGCTTTAAGCTGTGTTTTCGGTCTTTATCCTATTGGAGGACCCATGACCTGTGACTGACTACGTTTACATGCACATCCAAATCGAGCTGCTGTCGGTAATCGAGCTGAAGGTCCCAGCAGGGTGCCAGAGAAATCCAATCCTACATGCACACAATGAAATCGGGCTATTGTGTGAGGTGCATTGTGCACCCGAGCCACAGGGGGTGCAACACGCCCCATCGTGTTGGTACACTTCCGGTTGTCGTCATGAAGAAGAGCTATTCAAGAGTGTAAACAAAGTTATCAGTTCCATGTTCTCCATTGCGCGTTTTTCTCCCGTCCATGAATTTTAATATATTCAACTCCTTAAGCTGAATGAGCATGAACTCTGTCTCCTCATTGCTCCAGAAGTGCACGTTTCTGCTTGCCTGTGGCAGTGGGGGCGTGGTCAAGCGCCGGTCTGTGACAGGAGGGCGGAGCCAGGGAAGGTGAGTGGCAGAATCACTTCACCTGACGGTAATTAACCTGTGTTTGTGTGGCTTCCCAGTAACCGCGCCCTATTTAAGGAGGCAGAGGGAGAGCAGAGGGGACAGCTCATCCCGGGACTAGAACACAGCGCGCGCGTGTTTTTCTCTCAAGAATAAAAGTAGGCTGTTAAACTGAAAAGTCTGACAATAAAAAGCCTATTAGTACCAGAAGCTTTGTCCTGCCGTCCTCTGTGCTCCACCCACACTTCAGAGAGCTCTACATCGCCATTTTCTCTTCTTCGTTTGTTCCTCCTGACCTCTTCTGCTGCTCGCTACTACTGTTGTCATGCCGACCGAGGCTGTTGTGTCTCCCGCTTGTGGTCTCGTCACTCGTCACTTCCGGAAGTAGCTCGACAACTAGCTCGATAGGGTGTACATGCACAAAGTAGCTCGGCAGAAATCGCATAAACTAGGTCGTGTAGCTCGATTCCGAGAAATCAAGTTTGGTTCAATTTCAGCCGAATTAAGGTGTATACATGGCATTTTGAACTTCGATTTCAGTCGAGCAACGGCAGAAATTCGATTCTCTCTATGTGCATGTAAACGTAGTGACTGAGACAGAGCTTTCTGACACTGGGTAGTATGTTTTGATCCAAAATGCCCTGCAAGTCTTGAGATTTCACTGTGCCCGGCGCAGACTCAAGGCACCCCATGCCAAATGCACAAAGCAGCCCCAAATCATAACCAAGCCTCCTCCGTGTTTCACAGTAGGTATGGTGTTCTTTTCTTTGAAAGTTTCATTTTTTCTTCTGTGGACATCAAACTGATGTGACTTGCCAATAAGCTTGAGTTTTGTCTCATCTGTCCAAAGGACATGCTCCCAGAAGCACTGTGGCTTGTCAATATTCATTTTAGCAAATTCCAGTCTGGCTTTTTTAAGCTTTTCTTTCAACAACGGAGCCCTCCTGAGTATTCTTCCACTGAGCCCACTGTCACTCAAAAAGTGACAGATGGCATAAACAGACATTGATCTACCTTGACCTTGGAATTCAACTTCTCTTTGGAAGTTGTCCTTGGATCTTTGTCTACCATTGGCACTATCCTGTTCAATCTACAACCCCGATTCCAAAAAAGTTGGGACAAAAGTACAAATTGTAAATAAAAATGGAATGCAATAATTTACAAATCTCAAAAACTGATATTGTATTCACAGTAGAACATAGACAACATATCAAATGTGGAAAGTGAGACATTTTGAAATTTCATGCCAAATATTGGCTCATTTGAAATTTCATGACAGCAACACATCTCAAAAAAGTTGGGATGGGGCAATAAGAGGCTGGAAAAGTGAAAGGTACAAAAAAGGAACAGCTGGAGGACCCAATTGCAACTCATTAGGTCAATTGGTAATAGGTCATTAACATGACTGGGTATAAAAAGAGCATCTTGGAGTGGCAGCGGCTCTCAGAAGTAAAGATGGGAAGAGATTATACCAATCCCCCTAATTATGTGCCGACAAATAGTGGAGCAATATCAGAAAGGAGTTCGACAGTGTAAAATTGCAAAGAGTTTGAACATATCATCATCTACAGTGCATAATATCATCAAAAGATTCAGAGAATCTGGAAGAATCTGTGCATAAGGGTCAAGGCCAGAAAACCATACTGGGTGCCCGTGATCTTCGGGCCCTTAAACGGCACTGCATCACATACAGGCATGCGTCTGTATTGGTAATCACAAAATGGGCTCAGGAATATTTCCAGAGAACATTATCTGTGAACACAATTCACTGTGCCATCCGCCGTTGCCGGCTAAAACTTTATAGTTCAAAGAAGAAGCTGTATCTAAACATGATCCAGAAGCGCAGACGTCTTCTCTGGGCCAAGGCTCATTTAAAATGGACTGTGGCAAAGTGGAAAACTGTTCTGTGGTCAGACGAATCAAAATTTGAAGTTCTTTATGGAAATCAGGGACGCCGTGTCATTCGGACTAAAGAGGAGAAGGACGACCCAAGTTGTCATTAGCGCTCAGTTCAGAAGCCTGCATCTCTGATGGTATGGGGTTGCATTAGTGCGTGTGGAATGGGCAGCTTACACATCTGGAAAGACACCATCAATGCTGAAAGGTATAGGAGCAATTCCAGCGTTATGGACGTGACACTTGAACTCAAAATGGCAACAAATGACCCAGTGCATGTTTTATTGTCTCCCAGTATTTAAACAGGTGTTGTATATTTTAAGGCTGTACCATACTGGAGAAGTGATAGAACAAGAACAATTCCCATAGTACATCTAGGGCATGCCAGAAAATGCCAATAAAAGATGTGTTATGGATGTGACAGAAAAAGTATCACTTTTCTTGGGTGACTGTACATTTTTATCAAACTCTGTGAAATTGTAAACCTAATGTCGAAATGGAGATATCCATTTGATAGAGGGGTCCAAGGTAAATATTAAAAAAATCTTTAAAATATTTTGTATTTCATGCAGAGTTTCGGAAGGAAAAGTCAGCGTTATGGATGTGACGAAATTCCGTTACGGGTGTGCCGCGTCTGAAATAGACATGGCGTATGTTTAGAAAATCAGCAATTTAACCACCATAACCCTTTGAAAAACTCTCTAAATATCAGCTAAAACTATCAAAGTTCTTAAATAATATTTAGGATGGCTATTGTTTTGCTGTTTTGTGGATTTTAGCATACATTTCTGTGGCTTGTGGCAATAATATAGAATTGTACATGATCAAAGTTGATTTTAGCTTGGGTTTTAAATTATAAGAAAGAAAGACTGACAGTGACATATTAGGTTGGTTACAAATTGGTTCAACTTATTCACATCTGTAAAATACAGGCCTAGGTGAGATCTCTGGGAGTGGTTTTGATGTATTACATGTTGCTTTATTTTTGCATGGTGAGGTTGACATTTACATGGAATTGCCCATATCCAGGTTCTAGAGCAACGTATCCTCCCATCCAGACGATGTCTCTTTCAGGGAAGACCTTGCATTTTCCAACATGACAATGCCAAACCACATACTGCATCAATTACAGCATCATGGCTGCGTAGAAGAAGGGTCCGGGTACTGAACTGGCCAGCCTGCAGTCCAGATCTTTCACCCATAGAAAACATTTGGCGCATCATAAAACGGAAGATACGACAAAAAAAGACCTGAGACAGTTGAGCAACTAGAATCCTACATTAGACAAGAATGGGTTAACATTCCTATCCCTAAACTTGAGCAACTTGTCTCCTCAGTCCCCAGACGTTTACAGACTGTTGTAAAGAGAAAAGGGGATGTCTCACAGTGGTAAACATGGCCTTGTCCCAACTTTTTTGAGATGTGTTGTCATGAAATTTAAAATCACCTAATTTTTCTCTTTAAATGATACATTTTCTCAGTTTAAACATTTGATATGTCATTTATATTCTATTCTGAATAAAATATGGAATTTTGAAACTTCCACATCATTGCATTCCGTTTTTATTTACAATTTGTACTTTGTCCCAACTTTTTTGGAATCGGGGTTGTATGTTGGATTTTCCTCTTCCAGTCACATCCAGGAAGGTTGGCTACAGTCCCATGAACTTAAACTTCTTAATAATATTTGCAACTGTAGTCACAGGAACATCAAGCTGCTTGGAGATGATCTGATAGCATTTGCCTTTAACCCTTTGGTGCCTGCCCAAAAATTTTCCTATTTTCACCAATCAAACAAAAATAGCTTCAGGATACCCATCATGCTATATACCATTTTAATAAGTACTGTAAGGCAATTTTTTTTGCTATCAAGGTATTTTTATTTTGTCATAGCAACCATTCCATCATTGTAACTGGAGGAATGATATTTAAAGGGCCCGGCGCCAAAAGGTTAGCATGCTTGTCTGTAATTTTCTTTTGGATCTCTTCAAGTAGCTCTCTCCTTTGCTTTCTCTGGTCCGTGATCAATGTGGTGTACACGACAATACCAAGCGGCAGAGTGATGACTTTTCTAAATTTAAATAGGCTGAATGACTGATTACAAGATTGAAGACACCTATGATACTAATTAAGGTTAAACAATTAGTTTGAAATATCATTATAACCCAATTATTTATAAGCTGTTCTAGGGATACCAACTAATCTGTCCAGGTTATTTTAGAATGTCTTTGTAAAATAAACAATAAATAATAATTTCTTTTCACACTCTTTGTTTTACTCTGTGACCAAAGGCATACAAGTATACATGAGAAAATTGCTTTTATTTTCATTACTTTTCAGGAGGAATAAAGCATTGTTTCAATGAGCTGTAAGGGTACCAACAAATTTGTCCACATTTGTACATTTATATATTTTATATACTGTTATACAGTATGTACATTACCTATTTATAGTATTGATTATTTAGGAGGAAAGCTCAAATTTACACACACTCCAATGACATCTGAGTTTGATTATACAGATATGACAAATGAACAGGCTGTACATAACAGCCAAACTATTAATGTGATAACTCATTTTGCTTTACTTTTAACACAAGTACAGTGGGGCAAAAAAGTATTTAGTCAGTCACCAATTGTGCAAGTTCTCCCACTTAAAAAGATGAGAGGCCTGTAATTTTCATCATAGGTATACCTCAACTACGAGAGACAAAATGAGAAAAAAAAAAATCCAGAAAATCACACTGTCTGATTTTTAAAGAATTTATTTGCAAATTATGGTGGAAAATAAGTATTTGGTCAATAACAAAAGTTCAGTTCAATACTTTGTTATATACCCTTTGTTGGCAATGACAGAGGTCAAACGTTTTCTGTAAGTCTTCACAAGGTTTTCACACACTGTTGCTGGTATTTTGGCCCATTCCTCCATGCAGATCTCCTCTAGAGCAGTGATGTTTTGGGGCTGTCGCTGGGCAACATGGACTTTCAACTCCCTCCAAAGATTTTCTATGGGGTTGAGATTTGGAGACTGGCTAGGCCACTCCAGGACCTTGAAATGCTTCTTACGAAGCCACTCCTTTGTTGCCCGGGCGGTGTGTTTGGGATCATTGTCATGCTGAAAGACCCAGCCGCATTTCATCTTCAATGCCCTTGCTGATGGAAGGAGGTTTTCACTCAAAATCTCACGATACATGGCCCCATTCATTCTTTCCTTTACATGGATCAGTCGTCCTGGTCCCTTTGCAGGAAAAACAGCCCCAAAGCATGATGTTTCCACTCCATGCTTCACAGTAGGTATGGTGTTCTTTGGATGCAACTCAGCATTCTTTCTCCTCCAAACACAAGTTGAGTTTTTACCAAAAAGTTCTATTTTGGTTTCGTCTGACCATATGACATTCTCCCAATCGTCTTCTGGATCATCCAAATGCTCTCTAGCAAACTTCAGACGGGCCTGGACATGTACTGGCTTAAGCATGTCTGGCACTGCAGGATTTGAGTCCCTGGTGGCGTAGTGTGTTACTGATGGTAGCCTTTGTTACTTTGGTCCCAGCTCTCTGCAGGTCATTCACTAGGTCCCCCCGTGTGGTTTTGGGATTTTTGCTCACCGTTCTTGTGATCATTTTGACCCCATGGGGTGAGATCTTGCGTGGAGCCCCAGATCGAGGGAGATTATCAGTGGTCTTGTATGTCTTCCATTTTTTAAATAATTGCTCCCACAGTTGATTTCTTCACACCAAGCTGCTTACCTATTGCAGATTCAGTCTTCCCAGCCTGGTGCAGGTCTACAATTTTGTTTCTGGTGTCCTTTGACAGCTCTTTGGTCTTGGCCATAGTGGAGTTTGGAGTGACTGGACAGGTGTCTTTTATACTGATAACGAGTTCAAACAGGTGCCATTAATACAGGTAATGAGTGGAGGACAGAGGAGCCTCTTAAAGATAAAGTTACAGGTCTGTGAGAGCCAGAAATCTTGCTTGTTTGTAGGTGACCAAATACTTATTTTACTGAGGAATTTACCAATTAATTCATTAAAAATCCTACAATGTGATTTCCTGGATTCTTTCCCCCCATTCTGTCTCTCATAGTTGAAGTGTACCTATGATTAAAATTACAGGCCTCTCATCTTTAAGTGAGAGAGTTTGAGAGTTTTTAGCAGTTTCTGACATACTCAAACATTTGGCACCAACAACCATATCACGGTTATTGGTGCCAAATGTTTGAGTATGTCAGAAACTGCTAATTTCTTGGTATTTTCAACAAACAAGGGTCTCTAGGGTTTACACGGAATGGTGTGAAAAACAACATATCTTGTGAGTGGAGGTTCTGCAGGCTGAAATGCCTTGTTGAGGAGAAAGATCAGAGAAGAATGTTTTGAGCTGGCAGGAAGCCTACAGCAACTCAAATAAGCACTGTTTACAACTGTGGTGAGCAAAAATGCATCTCAGTATGCAAAAAACAAACATTGAACCACTGACAGAACAGTCACTCATTCAATATTTTTTACCTTTTTGCACCATTCTATGTAAACTCTAGAGACTTGTGTGTGAAAATCCCTGGAGATAAGCATTTTCTTAAATAATCAAACCAGCCCATTTCGCACCAACAACACTGTCACAGTTAAAGTCAAAGATTACACTGGTTCACAATTCTGATGTTTGATGTGAACATTAACTGAAGCTCTTGACCTGTATCTGCATGATTTTATACACTGTGCTACTGCCACATGATTGAATGATTAGATAACTCCTTGACTGTATAAAAAGGGACAGCACATCATCTCTAAAAAGTGAAAACCACCACAGTTCTAGCACCCCTGCTGGCTGGTTACAGTACAATTTTTAGCCCAGCCCATCCCCATGAGTTTCAATGACAAAACGATGGTTACGTATGTAACCGCGGTTCTATGAATTTCGGATGACCGCCAGAGGCGGTGCTTAAAGCACCCGGATGTCCATCACATGCGCATGCAGTTCGAGTGTGTATACCAACAAAGTCACTTGCGACAGGGATGACGTACGTCACTGCACCGGTACTTAAGGTGCGTTCACCCCGGAAGCGTTCTCTTGGCAGTCTTCTCGTCAGCCTTCCGAGTGACGGCCAAGCTCTGGCGGTCATCCGAAATTCATAGAACCGCGGTTACATACGTAACCATCGTTCTATTTCATTTCTCCTGACCGCCAGAGGCGGTGCTTAAAGCACCCGGATGACTAATACCAACAGGGTCACGAGGAAGACCTACTTACCCTATGAATGGCTGAAAAGGGTGGCTGTGGCCAGTGGATTGTGCATGGCCACATTAACCCTATAAAACCTTGCAAACGTGCAAGTTGAGACCCATGAGGCAGCGGCCCAGATGTCAGGGAGTGGAACTCCACGTAGAGCCGCCCATGATGCAGCCACACTCCGAGTGGAGTGGCCTCGGATGTGGGGAGGGACCGGGAGGCTGCTGTTAATGGCCTCCATGGTCCAGTTCGACAGTCTCTGTTTGGACAACGCGTGGCCGCGCCTATGTCCAGTGTGACCCACAAACAGTGCATCCGACTGCCGAAATGCAGCAGTCGCTTCAATGTATGCCCTCAGTGCTCGAACTGGGAAAAGGAGGACGTGACCTTGGCCCTGCTCATTCTCCTCAGGCGGTGGTCTGAAGGCTTCCAGGCTGAGGGGCTGATTGGTGTACGAAGAGGAGAAGTTCTTGGGCATAAACGAAGGATTAGGCCACGTTACACCCGTGCCATCGGGGATCCATTGTAAGCACTCCCGGCCGATAGACAGGGCGTGTAGTTCACCCGCTCTCCTAGCCGACGCCATAGCTAAAGGGAATGCTGTCTTTAAAGATAGCCAATTGAGCTCCGTCCCCTGTAGGGGTTCAAATGGAGGTTTACACAGTGCACTTAAAACCAGAGGCAAGTCCCAAGCTGGTCTTGGACTGCGTTGAGGGGGTCTTATGCGCTGAGCACCTTTAAGAAAGCGGCTCACCAGTGTGTGGGATCCCACAGTCAGCCCGTCTACCCTGTTGTGCATTGCGGATATAGCCGCTACATACACCTTGATGGTGGAGGGTGCAAGGCCCTCGTCCAGACGAGACTGTAAAAAGCTGAGAATCGCCGGTATCGGGCAACATGCCAGTTCCTGATAGCGTGCTTGGCACCAACTCACAAAGAGCTTCCACCTATTGGCATAGAGCGCATTGGTGGAAGGTGCGCGGGAACACTGGATGGTCCGCACAATGGTCGACTCACATTCTGCTAGCAGTGGGTCGGGCCCTTCAGAGGCCACACCCACAGCCGCAACCGTGCTGGGTTCGGATGCCAAATTTGACCCCCCATCTGTGAGAGGAGGTCCATCCGTGCAGGGAGACACCAAGGCTCCTTGTACAGCAACCTGTACAGGGTAGGGAACCAGACTCTCTCCGGCCAATAGGGGGCTATCAACAGCACCCTGTGGCCCTCCTTGAGGATCCTCTCGAGAGTGGGCAGAATTAGCAGGAGTGGTGGGAAAGCATACAGGAGCTGCTGTGACCACTCGTGTGCCAGTGCGTCTTGGCCCAAGGGGCTTGACGTTTCTTTCAGTGTAAACCACAGGGGACAATGTGTCGTGGCCTGGGAGGCGAAAAGGTCCACCTCTGCCCTGCCGTATCGCAGCCAAATACTCTGCACCACTTCCGGGTGCAGCTTCCACTCCCCCGGGTCGGGGTTCTGTCGTGACAGAAGAACCGCAGCAGTGTTCCTCACTCCTGGTAAATGCATTGCCCTCAGGCTCACCAGATGAGGGTAAGCCCATGTCAGCAGGTGCTGAGTGAGCTTTCAGGGAAGGTAGTGACCTGGTGCCGCCCTGGTGGTTTATATGATAGACCACAGATGTATTGTCGGTCTTTATAAGGACATGCCGACCCGCTAAAACCGGAAGGAAATGTTTCAGGGCGAGGAAGACGGCCCGCAGCTCTAACACCTTGATGTGTTGTCCTCGCTGTTGTGGGGCCCATACGCCCCGGGCAGTCCTGCACTGCCACACTGCGCCCCAGCCGATCAGTGATGCATCGGTGGCGACTACTTCTCTGCGAAAGGGTATGGACCCCATGGGGACCCCCCACGTTAGAAAAGAGCGCTCTCTCCATGGGTGTAGACATGAGGAGCAACTGGCCGTGATTCTGACTGGCCTGTGCCTGTGATGTTGTGGATGTAAACCAAGGCTGTTCATCCAGATTTGTAGAGGCCTGAGTGTGAGGAGGCCCAACGGAACTACCGACGAGGCCGCGGTGAGCATACCTAGTAGTGTCTGGAAAGACCTGAAGGTCGGGGTTCGTCCCTTCCTGAAGCGATGTAACCGTCGGACAATATCGCTCACCCGTCGCTGAGACAGGGTTGCCCTCAACAGCTGAGAATCCAGCTGAAGGCCAAGAAAAACAGTCTTCTGGCTGGGTGTGAGGGAGCTCTTGGCGTGGTTCACCCTGAGCCCAAGTTTGGTGATGTGAGAAACCAGCACGGCTGGGTCGCTGAGTGTGTCTACCCTTGACTGAGAACAAATCAACCAGTCGTCCAGGTAGGGGAGGATACGCATTCCCCTGCTCTGAAGTAGGGACAGTGCTGCTGCGACGAATCTCAAAGATTCTGGGAAGCATGCATCCTTCAGATCGATGGTTGTGAACCAATCGTCCCGTCTGATGCTGTTTAAGACGTGGGATGTGCGCAGCATACGGAATTTGTCGTTCAAATGTCTCAGATCCAGTATGGGGCGAAGCCCACCCCCTTTTTTTGGGATGGTGAAATAGGTGGAATAAAACCCACTGTTTTGTGAAGGTGGATCTAATGGCTCGATGGCACCCTTTTTCAGGAGGGTCAAGACCTCCTGGCATAGTGCCAGAGCTTTGGCCTGGTCTTTTACTATAGTCATTTTGACCCCTTGAACTCTCGGCGATCAGCATCTGAATTGTATGCTGTAACCCTGAGAGAGGGTGGATATAACCCAGAGGTCTGATGTTACCACTTCCCAGTAGGCGAGTTGTTGACTGGTGAAGTGTCTGACCGCCGGAGTGGAGTAGTCAACGTCTGCCTCCACGCCCCCTATGGCCCCGGGGGGGGGGGGGGGGGGAATTGTACCCCGACGTGCCTGTGCGGCGGCACCAAAGAGCTGTCCCGGAATCACTGGGAGAGTGCGGAGGGCCCTCCTGCAGGGATCTGAGAGTGGTGACTGAGCCAACCATACCTGACGCCTGGCGAGAGTTAAAGACGACATTAGTCTACCCAGCTCCCTGGACATGAAAGCAAATGCCTGCAGCGAGGCCTCACTTAGGCTTTGCAGTGATGGGTCTGCTCCAGAAGACTGAAGAGCCTGAGACTGGGCCAGGATCAGGTGAGATAATGAATTGCTTATGTGTGCAGCCCGTGCTGCAGCGTCATAGCTCTTCCCGATGGCGTCATCGGTCAAACGACACTGTGGCCATGGGTCTCAACGCCTTGTCCGGCGAAAGAATCAGGGCCGTACGGGCCTGTTCGATTGTTGGCATGCTGACCAGACCCTGACTGGACGCATCCTGCATCTCTACAGCTCCTCAACAAAGGGGGCTGAAGGTGGAACAGTGAAAACAGCAGAGGGGGAGCCTAAAAAAAGGCACTCTGCATCCATACTTCAGATGGCGCCATGTCCCACCCCAGGCGGGCTAGCGCCATTTTTATCACAGGCTTGACCATAGTGGAAAGCACGTCCTCCTCTTGAAGTTCCGCGGCCGGGGACAGCACCAGAGGCTGTGGCTCAGGAGGAGTAAATGAGGCAGCAGAGGCGAGAGCATCAGCAGGCCATGCCTCAGGCAGTTGTAGGTTATAGAGCAAAGCCTTAATCTCAGTAAGCTCTGAAGGACCACAATGGAAACAAGTATTTTTACTTTTGTGTTATCCTCCACAATATTTATATGTTTACATGTTATGTATATGTTTTTATTGCGAAATAAATCAATACAATACAAAAAGAAGCCAAGGTGCCCACTCGTTGTGCCAAGGGGTCCACCTTCTGGTACTTGGGCCTACAGGGAGCCTCACGTGACGGCTGCTTAGGGCGCTTCCTAGACTTAGGAGGCAGAGCGTAGTCGCTCGGTGCTGGGGGCAGTCGAGAGCCCAAACTGCTTTCCAGCTGAGCAAGCCTAGCAGTTCGTCAAGCAAACAAAACGAAATATCCGCGGCGGAGTCAGGAGCGGACATACTCACCCAACCGCGTTCAGGTAATCAGCAATCAAAGCTGAAATAAACAAGCTACAGCGCGAATCAAAAGCGTACAAAAACACCAAATAAGTATCACATTTGCAACAAAACGATACTTATTAGATCACTACAAGGCGAGAAAATATCCATATGATCGCGGTGAAACTTATAATTAGAAGCTGCTGGCTGCCGAAGTCCGAGCGAACTCACTCATAACCAGTTTAGTTGAAAATACTTTACTTACCTTAAAGCTTCAAGACAATCAGCACATAAACATGACCGCTGTTTATTCTACTTACCTAAATAGGGATTAGGTGACGGTAAACAAGCAGTGTCGAAGTACCAATACAGAGCCAAGCAACCAAAATAAAATATCCGCGGCGGAGTCAGGAGCGAACACACTCACCCAGCCGCGTTTAGGTAATCAGCTGAAGTAAACAAGCTACAGTGTGAATCAGGAGCGCACACAAGCACCAATTAAGTATCATACTTGCAACAAAACGATACTTATTAGATCGCTACAAGGCGAGAAAACACCCCTATGATCGCGGTAAAACTGAAACTTATAATTAGAAGTTGCTAGCTGCCGAAGTCAGCGAACTTACTCATAAACGGTTTCTTACCTTAACCCAGGGGTGTCAAACCTGATCCATAAAGGGCCGTGTGGCTGCAGGTTTTCATTCCAGCCATGCAGCAGCACCCTGATTTGGCTTATTCAATCAACTGACACACCCACCCTTTAATCAAGGGTGGGTGTGGCTGCAAGTATTTGACTGTGTGAAGACAGTTCAGTTGATTGAATGAGCCAAGTCAGGTGTGCTGCTGCATGGCTGGAATGAAAACCTGCAGCCACAAGGCCCTTTATGGATCAGGTTTGACACCCCTGCCTTAACCAAATGGCAAATAGCAGTCTTAAGAGGGCGAAAAAAACGCAGCTCCAGTGGCGGCTGGCCCATAGGGGGCGCTCGGGCGCCGCCCTCCCAGATGTGGAGGGGAAAAAAATATAAAATATATCGATATATATTTTTACAAATGTTATCAATGTCAGTTGTACTTAATAGTGTGTGCCTACATGCGATCTGAATTATTTAAACAACATTTCTACCAACTGACTCTCATTCAATGGTGAATTTCCACCGACAGACTCGTATCATTTCTCTTCTTGGGCGCTCGGCAAAGCGCCCCAGAAGTGCAGCCAAATAGCCAATCGTGTATGGTTGCTCGGGAAAAATCATAAATATTTGGCCAATCAGCATCGCCGAATTTAATGGTTTTGGGGCGCTGGAAATTTCGCCCCTGCTACAGAAAATGCATCTCTCTCTCTGTCTTTGATGTTCAAAACTAGACTTTTGGTTCATATTGGACAATAATCACACAGCTTTCTTGTCATAGTTTGTATTCACAACAAGAGTGTCAACACTGTGTTTCACTCCCCCTCTCTCTCTCGTTTCACAGAAATACACCTAGCTCAGAACACACACACCTCATTTCATAGTCACTCTCTCACACAGAAATCTTACACTCGCCTTAGAATCAGACACACACACACACCACCTCTCTCTCTCGCACTCAGTCCCACACTCACCTTAGGCCCACTTTACACGGGGACGGTATAAAACAAAAACGCAAAAGTCCGTTTTTGTTCTCACTTTTTTCCGCGTCTACACGACCGTTTTCAAGGAGGAAATCTGCGTCTATACGGTGACGCATAAATGTGTGGAATTCAATTGGATGTGCATGCCAGGCGGCTAGGTGGTGCTGTGAAAGACCTCCACTATGTCTGCACGCATGCGCAACGTCTTCCGTCTTGTCTGATCTGCACCGCGAAAACTTTACTCTGGCTATGGCTACTCGTGAGGTGAAGAAAAACTTCGTCTGGACAGACGAGGAGGTGGAACTCCTACTTCAAGCCACGTTGGACTACAAAACAGCAAAAACACTAAACGGAATTGACTGGGAATCCTGTCAAACCAAATATGCAGATATATGGAACTCATTCATTGAACAGTACCCGGCTCCCAAAGACGGTGAGACGAGAGGTGATTACCCTCATACACCTACCGACATCACTAAACCCCAAATCGCTGCAAAGCTGAAATCAATACGGAGTAAATACAGGGATGCAGTCGATACACAACGACGGAGTGGCCATGGTCGGGTTATATATCTATTTTTTGACTTGTGTAACAACATATGGGGTGGTTCGCCATCCACCTCATCTCTAGAATTCGGATTGGAGACAGCGGAGATCAACGACGATACCTTGAATGACTCTAGTGAGTCAAGCGAGAGTCAAGCGTGTGTTACAGAAGAAAGTGACAGCCAACAGGCCCAGAGTGTCGAAACCCCCCTCCAAAGACGAAGAGGTCTACTGCAGGTATGTTTTGTTTATTTTGTTCGAAATTAGATCTGTGGAGTACGCTTAATTACTGTAATCAAGGTGTGCTGTCTTCCCGTTTCATTTCAAAAGCCAAAAAAGTCAACATTAACATTACAATAACTACCTTTCATCCAAGGCCGGATTAACTATATGGGCCTGCGGCACAGTGCCCAGGGGCACCAACCACTCACAGCCAGTGGGGGGGCACCACATGACAGAAACTTTAAAAATATTTTTTCGTGAATGTTTGTACACTTAAAATGGTTATACACTTGACATTGTTAAATAGTCATATATAATTCATTATGAACACTAATTTCATAAGAACAACAACAATAATCATAATTCTGAGCAAGAGTGGCCTATGTGACCATTAAGCCCCCTTTCCTCAACCTGTCAGTTGAGCCAGTCCACCTACGGTGAAATGCATCAATTTTTTTAAAACCGCGGTGGAAATTAAAAATGGACAGACATCAATTGAGTGGTTGTGCGAAGAGAAAATAAAAAAAAGAGAGGCTCCAGGCGTGTAGCTGCAATTAAAAATGTTCCAGTGTTAGATCGTTTTTTTTTTTTTAATAAAAACATCGACAACTGCTGTCACTACCAGCGCTGAAGCCGAAGCTAGTGAAATCAGCGATGCTAGTGAGGGAGCTGGCCCTGCTCGCACTAGCCGGGGAGATGCTACAACCACAGCCAGTGTTAGCCGAGGGAGACATACAAATATATGCTGCTCATTTTTGAATAAGACATTTCAATATGCCTACATGCATATCGTTGGTTGTTTTCAGTGAATTTGATGGGCTGATGTAGCCTACTTAATACATTTTCAATGAGGAAGAATGACCTTGTTTATGTGTACTATTGTTTATGTATATGCTACTATTTTTGACAGCAAAAGGCAAGGTTTGTGAGTGTGTGCAGGAGGTTACTGAACACGTGCGTGCAGGGTGTGTGTGTGGGGGGGCACTTGAGGTATAGTGCCCAGGGGCACCGCATTGGCTTAATACGGCACTGCTTTCATCTGAAGGCAATTGGGCCTGCTTTTGTACTTCCATAAGTGGATATGACTTATTTTAATTTTAACTGAATATTCAACCATGTATTTCTACTTTCACTGTCAATACTAAACATTTCGGCTGCTAATGATTTTTCTCCCTGCTCTTCTTGAAGGCAAAGTTAAATAGCTACAGAAGTGAAAGGCTCCAGAAAAAAGTTCGTGTGGATCCAGTCCAGACCGAGCTCGACATAAAGAGGAAGATTGTAGATATTATGGAGAAGGCTGAGAGAAGCAACAGTGAGAGGCTGGACACAATTGCAGAGGCTCATGTCAGATTGAGCAACAGTTTTGATGTTCTTGTGAGACACTTGTGTCAACCTCGTGCAAACTGTGCCGCCCCTTTCCAGTACAACACAGCGCCAGAACATTCACACACAACCCCATCCACAGCCCCAGCAAATTCTTACTCAGCACCACCATCCATGGCCCCAGCAAATTCATATCCAGCACCACCATCCATGGCCCCAGCAAATTCATATCCAGCACCACCATCCATGGCCCCAGCAAATTCATACCCAGCACCACCATCCATCGCCACAGCACATTCATACACAGCACCACCATCCATCGCCACAGCACATTCATACACAGCACCACCATCCACAGCCCCAGCAAATTCATACACAGCACCACCATCCATCGCCACAGCACATTCATACACAGCACCACCACCCATGGCCACAGCACATTCATACACAGCACCAACCATTGCCACAGCACATTCATACACACCGCATTTGCACACAGTTAAGCAGATGGGCCCTGCACCTCAGTCCTACAGACGATTACTGGAGCGACACTCAGATGAGGAAGACGTTGATCTGGTGTCATAAACAATTTGCACTATTTTTGTTTAGTACCTGGGTAGTACTTAAGTAAGCACTTTAAGTTTTTTTTTTTTCTTAAACAGCAGCCAGAGGCTCACTAGTGGACAGCTGAGTGATGTGTGCCACTCAGTACGATAAAGATCTTGTTTACATTTTATTACACTTGTTCCATACCTGCCTAGTGCTACAGTTTAAGCATATGGGTCACTTGGTGTAATACAAAATAATTGTTTACATTTTGCTACACTTTTGCTCAGCACCTGCCTAGCACTACTGTTTAAGCATATAGGCAACTTATAAACCCAAAAGCATTTCATTTTTATTGTATTGTTCACATGTGTAGTTTCTGTTCTATTTACCAGGGTATATTCTGTGAAAAACACTTCTGTAAGTGTGTCCTGGAATAAAAAACAAAGAATTTACAGTCTATGCTTTGGTTAATATGGCACTTTAATATACATACAGTATTGAAACACACCTGAGCTTAAACGGTCAATGTGGAGGATGAATGTAGTAAGTAACAAGGAGCTGTAAAGAACATACAGCCAATAGGCAGCCATCTTGATCACAGTCCACCTGTGGAGTCTAATACAAAGGCCATTAGGGGTCAAGGTATTTAGTGAGAATTCTTCTTACTCTCTTCCCACTTCCCTCATTGCTGTCTGTCAGGTAGTTATTTGTTTGTGTAGGAGGTTGCAGATCCCTATCGGATTGTATGGCCTCCTGTTCAACACGGGGATCCACAGGGGTGCCCCAGGCCTCACAGTAATTGTGTAATACAAAGCAAGTGTAAATGACATTTGGCAGATCGGTGAGATTTATGTCCATGGGCCGTCTGAGAGCTGAAAACCTGCCCTTGAGTCGACCAAATGCACATTCAATTACCATACGGGCCCTGCACAGACAAAGTCCAAAGTATTGCTCTGATGGGTTAGAGCCTCCACCTGAGTATTCCTTCATAAGGTAAGGGAGAAGGGGGTAGGCAGGGTCTCCTAACAGAAAGACAGGTATGGGATCCTCTTCATCCACTATTCGCTTTTCCAACGAAGGTATCTTTCCTGTCTTCAAGTAGGTGTTCACTTTTGAATTGGCAAAGACACGCGCGTCGTGCACACTTCCAGGCCATTTTATGACCACGTCCATGAATCTGTAAGTCAATAGCATTTAATTGTAATTTCCAATAAATGAAGCCCCCCATGCCCCCCAAAACACACACACACACACACACACCACCCCGATCAACAGTGCCTCCTCCCTCCTGCCCAACTAACACTCTGGCCCTGTCATTCACAACCACACTCGTATTTTCCTACACAATATAGTGAAATGATATCAATATATATTTCTACCATAATAATAATATAGCATACTATAATAGCAATTTAGTGAACCCTACATGGGCTACAGAAAAAGCAGAAAACGTTTATCTTACCTATATTTGTGGTCGCAGATAGCTTGGACATTAAGGGAATACTTTCCCTTCCTGTTTATGTAGTCTGTGGCATTGACGGCTGGCTGTTTTATTTCTATATGAGTCCCATCCACTGCTCCCAAACATTGGGGCATTCCATGATCCTTCAGGAATCCGGAAACAAGCAGCTCTGTTTCGGGCACAGTGAATGGCAACTGGATATACTTCGGACCGAGGTGGACAGTTATGGCCTTGCATGTTTGTCTAATAATGACTGACACCGTTGATCGGGATAATCCGAAGGCGTTCGCAGTTTTCCTTAGCCGTCCCTCGTCGCTCAAATAGTACAAAGTACAAGCTACCTTTTTCAAGACTCCGACAGGTGCTCTCATGTTTGTTGTTACACCCTCGATGTAGGGTCGAAGTTCTTCGCTTAAAGCCACAAGAGCAGCTTTGGACATGCGAAAGTTTTCCCTCCAGGCATTGTCATCTGTTACTCCTCTCACAAAATTGTCCCACCATTGACTGGTTCTCCCGGGTCTTGTCCAAATCCGTCTTGCACGCCTCCGACGAAACGGTGTATCCAAAAATTCATAAAGGTAATTGCATACCCGCCTCTGTTCATTAACGGTATATGTGCAGATTCGGTATAGATGTCCGAAGGACTCCTGGACGTTTATTAAAGCTGCCAGAGCAGCTTGAAGGTCCGTTGGATTGATGTAATCAGACATGCTCTTACTTACTTCCCGGGCTGGCATGGACAGTATATGACATATGTATGACGTAAACGCGTACCCGACGTGAGCAGATCCGAGCAGAGTTTCGCGTATTGGGTAGTTTAGACGGATACGCAACGGGGGCCGTTTTTAACTTATCCACTCTGGAAGGCGTTTTCAAATTTTTCCGTTTTTAAGCCTCGGAAACGCCGTCCCCGTGTAGACGAAAGGCACTTCTGATAAAATATTTAGTCGTTTTTACCCGACAGCGTCCTCGTGTAAACGGGCCCTTAGAAACCTTCCTCTCTCTCTCTCTCTCTCTCTCACACACACACACACACTGTTGATATATAGATTCAGCTGAAATCATACCCTTGCTGTAAACTTCTCTCAAGAACTTGAGTATTGTATTGTATTTGATACCGTTCCTTTCCAAAGCATAAATGGAGCCTAATATAGCTGTAAATTGTTAATTTACTTTATCTGTGAAACTGCTGATTTTGAGAATGAAATTAAATTATTATTGTGGAATTGTTGTCATTTTCTGACTGTTCATTTGAATGCTTATACTGGACTAGGCAGGGAACTCTACTGGCACACACCAGCCCCACCAAGAATTTTTTTCACCAGCCGCCACTGCGCAGCTCCAACCCGTTAAGGGTTTGCAAGACTCCAGCGATTGCTCTTAGAAAAATAATATAACTCGAAAACCTGCTCTGCAAGAGAACGCTTCCGGGGTGAACGCACCTTAAGTACCGGTGCAGTGACATACGTCACCCCTGTCGCAAGCAACTTTGAACTGCATGCGCATGTGATGGACATCCGGGTGCTTTAAGCACCGCCTCTGGCGGTCAGGAGAAATGAAATAGAACAGCCTTTTATCTGTCACATTTCTCATCTAAACTGTTTTTCTATCTCCAGTGTCAAATTCTAACTTAGTTTTCCCTATACTGATATCTGCATTTTTTAAATTTTTCTACTATAAAGTAATAAGTCGTGGATATGCTTGGGAATGACGTCATTCTCTGAGTTTTCTAATGATATTATGTACCATAGATAATGTGATCCCCAAATTCTTTACAATTTTATGTTGAGGATCATTATTCTTAAATCGTTGCAGTATTTGTCTATGCAGTCTTTCACAGAGTGGTGTACCCCTCCCCATCTTCACGTCTGAGAAACTCTCTGGGATCCTCTTTTTATACCCAATCATGTTAGGGGCATGTTGCCAATTAACCTAATTTTTTTTTTTTTTTATTAACATCACACTACTTTTCCAGTCTTTTGTTGCCCCTGTTCCAATTTTTTTGAAATATGTTGCTGGCATCAAATTCAAAATGAGCAAATATTTTTCAAAAAACAATAAGATTTTTCAGTTTCAACATTTGTTAATCAAAGACAAATAATCTTTGTACTATTTTCAATGAAATATAAGGTTTCCATGATTTTTATTTTCATTTTATACAGTGTCCCAACTTTTCTGGAATTGGAGTTGTATATCCAGAAGAAAATTAAATAGATCATATATGAATAAAAATACTCACTGTAGCAGGTGCTGATTGCACTCCTGCAGCAGGTGCCCGTGTTGCAGGACTTGGCTGGCCAGCTTTGGCTTGGAGCTGCTGGACTTGTGTTGGCTGTGACTGCACAGTGCCTGGCACAGTTGTCTGCTGTCCAGGTCTTGGTGCTGATGTCTGTGCCTGCTGTTGCAACTGTGTTCGCTGACCCTGCTGTGCCTCAGCTAGCTGCTGTGACCCAGGCTGCCTGCTTGAGTTGGAGGGTCCACTTGCAGCCCTTTGCCCTGATCCAGTGGAACCCATCTGCCTAGAGGATGATAGGTGGCCTTGGAGGTCTTGTTGCTTCCTGCTGGAAGAACCTTGGTGGTGGGAAGACTGTTTCCCAGTGCGTGAGCCATGGTGATGCCCAGAAGGGTCACGGGAGTAATCAGAGGAGTGGTAGCCCTGAGAGCGAGAGTCTCCTCTCTTTACTGAAGAAGAGGACATAGAACGGGAGTCATGCCGTATAGATGGGTCCTTTGAAGAGCGAGATGATCGAGAAGAACGAGGCTCATCAGAGTGGCGGGAGGAAGAGTGTCTACCAGAACTTCCACTACTATGGTGACGGTGCTCTCGAGAAGATGTATGGCGGGAGTGACCATAGTCATCTTGGGGCCAAAGGTCTTCCTCTGGAGGTTCATCATAGTCATGGTATGTGTGTTTGACATGGCCACGCCTGCCAGAAGATGAATGGCTGCCGCTATAGTGGCGGGAACCACGGACATCTCGCGGCTTCTCAAACCAGTCAGTCTCCTCTTGGCCAAGATGGTAAGCTTTGGAAACCAAAAGTACATCACAATCAATTTCCAGTTGATGAAAAAGGCATACATGCCAAGATCATGCAAAAAAGCGAAAAGAGAAGAATAGACAAGAGAATTACAGCTTAATATCCATGCAAAGCACTGCAAAGCAAAATAAAACTATAAACTTATACCTAAATAAAAGCATTGTTTATGAAAACACTTAAAACACTTCTCACAATTTACAGACATTTTGGCTACTCATGCAAGAGATGCACCTTAGGAAATCATGCGTCAAAATAAGAAAATATAAGGAAAGAGCCAAAAGCTTATGCAATTTTGACAGACAGTTTTGAGGAAAGCCGGTTGCCTGAAGACACAACATAGACATGCACTGGGCTTTCACTCCTTTATATCTGCAATCTGAACTTTCACTTTGTCTGGGTGGGTGGGGGATGTTTAAAGTAGACAGTGACTCTGGCATTCAGCACCCAATTACCTTCACTGTCAGACACAGCGCAATACATATCGTCTATTATGTACATATCATCAGGTTTGTAGACATGGGTCCGTGGCAGGTCTCGAATATGGTCCTGTACATCAGGAAGAGAGTGGCTTGAGCCATATGAGTAAGATGGATCGTAGCAGGCCTGTTTACTGCCCATGAATTTCCCCATAGGACTAAGTGGGCTCTCCTTTTCAGAATACTGAGATCGCAATGTGGGACGCCCACTTCGGCCATAGCTGCTTCTGTGTGACCGATCTGTATAGTCCTGTTCGTAAGATCTGCTTCGGTAGCCTGTCTCCCGAGAAATCTTATCCATGCCATAACCAGCTGAGCGGGACCTGCCATAGCCATAGAAATGTTCATCATCATAGTAGCCCCGATGTGGGTCATACATGGTTTGTCGTAACCCATAGATTTCATCTTGGAGTTTTCGTGAATGAGAACCTGTACCATAACCACTTGTAGTAGAGGTGCTCATGGTGTATGAGGCCAGATCAGCCTCCACATCACGAGCTTCCTCAATTGGAGAGAACTTGGAGATCTTCTGCTCCAAGCCTTGCTTACGATGCTTGCTCCTCTTGGTAGACATGATAACTGGGGCCAGGGTCTTTGAAGAGTGCCTCTGGGCTGCTCTTGTGGTTGGTGAGTGCTTGTAGTCATCATAGTAATATGTGGATCCCCCACCCATGCTACTGCTGCCCACTACCCGGCCATGCGTATCTCGCCCTCGCGCTTGGTAGCTGCCAGTGCTCTTACCCCTGCCATGGTGATGGTCGTACATCTCTGCATCACGTTCGTCCTCTGGTCTGCCGTAGGAGCTCCCCCCTCGTGTGTGGAGTCCATCACCCCCATGGCGCCCATAGCCCTCACTGCGGTGTGGGTCTGAGGTGGTGCCCATGCCCTCTTTGGTTAGCTCACTTATGTCATCAATCATTACATAATTTCTAGGGACATTCTGCTCCAGGCTGGAAGAACTGTATAGGCCATCACCAGTATAAGTAGAGGGACTGTCCACTGAGTGCATATGATCAGAAATTGTTGTCTGTCCATATGTGTTGGCAACAGTGATGGTATATTGTCCGTAGGAACTGCCTGTGGTTGTTGTGTGTCCATAGGTATTAGCTGTGGTTGTAGTGTACTGACCATAACTATTTGCTGAAGTTGTTGTATATGGCCCATATGAACTTGCTGTGGTAGTTGAGTAGCCACCATAAGTACTTGAACCTGAGGTGGAGTATGGCCCATAGGTACTTGCCATCCCTGTGCTGTACTGACCATAAGACGGAACAAAACCAGATTGGCTATATGTAGAATCTTGGGCAGTGGTTGTTACTACAACAGCAGGATTGCTTATAACCTCATAATTAGTCGGCATCTTGTGTTCAAGGTCAGCTAGTGAGGTTTGCCGTGGCCTCTGATGGACAGTTAGTATGTCTGCCAGTGGCTGGTATGTACTTGCCTGACTGACCGGGTAGGGGGGGGCTTGGCTCGGGTATGGTGTGGTGTGGGTTGGGTAAGGAGTTTGACCCACAGGTGGTTGAGGAGGTGGTTGGAATCCAGTTGGAGGTAGCATTGTATGCTCTGTTGGATAAGGTGGTTGGCTTGGCGGGAAGCTCTGGGAGGGGAAAGTCCCTTGAGCATGATAAGATGGGGTAGGATGGTGGGGTATTGCTGGTAGGGGTGTGGGCTGGGGTAGAGCCTGTGCCTGGGAGACTGTAGGATATGGAGGCTGGTTGAATCCAGTACTTTGGAATGTGGAGGCATGTAGGGTGGTTGCTGTTGATTGGCTTTGAGGGTACTGGTATGACACAAATGATGATGTAGGGGGAAACTGTGCAGCGGTGTTTAGCTCACTGGTAAACTGGCTGAGTGGTGCTGTGCTTGGTCTAGTCAGAAGCCCATTACTCTCAGATGTGGCTGCAGCTGCCAGCCGAAGGTTGTTCAGTTCAGAATCTGACATGTAGTCTCGTGTGTCACCCATACAGCGTAGGTATGCTAAATCCCTCCTCTCCCTCTCTTTTACAAGAGTCTCCTTTCTCTGTGTAATGCCCATCTCCAGGTATCTGAGTTTGGCATCAATCTCTTTCTCTTCTTCCTCTAACTCAGCCTGCTGTTTTCGTAGTTTGGTGGATTCTTGCTCAACAGCCTTTAGTTCATGAGTCAGGTCCTTCAAAAGGCTGGCCTTGGCTGCTAAGCCTGGACGGGAACCCATTTTCAGAGAGGGCAGAGAGGGCACATACATCTGGGGCAGGGCATGGGTGACCATTGACAGCTGAGTCTCCTCAGGTGGGGGGCTTGGCAGAGTTCGTTTAACCTTCCTCAGGAGGGAGCTCTGTTGGAGTGCCATCAACTGCAAGGATAGAGATAGACAGAGGGGCCAGGGGATGGGTAAAAAGCATGCAAAAATCACAGCACAGTGTTATTCACAGTGATATTCTGTAGTAGCAACAAAACAAAAACAAGTGATTTTGTGTGACGGATCCATAGTGGTGGCATAATTGTATTCTCTACCCTTTTATATACAGTATATATATATATATATATATATATATATATATATATATATATATATATATATATATATATAACAATTTAAAGCAGTTTAAAAATGACCAGTCTCTATGTAAAATGAATGAAAGATTTCCAGGAGTTTTTAAAAATAACATGAAGAGAAGACTAAGGTCCTTTTGTTCCTAACTAATGGTAAGGTAAGGTAAGGTAAGGTAAGGTAACTTTATTTGTACTCGAAGGTAGATTTGGTTGCAGGCAAAAGTAGCAAAAGCTTACACAGACAACAAAATACTGACCCACAGCAAACTTATACCAACAGCCCAGTACTGGACAGTGACAGCTGTCACTAGTGACAGTGACAGTACTGGACAATGTGAACATGGCTGATGACATGTTCACATTGCATTTTAATAAGCTCATTTGAAACAAAAAGTGTAACACTTAGTTTCACACTGTAAACATGAGAAGTCTAGTTTTCCAAGAATATCCAATATTATATGCTGACGTCTAATTTTCCAAGAATATCCATTATTATATGTTGTACTTGTCAGCAGTTGAAAAGTCAAACCAAAATATCTTTGGCTTGTCATGGCTGGCCAAAGTACCATTTTTAGCCTCACCCACACCCAAATAAGTGAATGGCATGTTAAACTAAAATTTGTAGTTACATGTTTTATTTCATAAGTAGATTTAACCATGTTTTTGTCTCTGTTTGTTTATTTGTCTTTTCCCAACAGAACTCAAAAAAATAGTCAAACGATTTTGATGAAATTTTGAGGAAACATGGGCCAAGGAATAAGTGATTAGATTTTGATGCAAATCCAGATAGGTTTGTGGATTCAGGATTTTTTTTTTGCCTGTTCCCAACATAACTCAAAAAGTAGTGAACAGATTTTGATGCAAATCTGGATATGTATGTAAACATAGTAAACATCTGTATATTCTAATATGTGGCTTGGCAGAGGTATGCATTCGACTGAGTGCCCTTCTAGTTGTCATTGTTGTTGTAAAATATCTGGCATCTACACTCCTGAGCAAAAAAGGGGCCAAATTCCAACTGAAAACCTTTGGGTTTGCCCCAGTTGTTGTTTTTTTTTTTTTTTGCCCAGGACTGCATATCAAAACATTACAATTATTGTAAACAAAAATTGAATATCAGAGCAACATTTTATATTAGCTAATACACCATTAATATATATATATATATATATATATATATATATATATATATATATATATATATATATATATATATATATATAAAATTAGTTTATCAAAATTTTATAATAAAATATTATTAATCCATTAACATATGAATACACTATTAACTAATCATTTAATAGTCATAAATCATTTGTCATTTAGCATTTAAATATTATGATTGTAATGTTTATAAATGAAACTTCATGTTGCTAATGTGTGCATACACTACTTTTTTTGTACCTGAACCCAACCACTATGGCCTCAGAAACACTGAAAAAAAAGTTGTTGTTTTTTTCCATTCACAAATTATAAAAAAAATAACAATTTGCAGAACATAATTTTATTCAACCCCTGAAGTTGTACAGTTTTTCAGCTGAATTATGAATTCATAATTAGTCTCATCCAGATGCCATTTGGCCCATTCTGGAAAGCTTTCTCTCTAATCTGTCTGAGCATGCTAGGGAACTCTCTTTCAAAACAACTGCATCTTTCCCAAATCAAAATACTGTTTATAGTCAACAACAGTAGCCACTTTTTTTTAAATTATATTTTGAATTTGGGTATGTTACTGCTGCTTCAAGTAAAACTGGAGTCCTTTAACTGGCATTGGATTAAAATGCTATATGATTTTCCAGGAAGAAAATCATATGCAATGAACATATAAAATGAACATATTTGGCTACATTCCTCATTTGCTGTCAAATTCTGAATGAAATATTCACAGTCATGAATGTGGCAAAAATGAAAGTTAATGAAGTTAAAGTTGTTAATAATAGTGAGATCTCTATTTAGGTTCTCACTGTTTTGGAAGATGACTCATGGACAAACCACTTGTTCTTTAGTAAAATAAGTGCATTTTATTTGCTTTCACAGTCATTTTGTGAGAAGTGTATTTCTTTATTCTGCACATGTATCTTGGTGAAATATTTGATAATACAACCCCAATTCCAAAAAAGTTGGGATACTGTGTAAAACAAATAAAAACTGAATGGTATGATTTGCAAATCATGGAAACCCTATATTTCATTGAAAATAGTACAAAGACAACATATCAAATGTTGAAACCTAGAAGTTTTATTTATTTATTTATTTATTTATTTATTTGAAAAATATATGCTCATTTTGAATTTGGTGCCAGCAACACTTTAAAAAAAAAAAAAGAAAAGACTTGGGACAGGCCTATGTTTTCCACTGTATTGCATCACCTCTTCTTTGAACAACACTTTGTAAATTTTTGGGAACTGAGGAGACCCACTGCTGTAGTTTTGAAAGTGAAATGCTGTCCCATTATTTCCGGATATACAATTTCAGTTGGTTAACAGTTTGGGGTCTCTTTGTCGTATTTTGTGCTTCATAATGCTCCAAATGTTTTCAATGGGAGATACAGGTTTGCAGGCTGCAGGCAGGCCAGTTTAGCACCTGGACACTTTTGTTACTGAGCCATGCAATTGTAATATGTGCAGAATGCACTTTGGCATTGTCTTGCGAAAATAAGCAAGGCCTTCCCTGACAAAGATGTCATCTGGATGGCAGCATGTTGCTCCAAAACCTGTATATGTCATTCAGCATTAATGGTACCTTCCCAAATGTGCAAGTTACCCATGCCATGTGCAGTAATCCACCCCCATACCATCACAAATGCTGGCTTTTGAACTATTCACTGATAATAAGCCAGGTGGTCCCTCTCCTCTTTAGCCCAGAGGACTCAGTGTCCATGATTTCCAAAAAGAATTTACAATTTTGATTCGTCAGAACACAGGACAGTTTTCCACTTCACCTCAGTCCATTGTAAATGAGCTTGGGACCAGAGATGTTGGCAGGATTTCTGGATATTGTTTATTTATGGTTTTAACTTGTATTTGTGGATGAGGTGACGAACTGTGTTCACAGACGATGGCTTTCGGAAATGCTCCTCAGCCCATGCAGCAATTTCCACTACAGACTCATGTCTTTTTTTAATACGGTGTCGCCTGAGGGCCCAAAGATCACAGATATCCAGTGTTGGTTTTTTGGCTTTGTCCCTTGTGTACAGAGATTTCTCCGGATTCTCTGAATCTTTTAATGATTTTATATACCATAGATGAGGTGATCCCCAAATTCTTTGCAATTTTACATTGAAGAACATTATTCTTAAATTGGTGCAATATTTGTCTTTTAACAGAGTGGTGAACCCCTCCCCATCTTTACGTGTGAGAAACTCAGCCCCTCTGGGATGCTCTTTTAATACCTTCAGTTCAGAAGCCTGCATCTCTGATGGTATGGGGTTGCATTAATGCATGTGGCATGGGCAGCTTACACATCTGGAAAGACACCATCAATGCTGAAAGGTATATCCAGGTTCTAGGGCAACATATGCTCCCATCCAGACGACGTCTCTTTCAGGGAAGACCTTGCATTTTCCAACATGACAATGCCAAACCACATACTGCATTAATTACAGCATCATGGCTGCGTAGAAGAAGGGTCCGGGTACTGAACTGGCCAGCCTGCAGTCCAGATCTTTCACCCATAGAAAACATTTGGCGCATCATAAAACGGAAGATACGACAAAAAAGACCTAAGACAGTTGAGCAACTAGAATCCTACATTAGACAAGAATGGGTTAACATTCCTATCCCTAAACTTGAGCAGCTTGTCTCCTCAGTCCCCAGACGTTTACAGACTGTTGTAAAGAGAATAGGGGATGTCTCACAGTGGTAAACATGGCCTTGTCCCAACTTTTTTGAGATGTGTTGTTGTCATGAAATTTAAAATCACCTAATTTTTCTCTTTAAATGATACATTTTCTCAGTTTAAACATTTGATATGTCATCTATGTTCTATTCTGAATAAAATATGGAATTTTGAAACTTCCACATCATTGCATTCCGTTTTTATTTACAATTTGTACTTTGTCCCAACTTTTTTGGAATCGGGGTTGTAGATAGATAGATAGATAGATAGATAGATAGATAGATAGATAGATAGATAGATACCGTAGATAGTATGTTTCAACATTTGATATGTTGTCTTTGTTCCATTTCCAATGACATGTAGGGTTTCCATTATTTGCAAATCAGCGCATTCTGTTTTTATTTACACTTTACACAGTGTCCCAGCTTTTTTGGAATTAAGGTTGCATGTAAACATTTGTGTGTCTAGCAATACTAATTTGGGCTTCTTTAATGTCCATATAAGTAATATGAAAGTACGTCTTATTTTTGCTGCCAGTGCTGAATACCAATCATATAACTACTAACAAGCAATTCAGGCAATCAAAGGAATCAAGATGCAATTCATTCAAGGCACTGTTTATGAATTTGTGTCAGCTAATGTATCATAGCAATTGTCTTGACAATATAAAATGAAATATCAAAACATATTACATCTTACAGAAATACAACACAGTTTGATTCATTTAAACACCTTTTCTCCAGTTCAAATACTCTCACTTCTCAAATATTACTTTTGAATACTATTTAATGCTTTGTGATTATTTTTCATGTTTACAAAAAAAAAATCCTTAAACAAGATTTCAATGATTATGACCATTATGACCATTGATTATGGTCTAAGCACGCATCACACTTTGCCAAAAAATTAATATCTACTGGTTAAACAGAATTAGACATTCAGATGAAACAATATTTTTCAAATTATAATTTTATAAATGCTAATATTTTACCATTTTACAAATATATCAACTTTTATAATAATTCAGAAGACACTTTGAATTATCTACACTTCTGCATGAATTGTACAAACTAGGCCATCAGAAGTGATGAACAATTATGCCAATTAGAAGACATTCACATTACCCTATAAGAAGATCATATGACAATTTAGGAATCATTTATGCAGAAAACTAAGATCATTCCAAAAAATCACAAACTTTTCCAACTCTATTCCAAATGGCAGTATACAGTATGCATATAAATATTTCAACAAAAACCAAGAACATGTCACATACCTGACTTTGAAGTGCTTGTTGCTGGTAAAGGGATATCCTTGCCTTTGTTTGCTCATCAGTTGTGGGACTGAGAGGCTTGGGATCTGACAAGGATCTCTGAACATTCTTCATTGGTCGGGGTAAACTTTGGTGCCTCTGTGGCGACTCAGCTGTATATGACTTCTGCTGTGGAGTAACATGGGCTTTATTCAGCCTCTCACTAGATGAGAAGGATGTCTCTATGACACGGTGTGGTGATGAAGGAGATACTGGAGAATACAGCACCTGAGGGGATTTGGGTGGTTGCCGAATCACACTGGACAGCGACTCGTTGTGCAGATGGTGCTGCTGGTAGCCTATGTCCAAAGGATCTGGTTTACGTCTCTCAAACTTTGAAACACCCTGTTGACGAGAGGACAGTGGATCTGCTGATCCCACAAGTTGTGTACTGCTGGAATATGGGCTTATGGTGGTAGCCACATTAATTTGTGGAACTACCACACCTTGAGAGTGAGACTCGGGGTCAGTCTGACAAGCTAAGCTTTGCCCCTTTTGGGTTCTCTCTGGACCAGATATGTAGTGTACAATCTCAACTTTGTTGGGATCTGACACAGTGACATGTATTGCTGGGGAGATTTTCCCTAGCTGATCTATCTCTGTTTGGCAAGAGCAATCCTGAATGGTCTGGATAGCAATACTGGAGGATGCAACTTTGGCAGCTAGAGTGGAAGCTTCAGTTTTCGGATCAGCAACTGATTCAGAGTGCCTGGAGAACCGAGAACGTCTCCGTCTGACAGGTTGTTCCCATTCTACCTTATCTTCATCATCATCTGTCTGAACACTGCAATCCACACTACGTCTAGTTCTTCTTCTTCTGGACATTAAATATCTTTCCTCTTCATCTTCGTCATCTGTTTGTACACTGCTGTCTACAATTCTAGTGGGCAGGGAAAACATTGTTACCTCTGCGTCAATAGCATCATGTAGACGAGGCATTGATCTTTGTTTCCGCATAGACCTATTATCTGCTTGCCCCTCATTATTCCTCAGACACATGTCTGAAGCAGAGTTGGGTAGAGACCTGGAAGGCACCTGAATATCGCCATGTTGCATATCTGGGGGCAAGTCTTGTGGCTGAATAATTCTGCCACTTTGGTCACATATAAGTTGGGTACTAGTTGCTGCAGCCACAGCTGCAGTCTTTTGTCTCTTTTGTTCCACAAGATGCTGCTGAAGCTGTTGCTGCAGAGATTGTATCTGGTCAAGCTGCTGTTTTTGCTGAGCAAGTTGCTCTCTCTGCATAACCAGTTGGCTTTCTCTCTCAGCTTGTTGCTGCTGTAAAACCTGCTGTTTAATGGTTTGCAACTCATGAATCTCCCGTTGCACAAGCATATGCTCTTTTTCCCGGTGCCGCTGCAATTCTACACGTTCCCTTTCAAGCTCCTCCTGTAGCCGCAGCTGCCTCAATTTTTCTAGCTCTATTCTCTCTCTCTCTAATTGTAATAACTTTTCCTGTTGACGATGCAAGCGTTCTTCTTCTATCTCCTTTTCCTGTGGAAGACCACCCAGAGTTGAGGCAGTGGCTGTAGTTGATTGTATAGGAAGTGGTGGCTGTGTTGAAACAGATTGCTGTGGAAGTTGACTGTGAGTGGGAGGATAAAGCTGCACTGGAGTTTGGAAAGGACCCTGCATTTGAAGATGGGGCTGAGAAAGGTTTAATGGCTGCTCCTGAGATTGGCTTGTGTTGGCTGGAGCTTGTGTTGGCATTGCTGTGGTTAGGCTACTCTGCACAACAGAAGGCTGGGTTAGTGCTACAGACATACCAATACCTGTAGAGCTTACTGGAGACTTTCCAAGATAGATTGGTGCATCCTGCTCTGTTGTGATTGCAACTGGGTCATTCGTGGTAGCAGAAGTTGTAACAGAAACATGAGTAGGTGTTGGAAAGCGGAAAGGTGTCTGTCCTGTGAGAGACATCCGGGGGGCAACAGGCATTCTGTTGAGGCTGGCCAGAGGCACTGGTGTCATATTTGGTGTCAGGTATGGTCTGTAAACACCTCTTAATAATGGGCGCAGTACAGAAGCTGGCTGAGTTGTTATTGGCACAGTGGATGCAATAGGTGTGTTGATAGTTGAATAGATCATACCATCAGCTGATCTAATGGCTGATGGATACATGGCTCTAAGGCTTGCTTGTCTTGCATTGATGAGATTGGTAAGAGCTTGGGAAAAGGGTTTTCCATCTGGACCATATATCAAGCTGGGTCTAAGACTCTGCTGCAAATTAATTCTGCCCGGTGGACCACCTCCTCGACTTAACTGCAACAGATCAGGATTGCTTCCATACCTATCCATTGAATTGAGGGCTGCACACATTCGACTAATCTCTTTAGCAGTAGTGGCACTATACTGGGCAAGGTTAGACTCTGGTAATCTAGAAGGGTCACAGGATGAGTATCCGTAATCTGAACTTATATTGGACAGGGAACTGTACCTGCGCATGGGGAGAGTTGGCACTACCACATTACCCTGACGAAGATCTGTGTAGGAACCATATTGAAGTCCCATTCCAATATATCCTCCTTCATAGCCATGCTTAACTGAGTTTAAATCCATTGATAATTCTACAGAAGCTTGCATATCGGCTTTAGAAGAGTAGGACTGGAGCCCTGCTTCTGCAAGGTTGGTCTCAGACAAGGACGGTTGTAACCGGCCAGGGAAAGGGAGTGTGTATGATTTCAAGGTGAAATCATGATATATTTGTTTATCTTGCTTAGACTCTGTTGCTTCATAGAGCTTTGGTGGTGCAGAAGGGGGCCTTGATGACTCAGTAACATTTGTCATCTCATCTGACAGTGGTTTTTGGGAGAATGGGCCACCCACACAGCTACTACCAAAGGGCAAGTTATAAACTACATCACAGCAAGTAACCTGATTCTCTTTCTTGATTTGCCCAGTTAGATCCCTTGCATCCTGGTTTTCCTCTGATTTGATCAAATGGGTCAGAGGTTTTCCTTGTGCAGTACTGTCCATCTGCACCATCATAAAATGAGGCTGAACAGGTGATTTACTCTTCAACTCCATAGAACTGCCAATGTTATAAATCTCAGGTGCCAGAGCTGGAGATACTGCACTAACAACAGGGGCAGTGCTTGTCTGGGTGACAATTAGGTCCTTCTTTAATAGTGGAAATTGACTGGATAGACTGAACTTTCCAAAAGAAGAAACTTGCTGCTGTTGAAGTTGGTGTTGTTGAAGTTGCTGCTCTAAAAGCTGTTGTTGATGCTGTAGTTTCTGCTGTTGCTTAAGTAACTGCTGTTGTTGAATACTAAGATCTTCCAGCTTAGCATCAATATTTGGTATAGATGGGTCAATTGGTGGTTGTTTGTTCTGTACAAGGCATACCATTGTTCCCATGCCCTGGCCCATGTCTGTTCTGTTTTGAAGGGGATCACCATAAACCACAGGATGCTTGGGTTGAGATATGAACATTGAGGCAGCAACAGTTACACTGACTGTTGTTGCTGTTGAAGCAACAACATGTGGCTGTTCCTGAGCATTCAAGTTCATTATGAGAGGCTGGATATTTGTGGAATGGCGAATTGGGCTCCCTTCTGCACTGCTTGCATATTTTCGAGACTCTGTGGCCAAAGAAGTTAAGTCCATCCCCTGATCTGTTATAATAATTGGAGATGACTTAATAGCAGTTCTTAGGTCTGCCACACTTGCACTGTGTAGCTTTTGCCCTTGCTCAACTCTCGAGGTGCCAGGGACTGTGGAAATACGGCACAATGATATGTTTTCCATTGAAAGTGATCCACGAGCATAAGAGCTAGCACCAGTCACCATGCTTGTACCAACATTAACTCTCTCAACTTTATGGGTCCTGTGGAAGCAATACAGAGGTGACTGCTGGTGTGGTGGTGTGTCAGGAGGGCTTACAGGTGGTGAATAAGCATCCAATGATGAGGAGTGGCTAAACTTTGTTGGGGAAGATAAAGGGGAGGTGGCAGTGTTAACTGTAACTGGCTTTGGAGGGCTAGTTGGCTCTGATCCAATTGTTATTACCATAAAGGTGGCATCCTGAGAGGACTGCTGTCTAAACAGTCGTGGTGAGATAGCTCTATGAGGTGTTTGAGTGGCCTGTGCCATAATAGGAGATGTAGAGCCAGAACCTTCAGATGGTGCTATCACTGGGGGACTGAAAGTCTGAGTTGAAAATTCAGCTGTTTTCCTGGAAGGAGATCGGGCTGGTATATGAGTTGACGGTGAAGTAGGTGATAGTGGTGGACTCCCTTTGTAGTATGCATGGACATTATGAGAACGTAATTCAGTTACCGACTCTAGTTGTGTTGCACTATCTCTTATTTGAACTCTGTCTGAGGCTCTTCTTCCCTCCCGCTGATTATAAGCCTGAGTGATTTCAGCTATTTTGTTGGACACACTTGAATTACTGGACGAGGTTGTGATGGGGCTGCTTATATGTCGGGTATACAGTGTGGACTGCTGTGAAGTCACTATTTGACTAGTAGTGGTTTGTGAGACATGAACAGCATCCCTGGCATATATTCCATATGCAGTGATAGTAGTGGCAGCAGTTGAGGGTATGATGGCATTTTTGCCAGCATGACTTCTAATTCGATCTTTATGCCCATCCTTGGAGAAGTGTTGAGTTACTCTGACATCAGGTATTCGGCCTCCTGTTCCAGTTTCTGAAAATGATACTGGGGCTGAGAGTTGTGTTGGGCTTGTACCAGGGGTGAGGAGGGCATTGCTCTGCTCCAGGAGTTTAGCAAAAGCTGATCCTGTGTCTAGCAGTTGTTTATCTGGATAAGACACATCCATTTCCACTTGATCATCCAACTGCTTGGTAATGTTTTGTGAAGTCTGACGTATTTCCTCATAGATATCACTTGCCTCCTCATTCTCATAGCTTGTATCATCTTGGTCAATATAGTCATATTCATCTTCATATTGCTGTCCATTTATTTTATCATCTTCTTGATAGGCACTTGTGCTATACAGTTGTGTTGACTGCTGTTGCTGCTGCTTTTGTTGTTTCTGTAACATCTCTGCTTTCTTCATCATTTCTTCATAAACTTCCTCTGCACTCTTTAGAGGCTTTCCACTTGAGGAGGTAGTTGTAATAGTAGAACAGGATGTAGGCTCTGGCTTTTCAGTAGGTGAATACAGTAACATGAATGTAGGCAGATTGTACTCACTGCCAGACTTGTAGAGTTTAGATGACATTTCAAACCCTTCAGCTTCAGAATCAACTGAAGGTGAGTATTCTGAACAGGAAGAGCGATGAAGTTCCTCCATTTCAGCAGCTTGTCTCAGCTCCTCTGTTGGGGATGCATCTTCAATGGGGGATAGGTTGCTTGGAGGAGTCTTGGACCGTTCCCTTCGTCTCTGTGCCCTCAGCTCTTCTTTATCTCGTTTAGTTTTTCTGGCAGTACTTCGGATTCTTTGCTGCTCCACTTCTCGCATTTTTTCTTGTTCTCTTAGGAGTTCCTCTTCCTCTCTGAGCTCATCTTCCTCTGAGGAGTCTTCAATGGTGGGCAGGAGGGGGCCATGAGACCGGTGTCTGGCTTTTCTCTGTTGCTTGGCCTCTTCTAGACGTTGTCTCCTGCTGGGACTGCTATCACTGTCATCCTCCATGGAGGATAAAGAAGGAGGAGATGTTCCTGAGTTGTAGCTGGAAGTTGTAGGAGGGAGAGTAGAGGAATACTCCCCCCTTGATCGTTCCTCTGGGGAACCTGTAAGGCTTTCCATTTCAAGTTCAGGCTCTCTATCCAGACTCAAGTCATTTTCATTGTTTAGTTCCATTTCTCGGCTGTAACTGTTGGTGTTGTTCAGTTCTATAGTCTTGAATCTCCGTAAGCCCCCTTGTGATCCAAGTAAGTCCTCCTCTCCTTCCTCAGCTGATCCCTTGTAGATTTCACAGGTAGTTTTGCTCTCCTCTTCAAAGCTGCTTGAATGGTGAGTGAGACGGCGCTTTTCTTTCCCTGAGTCACTTATGTGCTTATGTATTTTTTTTGGCTTTTGGTAACCATACCCTTCATCATCTTCCTCTTCCTCTTCTTCTTCCTCTTCTTCCAACTCTTCTTCATTCTCTTCATCCTCATTTTCTTCATCTGCGCTCATCTCCATGATCTGCCTTCGCATAAACTCTTCATCAGTTATATCAGCAGATTCATGCTTTTTCTTTTTCTTTGCCTCTCCAGCAGCAGCTACTGTTCTGAGCTCTCGTGTGGCCTCCCAGTCAGTTGGGTCCTCCTCCTCTTCCATTATATCTTCTAGATCTTCATCTGAGTCATATTGCTCTGGACTAATTGATAGTGATTGGGATCTGTGCTTTCTGTCCTCAGTGTCTCTGTGGTGCCTTTCTCTACCACGCTGTTTGTCCCATGTTTTCTCTCCTTCAGAGAATACCTGTGACTCTAGTAGAGGTCGCATGGAGCTCTCCAGTTTAGTTATCTCAGAGGGACTTGGTGGCGTAAGGTTCCCAGACATACTCTTCTCACTTAACTTAATTTCTTCTTCATGGATAAGGCCAGTAATTTCACTGTGTGAGCTTGATATCCCATCTGAGGAGTAGCCTGTATCACTCAGGCTCTGTGGACTCCGTGATAGGTCATGGGTGCTGTTTGTTTTGCTTGTCTCCTAAGGAACACCAGAAAATATAAAATGGAAATTAGTCTATTTTAGACAACATTTGCATGCCTATCTGAGAACTCATTTTTAGAGTTGACAAGTAATGTTTGATTCTAATTTAGACTACCATTGATTTAAGTTCCTCTTTTACTTCTTTTTAATCTGCCTGCAGAGTCATTTTCATGCTATAGCTCTTGTAGTATATTTTAGAAGGAGTGAACATGAGGAAGTAGCTTTATCTCAGTCTCTTTAAATGTCAGCAGTGTTTTCAGACAAAAATAACACATTCACAAATAAAACAAATATTTGAAATGCTAAGAATTATTTTAAAGTTTAAAATTTAACTATAATTAAATTTATAATTAATTATATCAAGGATGTAGATCAGAGCTAGATTTAAGATTTGTCATCTCATTTTAGACATTGGACTTCATCTTCGTGCATGTGCAAAATAAATTTGCTGGTGAATTTGCCGAACTGTTGCTGGTTAATGCACATGTAAAATGAATATGCCAGTAAATTCATAATGAATCAGTTCATCAGTTTAATCTCTGGTGTATCTGTATGCTCAAACTTACATCTGATCAAAGTGCATGTAAATTTGAGTGCAATAAACCCTTGACTTGCAGTTAAATAATCAAAAATATAATTATTGCCTTTCAATAAGTACATAGTTTGAACAATAACATAAAATGTTAATAATAATTAACACACATATTAATAATAACACACAATGTTAATAATTACAAATGCATAAAGAGAAACCACAAACTAAAGTATAGGTACTTTATCAGCTTTATCAGTCCTTTATTTGAGTAATAGGCACCTATCATACAAGATGCACCACAACATGGGCAGACATGTTAATCAGCATCTGGATATCACTGCATATTATTTGAGGTTACTGTTATTGTGAGGTTATTGCTGTTTCTGCACATCTAGAATAACTGTAGTCTGTTGAATGCTTACCTTCCATTGGCTCATTGCTGTAACACTTGCATGTTTCACATAAGATAAATCTATATGAGGATAAACTAGGGTGTGTCATAAGCACATATGATTAGTGACTGAAAATCTGCATCCTTGCAGTTGAATCATTATTTGCGCTAAAATCACAGCCGTTTTAATATCATACAACAGTTTTATTAATCAGCCACAGATTTGTTCAAACATTATTCTGGGCACTAAAATTTGTGCTTGTTCTTAAAAATAAATAAATAAATAATAATAAAAACCCTCCTATTTGCAATTGCACTCAGCTGTGCCAGGTTACCATCGGTGACAAAAGTCAGGACAATACCAATAATAAATAATGCTGCAATGTTAAGTCTTATTTTGCATATTCTTGAACATAAATAAGGCCTTTCCAAGATTTTTTAAAAGGCTGAGAATTCTGAAAGCTTTGCTCCATTAAATAATGCTCTGAAATACAGAATTACCTCATAGTATCTGGATCGTTGAGAGTCCCTTTTCTCATCCTTAACTGTGGTGGTGACAGCGGGTTCTGTTGTTCCTTTCTTATATGTAAGTTTAGTTTCCTCAGTGACAGCAGAAACATGCTCAGGCTCATTGATCAATTTTGGCATGGTCTTGTCCTTTCTCTGTGGTTCATGGACAGATTTAGTTGTGGTGGGAGTTGAAGAGGACTGTGAGAAGGGTTTTGTGTCTCCTGCCAGTTTGATTACATTTGCAGCAACAGGAGCAGCTCCATCAGCTGCTGGAGTTTTCTCCTGTCGCAGCATTGCATTGGGCCCTTCCTGTTGACTTGCGGATACTTTCTGAGATGTTTGCTGTGGAGCAGGTTGCTGACTGGCCAGGACATGGTGGCGGGGTGAGCTCACTTGTTGGTGTTTTGGAGATGGATAAGGAAGAGGGGAGTCATCAAGTCCACCAGACATTAATCTTTGGGTCTGACAGTTAAGACAGAGCCATTCTTTTTTCTGAAAAATAAATAAATAAACTAATGAATCATTTTGTACTTGGAAGCAGTGGTGTTAAATTACATTAAGATGCTGAAAATGATTTAAAACAGATTAAATAAACAAATAAATAAAGTTCAATGCATTTTTGTCTGGAAACAGAAAGGAAAATAAAGCAATGGCCTATGTTCTTAGTGAGAAGGTACAACATTTATTATTACAAATCAAATCAGAATGTAAGGCCAGGTGAAGAAGAAGGAGGGAGAAAATTCCAGACAGAAAGGCAGGTCCGTTTTTCGCTACGATTAACACTTTACAAGACAGTTTCCTTAAATAATGCTTAAGTATTTACTAACTAACCAGTAAGTAATCAAATTTTTACCATGGTTTTCAATAATCACTAATCAATATAATAATTACTATGATAACAAAAATGTAATGACTTGTTAAATAATACCTGATACAATTATTACCCATTATTCTTTGTGCCCCTACAAGCAAAATGATAAATCAATGGTCTTACCCTTACTAACTTGTAACTAGCATCCAAAATTGGATAACAAGTCATTACTGCTTTGTCAGCATAGTAGAGGTGACTAGCCCAATTAATTTAGTTACCACAGTTGTTCATGTTGAATCCTGCATCAGCCAAATAAGCAAATGTACTGGGTTGTGTGTCATTTTATAAACATTAACATATTACTGTATTTTTACTGTAAATATGTTTTACAGTTGTTTACTGTAAATTCTGCAGTACTTTACTGGAACCCATGTTGCAATGGACAGAAGCATAACTACGCACATCAATCAAGTGTGAAGCAATAACATAATTAAAGTGGAGTTATAAGAGTTACCAGATGTACATTCCCATTCTGTTCATTATCAGGTCTCCACAAAACTGGAATTGATAGCTTAATTGGTGAATATTATATCACTTCCATTATCAGAACATTCTAGTTAGTAAAAACATTTTTCAGTTTTAGAATTATGTGCACTGTGTCTAACTGGAAAAAACAACAATAGACACTTATAAATAGGAACATATAAACTAATAAACTCTGAATGTCTGATATTGGAGTTTCATCAAATTAAAAACAAACAATTAACAAGCTTTGGACAAAGTCAGTTATTTGTTCCAATATGCCTTCCAAAAATAATTATTGCATAATCAGTCACATGCTTAGTTGCATAACTAGATGTGTGACCACCACAAATAATTTAGTTTGCTAACTAAAAACGTGAAAGAAATATATACTGCTGATAATAATGTCTTCTATTTGATAGAAAATTATTTACAATATTAGTTGGGTATATTGTGCACCTCCTGTTAAGATGTCATGATCTATTTCAAAAATGCTACAGGAGAGAGAGAGAGAGAGAGAGAGAGAGCAGTCATGGATACCTGGCACTGATGCACGTCACTTATTTAGCTAATTATAGACCACAGTGAAGGCCTTACAAAAGCGCCATCTGTGATAGTTTAAAAATGAGGGAGGGAGCGAGAGAAACAAGAAAGACATGCATTTTTCCAAACATTTACAAAGGTATGACAATGAGTTGTGTACTAGATTAATATCAGTTGAAAAACTATTTGAGGAGAGATAATCTTGACATCCTCATATTGTTGCTGCCAGGGGAAGATCAGCATTTTTGAAAGGCACAGAAACTAGGCCACAGATGTGGGTCACTGCAGGCTGTGAGAGGTGTATCTTAAACCTGCATTCCTACTTTTATCGTGTCAAATAACTGCAGCAATAGTGTATAACTAATTGAACCTATATTAATCAACCAACAAAATCTCTTCCTGAGTTTAATTTTCTACCTGAAATGTACACAGCAATCTTTCAGGCTTGTTCCGTTCTTTGTCAGTTCTTTTTAACTGGTGGAACATGCCATTCTCACACTTTTCTCTGCCATGCACTGTGCTTTGTTATGCATCTGGATTTTTTTTTTAATGTCTTTGAAAAGTGGATTACTTGCAGGCCTTAGTTCCGAACTAGGACTTGGTTTGGTGGTTCACAGCAAGGTTTGATTTAAATGAATTTAATTTTAAGTACAAGGTTTAATTTTGGTATCTCATCAGTGCACATGTCAGGCATTCCACTTGCATTTAATAGGATTACACTCACACTACCACAGTATAGAAGAACTGACAGCAGAGTTGACAAAGCTAACAGAGAAAGAGAGGGAGACAGAGAGAGAGAGAGAGAGAGAGATGGTGGAGCAGTGGGAATGCTGGCAGTGTTCCATGTAATTACAGGCTGTCACTTTGATCATTCTTTTTTTCCCCCTTCCTCCGCCTATCCTTTTAACATGAGGTCAAAGAAATATCTTGCTAACAGTGCAAAAATAAAACTGTAATAATAATAATAATAATAATAACAAATCAACATCACTTCTAAGATTGCATGGGAGAATGGTATGCTAATATGCAATAATCTTAATTGTAATAATTTTTTATCATATTATCAAAATTTTAATAGCTCTTTAATACAAAACATGTCTCATGAATGGTGAGGATTAGCTGCATGAGTGAAACAAGTGTCTAACATGTCTAACTGTCAACTGTCAGATGTCTAACTTAGCATTTGGTGCATGTGAAAACTACAACTACAACATCCTGTCACCCTCTAGGGAAGAAACCAGCAAAAGAATCCTTATAATTACAAGTCCAGCAACTTATTTGATATCACACAAGTTTCCAGCTGTTTTGAATATATATTTGTGTCTACTTGTGTCTATTATGCAACAGATAGATGGTTAAGTGGTTCTAGTCTCCTAGAACTGTGCAATACAGTACATTTGATTTTAAAATGTACTCCACGACAAGTAAAACATCTTCACAAAGATTTCCACAAACTTTTTTTATTGTTTTCATAATATATGTGTTTTCTGTACAAAAGGTGAAGCTGCACTTTAGTGGCTCTGCTTTACCTCAAGTGTCTGTTTAAGCATATTGACCAACCCCAAAATTGTTTATAACCATTAAGATTGATTGCCAGATATCCTCTCTCATATATCATCTCCCCCCAATCCAATAAACCTTTCCAATGAGTTATCAGTATCATATAGATTTACATTGTTCATGTCCTTACACTCTCGAGAGGTTCAGCACATAAACAGAGAAATAAATTACCTGCCAGGTTCCTCCCAAACTGAATTCTGTCATTACATAAAAGGAGATTATTGAGTGCACATACATTTAAATCACCCATATTAGCTGTTTGGTATGCATAGATAAGTACCGTACATACCGCATTCAGCAATGCCTTGAAAGTAGATACATTTAAAAGCAAATAACGTTTCGAAAGCTTACTGAAAAGCAGGTACAGCCTAATGAAAATGCAGAATAATACAAATACATAATTTGGATAATTAGATGTCTTAACTAAATCAGTAGGTGCTAAATGGTTATGCTAGTGACTGAAAATCTGTGAGTTCAAATCTCAGAACTGTCTGCAAGCCATTGTTAGATGTTTGAGCCTTGATTGCACCTCGGTTTGTCAAGGACCAGACAGGAGAGAAGGTCAAATGCACTTGAACCACAGTTTATTAATAACAGGTGAAAAGGGAGAATGTGTGTGAAGTTCAGTGGCAGGAGGTGACATCTGAGGTCTCTCATCCAAGTACTGACCAGGCCCAACCCTGCTTAGCAGCTGAGATCAGACAGGATCAGGCATAGTCAAAGAGGTATAGCTATAGGCTGACAGCTCTTGGGTTTCAGGCAGTCTCCCAGCAATCAGTCCCTCAGCAGGCAGGAAATAGAGAGCAGGCTGGAACACAGAGTCACAAATCAGGTAGCAAGATAGGGGACAGAAATGCAGGGTCAGGTTACCAGGGCAGAAGAGTAGGGCTCCAGGCAGGGCTGCTCACACCAGGCAGATGGAGAGGCAGGCGAGCAGCAGGGCTGGGCGAGCTGGAGATCAGGCGAAGGTACAGGAGAGGTAGGCAAGAGGCAGAGTCGACAGGACAGAAGGCAGATCAGGTTACCGGGGCTGGAGAGCAGACAGAGTCAGACGGAACAGAATATCTTCAAGAGTCAGAGTAGTAGGAACACAGAGCAGGTTATCACGCTGAGAGTTGCAGACGATCTGACACAGAAGCTTGGGAGGACTGAAGAGAGAAGCCCACAGGTAGGACCATGACAGAACCCCCCCTCAAGGGACGGCTCCAGAAGTCCCTAGCCACAGATCCACAAAGACGGGCGGGAGGAGGGGGAATACCGGTGGAGGGTCAGAACTCCTCTGACCGGTCAGTGTCCAAGGCCTCAGGATCTGGTTCAGAATCGGACTCCAGGACAGTAGCGGTTGGCGCATCATCATTCCGACTAGGACCCTTTGGTCGACCCCTCCGGTTGGCCGGCTGGTCCGGATGCAGGCGATGAAAGGTGCTGATGAGGGTACGGTCAATGATTCTCCCAGCAGGGACCCACATCCTCTCTTCAGGACCATAGCCCTCCCAATCCACCAGGTATTGGAGGCCCCTGCCCCTGCGCCATGACTTCAGCAGTCACCGGACGGAGTAGACCAGGCCACCATCGATGAGACGAGGAGGAGGAGGAGAAGGTGCAGCTGGGACCAGCGGGCTCTCATGCACTGGCTTAATCTTAGAGATGTGGAAGGTGGGGTGCACTCTCATTGACTTGGGCAGTCAGAGCCGGACAGCAGACTGGCTGATTATCCTCTGGATCGGGAATGGTCCGACGAACCGAGGTGCCAGCTTATGAGACTCCACCTGGAGGGGCAGGTCCTTGGCTGATAATAACACCTTCTGGCCCACCTGGTAGGTGGGCGCAGGCGTCCTCCGCCGGTTGGCTCCAGTAGAGTAGCTGGTGACTGACTTGAGGAGTGCAGCGCGGGCTTGAGACCAGGTGCGGCGGCATCGGCGTGCATAGGTGAGGGCAGCGAGGCAGGTGACCTCTCCCTCCTGGCTGGGGAACAGGGGTGGTTGGTAGCCATACATGCAGTGGAATGGGGACAGCCCAGTGGCTGAGCTGGTGAGGGAGTTGTGAGAGTATTCCACCCACAGCAGGTGCTCACACCAGGCCCTAGGGTTGCGTGACGCCATGCACCGAAGTGCCTTCTCCAACTCCTGGTTAGTCCGCTCTGACTGGCCATTGGACTGGGGTCGGAATCCGGAGGTGAGGCTGGCGGTGGCCCCGAGTAGGTGACAGAACTCCTTCCAGAAAGAGGAGGTGAATTGCGGCCCCCAGTCCGAAACAATGTCCTTGGGCAGCCCATGGATGCGGAAGACATGCTGCAGGATGATCTGGGCAGTCTCTTTGGCCGATGGTAGTTTTGGGAGGGGAACAAAGTGTGCCATCTTGCTAAAGCGGTCCACGATGGTGAGTATGACCATCATCCCGTTAGAAGGGGGCAGACCCGTAACAAAATCCAGGGAAATGTGGGACCAGGGTCGCATTGGCACGGGCAGAGGCTGGAGCAATCCAGCAGGAGGCCGGCTGGGGGACTTATTTTGATTACAGGTAGGGCAGGCTCGGACGAAGTCTCGCACATCCCTGCTCATAGTAGGCCACCAGAACCATTGGGCGAGCAGGTGGTAGGTGCGAGTGGAACCAGGGTGGCAGGCTAGACGGGAGTCATGTCCCCATTGTGTAACCTGGGATCGCAGGTCTTCAGGAACAAAGAGGCAACTTGTGGGGCATGCACTGGGGCTGGGTTGGTCACGGAGGGCTTCCCGCACTCGTTCTTCGATGTCCCAGGTCAGAGCAGCAACGATACAGGGGTCAGGTAGGATGGGAGCCGGATCCTTGGAGGGGGCATCATCCTTCTGGAACTGGCGGGAGAGTGTGTCAGGCTTGGTGTTGCGAGATCTGGGCTGGTACGAAAGGGTGAAATTGAATCTGGTGAAAAAGAGAGCCCAGCGGGCCTGTCTGGGGTTGAGTCGTTTGGCGGTGCGGATGTATTCCAGATTCTTATGGTCTGTCCAGACCAGGAATGGGACTATGCACCCCTCCAGCCAGTGACGCCATTCCTCCAGGGCGAGCTTGACCGCCAGCAGTTCCCGGTTGCCTATGTCGTAATTGCATTCGGCCAGCGATAGCTGGCGGGAGAAGAACGCACAGGGGTGGAGTTTGTTGTCATCCGCTGACCTCTGTGAGAGCACTGCCCCGACTCCCACATCTGAGGCGTCCACCTCTACAATGAATTGCCGCTCCGCATCTGGCATCCGGAGGACGGGAGCAGTGGTGAACCGAGCCTTGAGGGTGGCAAAGGCTTCGTTGGCAGCCGGGGTCCAGGCAAAGGGCTGTTTGGTGCTGGTCAAGGCGGTGAGGGGTGACGCAATGGTGCTGTAATTACGAATGAATTTCCTGTAGAAATTTGCGAAGCCCAGGAACTGCTGAAGCTTCTTCCTGCTCTCTGGTACTGGCCATGAAGTCACTGCTGAGACTTTGGCAGGGTCCATCTGGATGCTCCCCTCTGCCACGATGTACCCCAGGAACCCCACAGACTTGCCATGAAACTCACACTTCTCTGCCTTGATGAAGAGGGAGTTTTCAAGGAGACGACGGAGCACTTGCTGGACATGCTGGGTGTGTTCGGACAGGGTTTGGGAGAAGATCAGGATGTCGTTGAGGAAAACAAACACGAACTTGTTCAACATATCTCGCAGGACATCATTCACCAGAGCCTGGAATACCGCTGGCGCGTTGGTAAGGCCAAACGGCATCACCTGGTATTCATAATGACCGGTGGGGGTGTTGAACGCGGTCTTCCACTCGTCTCCCTCCCTTATCCGAACCAGGTGGTAGGGATTCCGGAGATCGAGTTTGGTGAAGACCGTGGCTCCCTGGAGCAGCTCGAAGGCGGAGGTGAGCAGTGGGAGAGGGTATCGGTTCTTGATGGTGATGTCGTTGAGACCCCTGTAATCAATGCAGGGGCGCAGGGATCCATCCTTCTTTCCCATGAAGAAGAACCCAGCGCCGGCGGGAGAGGAGGATGGACGGACGAGGCCGGCAGCCAGAGAGTCACTGATGTAGTCCTCCATCGCCTTCCTTTCCGGGGCGGACAGAGAGTAGAGACGGCCCTCGGGTGGTGCAGTGCCTGGGAGGAGATCAATGGCGCAGTCATAGGGCCAGTGAGGAGGCAAGGAAGTGGCCTTGGCTTTGCTGAATACCTCCCGAAGGCTGTGATAACACACTGGGACATTAGTGAGGTCGGGGGCAGAGCTGGCAGGTGGAGTACGGGGGTTTAGAGTGGCGGCTTGTAAGCAGGTCCGGTGGCAGTCCTTGCCCCATTCTCTTATCGCTCCAGTGGCCCAGTCGAGGTGAGGACTGTGCTGGCGGAGCCATGGATAGCCCAGGATGAGAGGTTGGCCGGGGGAATGGAGCAGGTGAAACTGGATGGTTTCATGATGGTTGCCTGACAGAGTCATCGGAACAGGGGCAGTGAGGCGGGTGACGGTGCCAAGGAGATGGCCTTCCAGCGCCCTGGCTGGAACGGGAGAGGATAAGTGATGGCTTTGCAGACCCAACTGTCACGCAAGCTCGGTGTCCATGATGCTAGCCTCGGCACCAGAGTCAACCAGGGCGGCCAGGGTGTGGGTGGAATCCAACAGACGAAGACAAACTTGGAGCATAGGTTTCTGGCTGGTGGAGGAATGGATGGTCATTGAGCTCAGCCGGGCCCCTCCTATGTCCGGTGAGCTCGGACTTTTACTGGGCAAGAGGCAGCACGGTGACCGTCACCCCCACAGTACAGGCACAGATTGGAGGTGATCCGACGCTGGCACTCTGCCGGGCTGAGGGAAGCACGGCCGATCTCCATGAGCTCTGACTGGTCCAGAAGGCTCGGCGGAGAAGCAGCAGGAGACATGGAAGGGGCTGGGTTACTCCGTGCGCTGGTGACTGACTGAGTCTGGCGGGCCCTCTCTTGTCGGCGGGTCTGGACCTGGCGGTCAATGCGGACGGCCAGGGCAATGGCCTCATTGAGTGTCGATGGTTGTTCATATGAGACCAGTTCGTCCTTCATGTAGTCGGCCAGGCTGTGCAGAAAGGCGTCCACCAGCGCCTGCATGTTCCACTTGCTGCGCCGGGCCAAGGTCCGGAAATCGATCAAGTAGTCAGCCACTGTTCGTCTGCCTTGGCTAATACTCATCAGTCCTCCGGATGCCTCTACTGACGACGAGCCCAGGTCGAAGACCTTAGTTATCTCCGCTGCAAACAGGGAGAAGGAGGCACACACTGGTGTCCGGTGTTCATACTCAGCAGTCCCCCACAGGCAGGCGCGGCCAGTCAGACGAGTGATGACGAAGGCCACCTTCGCCACGAAGGTTCTGGGCTGCAGGTCGAACAGCAACCGGCAGCTGGTCAGGAAAGCACGAACTTGGGAGGGGTCACCGTCAAAACGCTCCGTACTGCCGACCTTGGGTTCCGGGGCATCAAGTGCAGCAGGAGCACCTCCCGGAGCTGGCACATCAGCGGCGGGTATGACAGGGGCTGATGCAATGAGGGGCGGCAGTGGTTGACTCGGAGGAGAAGAGGGTGCTAGGGTGGTGAGCAGCTGGAGTGCTTGGTCCAGTCGTTGTTGCTGCTGCCCAAGCTGGATCAGGGCTGCAATGTCGGCAGACATCCAACTGACATCTCCTTCAGTGCGCTGCAGCCGGTCTAGGGTAGAGGGTTTGGGCACTGACTCCATGTCGTGTTCAGATCGTTCTGTCAAGAACCAGACAGGAGAGGAGATCAAATGCACTCGAACCACAGTTTATTAATTACAGGGGAAAAGGGAGTGGGAGAATGTGTGTGTGTAGTTCAGTGGCAGGAGGACTGAGAGGCTGGTGGGAGCGTCTGAGGTCTCCCATCCAAGTATTGACCTGGCCCTGCTTAGCTTCTGAGATCAGACGGGATCAGGCATAGTCAAAGAGGTGTGGCTGTAGGCTGACAGCTCTTGGGTTTCAGGCAGTCTCCCAGCAAGCAGTCCCTCAGCAGGCAGGAAATAGAGAGCAGGCTGGAACACAGAGTCACAAATCAGGTAGCAAGATAGGGGACAGAAATGCAGGGTCAGGTTACCAGGGCAGAAGAGTGGGGCTCCAGGCAGGGCTGCTCACACCAGGCAGATGGAGAGGCAGGCGAGCAGCAGGGCTGGGTGAGCTGGAGATCAGGCGAAGGTACAGGAGAGGCAGGCAAGAGGCAGAGTCGACAGGACAGAAGGCAGATCAGGTTACCGGGGCTGGAGAGCAGACAGAGTCAGACAGAACAGAATATCTTCAGGAGTCAGAGTAGTAGGAACACAGAGCAGGTTATCACGCTGAGAGTTGCAGACGATCTGACACAGAAGCTTGGGAGGACTGAAGAGAGAAGCCCACAGGTAGGACCATGACACGGTTATGTTCTTGGGGGTATCCTATTCCTCATTCTGCCTCATTCTAGTGCATCAATCCTAGACTTGCAAGTGACGTCAAAGCAAAATAGAAACCCGGATGTCAGCTATGTTGGTGGATATACAAATGCAGGGTCAAGCAACATTCCATACAAAACATAGTCACGCATGTGCAACTCTCTTTGTTTTTCCACTGCTTTAAGCGTTCTTTTAGCTATGCCATATCTTTGTGCTGTATATGGTTATAGTCACAACAGTACTTGTAACTGTGGCACATTCCAATTTTTTAGAATTCTGTCCGTGATTCGGAAAGAGGGCGAAGAAACTCTGAGGCTTAGTATGGAGAGGAGACGAGCACAGCTGAACAACATTGGCAGGGCTGATCTAACAGAGGTGAAAACCAAAACAGCTCGTGTTTGCGGTAATCATTTTATCTCAGGTGATGGTGGTTCTCAACCAGTGGGGCCCGCTCCCCTGGGGGGGGCAGACACTCTCCCGGGGGGGCGTGAGATGAGGGGAAAAAATCAGGAAAAAAATCATTTAAAAAAATCACGAAAATTCCCATGTCGAAAATGCAAGTAGTTGGACTACTATAACAGAAACAAATCAACCACACAGTTTCATTTCAAATTTACCAATATAGGGGGTAGTATTTTGAGCCTGTGACGCGATGTCACGTAACTGCTAGGCTAGCCTACTATATAAGCGTCTGCACACGCGTTGAGCTTCATTCACTCTAGTCTAATCTCTTGCCAAGTTCACTTGTGCAAGCTCTCACTAGTCTATCTGTTAACAGTGTTGATATTGATCTACTTTAGGCCTTTACTTCAAACCCAAACAGTCTTTTTAAAGACTAATACCACAAAAAGTCTTTTTAAAGACTATCCCAATCTCAGCCCTAGCTATTTTTTAACTGCTAAGCATGCACTTAGCTAATAGGGTAAGCCTCTGCCTTTTTCACCGTGTTGCAACACATACGACACACGCGACTAAGACAATCACACACTCACTCACTCACTCACTCACTCACTCACTCAGGACTACAATCTTAAGTCTTCAAATAAAATTGGTATTGCCTGCAAAATTGTTAAACACTTGCATTAAAGAACTTGCATAAGTCCCGTCTGATTAGTCCTCAATACTTGTCTCTTAACATAGCCACACATCCAAATTATAATTAACAAAAATGGAGAGATTTCTAGTGAGGACCAACAAGGCAACTGACGCACCACCAGCTGCAAAAAAGCTTCAAAGGTACGATGAAGCATACCTGCAGTTTGGATTTACAGTCAAGGCTGATCTGAGACCTCAGTGTGTCGTGTCTGCCGAGGTGCTAGCAAACGACAGCATGAAGCCCTGCAAACTTAAAAGGCACCTCAAAACAAAACATGCTGCTATTAAAGATAAACCAGCAGAATATTTTAAAAGAAAGCTTGATGGCCTCCATCAGCAACAGGCAGCCATTTCAGTGCACAGCACTGTGTCTAAACGCAGTCTAAATCGTATGTAGTGGCCAAAAGAATAGCTAAACTGGGTAAACCGCATACAATTGCCAAGACTCTCATTTTGCCGGCCGCACAAGACGTGCAGAATAATGATAGGAGATAGTACAGCAGCCAAACTCGGTGCAGTACCACTGTCCAGTGACACAGTCGCTAGGAGGATTTCAGACATGTCTAATGACATCAGAGAGCAACTCACAGAGTTCATAAAACAGAGTCCTTACTATGCGGTGCAGCTGGACGAATCCACTGATATTGCTGGGCAGGCACAGCTCCTCGCCTATGTCAGGTATCTGCGTGACAAGGCGATTGAGGAGGATGTCCTGTTTTGCTGGCCTCTTCAGTCGCACACTACAGGAGAAGCCATCTTCAATGTCCTTGATATTTTTATCCGTGAAAATGGTTTGGCTTGGGACCGATACATTGGCCTATGCACGGATGGTGCACGGGCAATGACGGGCCGCGAGCATGGCCAAGTTGCTCGTGTTCAGCAAGTAGCTCCACTTGTGAAATGGACACATTGTATGGTCCATCGTGAAGCATTAGCTGCTAAAAAAATGCCGGTTCTCTTTGACTCCGTGCTGAACCAATCCGTGAAAATAACAAATCTAATCAAATCATGGCCGCTAAACTCTCACTTGTTTGGGGTCCTCTGCCAGGAGATGGGGTCAGGGCAGGGAACAGCTGCTTCTGCACACTGAAGTTCACTGGCTCTCCAGGGGGCAGGTGTTGCAGCGGTTGTATGAGCTGCGAGAGGAGGCGAAGTGTTTTTTGACAGAAATCAAATCAGATTTGGCGAAGCATCTGGATGAAACTATGTGGCTTGCGTCTCTGTCCTATTTGGTCAATATATTTGACCATTTGAATGGCCTCAACTTGTCTCTGCAAGGCCGCGAAACTCATATTTTGCTCCTCGCAGACAGAGTGGACTCCTTCACACAAAAAATTGCCCTCTGGCATGGCCGCATCAGTCGAGGGAACTGCGACATGTTCCCCAGCCTTGCAGACTTTATCACTGATGCAGGCACATCACACGATTTCTCCTCTCTATTTCAATCAGCGTCTGAGCACCTGTCTGCAATGAGAAAAGAATTTCGATGTACTTTAAGGAGGATTATTGCTCTTTTGCGTGGGTTCAAGATCCATTTGTGTGCACAGCAAACGAGCTGTCAATTGATATGCAGGAACAGCTTATTGAGCTGAAGAGTGACAGTAGGCTGAAGGAACTTTTTACCTCCTGCCCTCTCTTGTCATTCTGGGCAGCACTGATGCAGGAATACCCTCAACTCTGTGACGTCATCTTGAAGATTCTCCTCCCTTTCGCATCCACATATTTGTGTGAGGCAGGATTCTCAAAAATGACTGCACTCAAAACGAAATACTGCAATCGTGCAAAAATCGAGGATGACTTGAGGCTATGTTTATCAGACATTGCACCAAGAATTGAGGATCTTTGCAAGGCAAAGCAGGCTCAGGTCTCACATTAACATCGCCTACCTGCAAGCTTCTGTAAAACATGCAGATGATATGCCTATTATTAGGCCTAGTAATAATAACAATAATAAAACATAAATTCATATCAGAGGTCTAGTGCCAATTCCCAGTTATAGCAATGATAATAGGCCTACTGATAATAATAATAATAACAGCAAAACATGTAACCTCATAATTATATACAGTAACTATAGCCTAGTAATGATAATAGGCCTACCACTACTCATAATGATAATAGTAATAATAATAATGCCTGCAACCTCACATTAGAAGTCTGATGCTACTTCCAGTTATAACAATAGCCTAGTAATGATGATAGGCCTACGTACTGCTACTGATAATAATAATAATAATAATAATAATAATAATAATAGTGTGGGCCTAAAAATAATAGTCTATCTATCTATCTATCTATCTATCTATCTATCTATCTATCTATCTATGCAAGGTGGTGTAGTGGGGGTGGGGCCAGTAAGGGGGGGGGGGTGGCGCCGGGAGGAGGGGGGGCCCCAACTGCAATGAACCAGCTTTGGGGGGGCCCAGCTTGAAAAAGGTTGAGAACCCCTGTCAGATGAGATTCAAAAGCTTTCTTGATAATATCATGGAAGAATTTTATTTTGTGTTGCTAGAATTTTGTTATAAAATGAGCATTCTTTTTATATATAGAGAGAGACAATGAGTGAAAAAGTGGTGCAATTGGCAATAAAGAACCAAGGTTGTACAACCCCGAGTCCAAAAAAGTTGGGACAAAGCACAAATTGTAAATAAAAACAGAATGCAATGATGTGGAAGTTTCAAAATTCCATATTTTATTCAGAATAGAACATAGATGACAAATCAAATGTTTAAACTTAAAAAATGTATCATTTAAAGAGAAAAATTAGGTGATTTTAAAATTCATGACAACACCACATCTCAAAAAAGTTGGGACAAGGCCATGTTTACCACTGTGAGACATCCCCTTTTCTCTTTACAACAGTCTATAAACGTTTGGGGACTGAGGAGACAAGTTGCTCAAGTTTAGGGATAGAAATGTTAACCCATTCTTGTCTAATGTAGGATTCTAGTTGCTCAACTGTCTCAGGTCTTTTTTGTCGTATCTTCTGTTTTCTGATGCACCAAATGTTTTCCACAGGTGAAAGATCTGGACTGCAGGCTAGCCAGTTCAGTACCCGGACCCTTCTTCTACGCAGCCATGATGCTGTAATTGATGCAGTATGTGGTTTGGCATTGTCTCATCTCATCTCATTATCTCTTGCCACTTTAACCTGTTCTACAGGGTCGCAGGCAAGCTGGAGCCTAACCCAGCTGACTACGGGCGAAAGGCGGGGTACACCCTGGACAAGTCGCCAGGTCATCACAGGGCTGACACATAGACACAGACAACCATTCACACTCACATTCACACCTACGGTCAATTTAGAGTCACCAGTTAACCTAACCTGCATGTCTTTGGACTGTGGGGGAAACCGGAGCACCCGGAGGAAACCCACACAGACATGGGGAGAACATGCAAACTCCGCACAGAAAGGCCCTTGCCGGCCACGGGGCTCGAACCCGGACCTTCTTGCTATGAGGTCGACAGCGCTAACCACTACACCACCGTGCCGGGTTTGACATCGTCATGTTGGAAAATGCAAGGTCTTCCCTGAAAGAGATGTCGTCTGGATGGGAGCATATGTTGCTCTAGAACCTGGATATACCTTTCAGCATTGATGGTGTCTTTCCAGATGTGTAAGCTGCCCATGCCACACGCACTAATGCAACCCCATACCATCAGAGATGCAGACTTCTGAACTGAGCGCTGATAACAACTTGGGTTGTCCTTCTCCTCTTTAGTCCGAATGACACGGCGTCCCTGATTTCCATAAAGAACTTCAAATTTTGATTCGTCTGACCACAGAACAGTTTTCCACTTTGCCACAGTTCATTTTAAATGAGCCTTGGCCCAGAGAAGACGTCTGCGCTTCTGGATCATGTTTAGATACGGCTTCTTCTTTGAACTATAGAGTTTTAGCTGGCAACGGCAGATGGCACGGTGAATTGTGTTCACAGATAATGTTCTCTGGAAATATTCCTGAGCCCATTTTGTGATTTCCAATACAGAAGCATGCCTGTATGTGATGCAGTGCCGTCTAAGGGCCCAAAGATCACGGGCACCCAATATGGTTTTCCGGCCTTGACCCTTACGCACAGAGATTCTTCCAGATTCTCTGAATCTTTTTATGATATTATGCACTGTAGATGATGATATGTTCAAACTCTTTGCAATTTTACACTGTCGAACTCCTTTCTGATATTGCTGCACTATTTGTCGGCACAGAATTAGGGGGATTGGTGATCCTCTTCCCGTCTTTGCTTCTGAGAGCCGCTGCCACTCCAAGATGCTCTTTTTATACCCAGTCATGTTAATGACCTATTGCCAATTGACCTAATGAGTTGCAATTTGGTCCTCCAGCTGTTCCTTTTTTGTACCTTTAACTTTTCCAGCCTCTTATTGCCCCGTCCCAACTTTTTTGAGATGTGTTGCTGTCATGAAATTTCAAATGAGCCAATATTTGGCATGAAATTTCAAAATGTCTCACTTTCGACATTTGATATGTTGTCTATGTTCTATTGTGAATACAATATCAGTTTCTGAGATTTGTAAATTATTGCATTCTGTTTTTATTTACAATTTATACTTTGTCCTAACTTTTTTGGAATCGGGGTTGTAGTTGTTTGATGTATTTATAATCATTATATTAACATGATACTAATTTAAAAGTACAGTGTCTGCATGTCAGAATTGCACACTGCCTGGGGAAAAGCCCTAATATTTTTTATTAAATCGGCATATTCCACATATCAAAAAAAGACCCTTTCCCCCAGTCCAACCTGGGGCCTAGGAAACTTCCTCAGTTGTCTCCCCATTGGCATTGTGGCCCAATGACAGCAGGTACAGGTACAGATGCTTTGTAACAGTTAAAAAAAAAAGTCCAAAATCAGGTACCTTAGAAATTAGCTGCCCATATACTGCCTGTTGCATTGGACATCCCTTACCTTGGGAGCATAAATACTGCTCAAACACAAAACACATTGTTACTAGTTCCTTTACCAAAGAAGGTACAGTGCACAGGTATCAAAGATTGCACACATAACACTGGAATATTGTCTTTTAAAGATCCTTGAAAGGCTGGCATTTCAGCTGAATTATTCATTCCTGGACAAGGCTATTTCAGCTGAGTTATTCATTCCTGGACAAATCATCATCAAGCTAGCTGCTGATGGCCTACTCTCACTTAGTATTCTCAACACTATCCATGAACAGTATAGAGGTTCTCCATTAGATTAGATTAGATTAGATTAGATTAGATTAGATTAGATTAGATTAGATTAGATTAGATTAGATTAGATTAGATTAGATTAGATTAGATTAGATTAGATTAGATTAGATTAGATTAGATTAGATTAGATTAGATTAGATTAGATTAGAACTTTATTGATCCCTTTGGGAGGGTTCCCTCAGGGAAATTAAAATTCCAGCAGCATTATTACAGGATAAACAGAGAATAGAAAATAGAGAAAACTTCTTGATAAATTAAATTAAGTATTTACATATACAAATATAAAAAAAATAAGATATGAAAAAAAGTCCAGCAGGAGAGGTATTGCACATTATATTGCACATTTATATTGCACATTGTCCAGTATTGCTTTTTGTCAGGCTAGGCTACTGCTCCTTCCCGTCATCTGTCCTCCTGTTACCCCTCCTCCCCCCCAGAGAGGAGTTGTACAGTCTGATGGCGTGAGGGACAAAGGAGTTTTTAAGTCTGTTAGTCCTGCACTTGGGAAGGAGCATTCTTTCACTGAACAGGCTCCTCTGGTTGTTGATGACAGTGTGCAGAGGGTGTGCGTCTTTCTCCCTTTCTCTCTGCCCTCTATACATCAGATTTTATTTACTACTCAGTGTTATGACACCAGTACTTGCTTGCTTTCAGTAAATGCTTCATCCTGCTAAGGGACATGGTGGATCCCAGGAAACATAAGCCAAGAAGTGGGACTGCACCTTAGAAGGAATGCCAGCCAATTACAGGGCACCACAGACACACACACACTAAATAAATAAATAAATAAAAAGGAAACTGGGTGACACAGTGGTGTAGTGGTTAGCGCTGTCGCCTCACGGCAAGAAGGTCCTGGGTTCGAGCCCCGTGGCCGACGAGGGCCTTTCTGTGTGGAGTTTGCATGTTCTCCCTGTGTCCGTGTGGGTTTCCTCCGGGTGCTCCGGTTTCCCCCACAGTCCAAAGACATGCAGGTTAGGTTAACTGGTGACTCTAAATTGACCGTGAATGTGAGTATGAATGATTGTCTGTGTCTATGTGTCAGCCCTGTGATGACCTGGCGACTTGTCCAGGGTGTACCCCGCCTTTCGCCTGTAGTCAGCTGGGATAGGCTCCAGCTTGCCTGCGACCCTGTAGAACAGGATAAAGCGGCTAGAGATAATGAGATGAGATATAAAGGAAACCTTTAATATGGTTTAGATGTGATTTGGGTTTGAATTCTGAATAATGGACATGTTTGACTTCAAACTGTGCTGTTAATCAGTAACCTGGAAATTTGAATTTAAAAAAATGCAAAATAAAGCTGAGCAGTACTTTTGGAATGTACTGAATTACATGTGACTAAAATGTGGAGTTCTGTAGGTTCTGGAGTTCGGTCTAATGATGTGGTAAGAGCTGTAATCTGCGCTACATGTTAATGATAACCTTTTCCCTGCATTTCCTCTTCATTGCATTCACTGTTCACAGAGCAGTATGTCTAAAATTAGTTAACCAACCTCTCTCTCTTTTTGTCATTATATCTTTTCCTTTGTTATACTCTCTTCCATTTCCAAGACAAAAGCCAGCTCCATTCCAGTGACCAGTCACTAGTCAGAATACATGCAAAATACATAAAATAATTTACTATCAAGCTAGAGACATGCTTTCTGCTAGTTCTCACAGCTTCAATAGATACAGCAAATTGGCTGGGCAGAGTGTGAGGCAATAAAGAAAGCAAAGAGAGTGACTGAAAACGCATGAATGCGGCTGCTAATTTATGGTTGCTATTTCTCCTGGGTTCCATTTCAGAATGCTTCATTTCTTCCCAAGGAATGGCAAACAGAAGGGCATATGTACACACACACACACACACACACACACACACACACACACATTCCTATCCTTGAGTATTTGGTCAGAGAAGAGAGGTAGGGTTAAAAGAGAGAATGAAAGCAGTAACTCACTCTGCAATAAGTGTGTGACCTGTACAATAATACAGCATATTGATCAGTATGACCTGCTCATGCATTTTAGGTGGAAGCCAGACAGGACATAAAATACCATTTTGACAGTTCCCATGAAAATAACTAAAATGTACAATGATGTACCGTATGAGGGCCACTGTAGATTAAAAAAAAAAGAGCTAAGAGAGGGGATAATATTCAGAAAAAAAACCCTCAGAAATTCTGAGATTAAGAAGTCACAAATTTATGAGAGAGAGAGGAAATTTTTTTTTTTTTTTGTGTGTGTGTGTAATACAGAGCTGGGGGGGGGGGTATTGTGAGAAAAATTCTGAGATTAAAATGTCACAAGCTTACAAGAAAATATGCAAAAATTCAGAGTTCACAAATGTATTCAAAAAATGAAAAAAATAGTGTGTGTGTGTGTGTGTGTGTGTGTGTGTGTGTGTGTGTGTGTGTGTAGTTGTCTATGAAATGCAGTTTTTCCTCCTCGATCACTCAATGCAAAAGAATAAAGTGCTAAGAGATTTTCAGCTACATTTCCCAGAATGCACTGCAGCCCGGAAGCTGGTAAGCATGTGATTGATGCACTTTTTGGATGCAGCAGCAGATCAGCATATAAACTTAACTGGTTTGTTTATCCATCTTTTGTCTTTTCACAACAATATGATTGCTGTCTCAGAGAACATGTGAGTTTTTTCTTGTAAATTTGTGACAAATCTCATAAATTCTGAGGATTTTTTTTAAAATATTACTTCCTCACTCAGATTTGTATTTTTTTAAACCTACAATGGCCTTAATAAGCTGTTGTAAAAATATCATGCTAGTAATGTGGAAAAATTACATTTTATCTTATCAGACCAGAGCTACTCTTTTTCAGCTCTTGCAGTAAATTTCTCGCACTTCATCGCCTGTCACCTTGATACCCTTTTTCTCAGATTGTAGCTAGCATATCAAGCTGGATATTTTGAAACAGAAATGTGAAAAATGTATTTCTCCAATTGGTTAATCTTGTTTTTCACCATAGCAGCTGGTAAACAATAAACTAATTGAACGACACATTCATACAGTGTATGAGTATTGGGTGGCTAAATATGGAATCATAAAATTGACTTCATTGAACATTTATGATTACTTGTAATTATTTGCAATTACTAAACAAACAATATGATTTGCCACTTTTATAATCACCTGAGCTGTATGTATGCTTTTGTTAACCACCCACAAATAGGCAATCAAAACTTTCATAAAATATTTCCCCATCCCCATGAATGTTATTTGAATGTGTACAATAAAATCTTTTGTTGTATATTTGAGCCATAGAGCTTTTTATTCTTTAAGTTTACATGAACAGGACACGTTAAGTCCAAGTTGACACCATTCATTCATTCATTCATTCATTCATTCATTCATTTATTTGATAATGAGATTCATAATACAAGTGGCCAGTGAAACAGATTAATACCAATAAGAACAGAGTAATAATTATATTAAATTTGATGATGGTGAGTTATGATTTCCACCACTGTGACTATTTTTTTTTTAAATCACTGACCCCCTGGCAATGCTTCAAAGACCTCATTTTGAAACTAACTTCTCTAAAGTCTCAGAAAACCCCTTTGAGTACATATTGAGCATGGGGCATTCTAGTATTCTTATGATGCAAAACATGATACATGCTTTTGTTGTCCATACAACAAAAATGTTGATAGCTTGTATTTTGTTGTATTTAATATACAACTCCAAATCAGAAAAAGTTGGGACGGTACTGAAAATGTAAATAATAAAAAACAAGAAAGCAGTGATTTTTAAATTTACTTTGACTTGTATTTCATTGTAGACAGTATGAACCCAAGATCTTTTGTGTTTTTCTCTGGTAAGCATAATTTCATTTCTTAATATACAGCCATTCCTGCTTTTCAGGCCTGCAACACATTCCAAAACAAAAGTTGGGACAGGGCAATTTAGAGCTAGTAAAGAAGTAAAACAAATAAAAATGTGATTTGAAACAGGAGATGTCAACAAGTGATTACGATCATGATTTTGTACAAAATCAGTATCCAGGAAAGGCCTAGCACTTGAGGAGCAAAGATGGGCCAAGGATCTCCAGTTTGTTAAAAAATGCATGAGAAAATAACTGAAATGTTTAAAAACTATGTTCTTCAAAGAAAATGAGGAAGGTATTTGGATATTTCACACTCTATGGTGCATAATATCATTAAATGATTCAAGGAATCTGGAGGAATTTCTTTGCGTCAAGGGCACAAGCCTAAGCCGAACACCTGTGATTTCTGATCCCTCAGATGGCACTGCATCAAGAGCCAGCATTCATCTATAGCTGATATAACCACATGGGCTCAGGATTACTTTGGCAAACCTTTTTTTTTTTAAAGATTTTTTGGGGGCTTTTTTCACTTTTATTGGATAGGACAGTGTAGAGACAGGAAATGAGCGGGAGAGAGATCGGGAAATTACCTCAGGTCGGAATCGAACCCGGGTCCCCGGATTTATGGTATGGCACCTTATCCACCTGAGCCACGATGCCCCCTACTTTGGCAAACCTTTATCCATCACTACAATATGGATTTACATCCACAAATGCCAGTTAAAACTTTACTGTGCAAAAAGAAAGCCTTATATTAACAGCGTACAAAAGCACCGTCAACTTCTCTGGGCTCAGAGGCATTTGGGATGGACCATCACACAGTGGAAGCGTGTGCTGTAGTCAGACGAATCAGTATTCTGGGTCTTTTTTGTAAGAAATGGACGTCATGTGCTCCAGACCAAAGACGCAAAGGACCATCCAAACTGTTAAGAGCAACAAGTCCAAATGCCAGGGGCTATCATGGTATGGGGTTGTGTCAGCGCCCTTGTGAAATGTAAGTTACACTTCTGTGATGGCAGCATTAATGCAGAAAAGTACATTGAGGTTTTGAAGCAACATATGTGGCCTTTAAGACAACATTTTCTCTATGGATATTTCAACAAGACAATGCAAAACCACATTCTGCACATATTACAAAAGCATGGCTTTTGAAGAGGGTGTCTATCCCTCGTCAAAATGGCTTTAGAAAATATGTGTCAAATTTTGAAAGAAAAAATCAGACAACAATGGTCCCATAAGGCTGCACACCTTAAGACCTGTTTTCAGGAAGAATGGGATAAAATAACACCTGAAACCCTTTATCACTTGGTGTATTCAGTCTTTAAATATCTTTTAAGTGTTGTGAGAAGGAATGGCAACATTATGAAAGTGGTAAATGCTTTACCATCCCAACATTTTTTAAAATGTGCTGCAAAAATCAAAATTGTAATGTTTATTTTGAAAAACAAAACAACAGAAAAACAACAACAATAAAATTCTTGAGGTAAAACATCAAATAATGTGCTGTTGTATTGTTTTGAGTGCAATACAGGTCAAAGATTATTTACAAATCATTGTTTTCAGTTTTAATTTCAATTTCAACATACCATCCCAACTTTTTCTGATTTTGGGTTGTAACAATGAGAAATAAAACTGATTTGTTGCGAATGCACATGTAAATTAAACAAAAGGTACTGCATTCACTATGGACATTGACCTCAGTACCTGATAATAATGTAAAAAGAGCATAATATCTTTACATGAGCAACATGTCCAAGTCAGTGCACACAATCATATATCAATAGTAGCTTGCAGACAGCAAAGACAGTGCAGACAAGACTACAGGAGAAAAGTTATTGAAGCTTGGCTACAATCCGTTCTGAACAGTGCCATTTAATCATATGCATGCAAGGAAATATAAGGCATGAACCAAGATCCAAACACACAATACACACCATATAAACACTTACATGGCATTATTATTATTATTATTATTATTATTATTATTATTATTATTATTATTATTATTAACAACCACAATAACAACAACAATAATAATAATTATTTAACCAGCTCTCCTTGATCCTCTGATTAGTTTATTAATAGTTTCACTTGTCTACTGAGTTTAATTGGTTTCTTTTCATTTTTGCTATTCTTGCCAATCCTACTTCTTGATACATATATAACTGTAGTACCATATTTTTGTTTGTTTGTTTGTTTGTTTTGGCTTTGTTTGGAAATGTATCTGACGTCTTTTGGCATTTTAATGGATTTAGTATTTTGGTCAGTTCATCCCTTTGTATCCATATGTATTTGGGAGGTTTTTAGAGATTACTAGACAGAAAACAGCATCTCTAAACTTTTTTATTCATCTCCTCATGAGATGATAGATCAGAATTTTCGTTTTTCATTTCATGATATTTACATCTAAATATGTTATACATAGTGTATTACAGTTGTGGTCAGAAGTTTACATACAGTGGCATGAATGTTATCTTGGATATGAATGTCATGGCAATATTTGGGCTTTCAGTGATTTCTCTGAACTGTTCTTTTTCTGTGGCAGAATAATTGCACAGCATACATCTTTAAAAAAAATCCCTAGAATTTGGTGCACAGTTTTCTTTGGGTTTTCTGAAATCAACACAGGGTCAGGGTGGCACGGTGGTGTAGTGGTTAGCGCTGTCGCCTCACAGCAAGAAGTTCCGGGTTCAAGCCTTGTGGCCGATGAGGGCCTTTCTGTGCGGAGTTTGCATGTTGTCCGCGTGGGTTTCCTCCGGGTGCTCTGGTTTCCCCCAAAGACATGCAGGTTAGGTTAACTGGTGACTCTAAATTGACCGTAGGTGTGAATGGTTGTCTATGTCTCAGCCCTGTGATGACCTGGCGACTTGTCCAGGGTGTACCCTGCCTTTCGCCTGTAGTCAGCTGGGATAGGCTCCAGCTTGCCTGTGACCCTGTAGAACAGGATAAAGCAGCTAGAGATAATGAGATGAACACAGGGTCAAAGGTATACATACAGCACACCTAATATTTGGGTAAAATGTCTCTTCGCAAGATTCACCTTGACCAAACATTTTTTGTTTACCATGAACAAGCTTCTGGGAGAATTCTGGTTGGATATTTCACGACTCTTCATGGTAGAATTGGTAGAGTTCAATTAAACTTTTTTTTTTCTTGGCATTGACTCAACTTATAAGTACAGTCCATATATTTTCAATAGGGTTGAAGTCAGGGCTTGTTTTAAGCTTAATGTTAGCCTGCTTTATCCTCCACAACCAGCTCTGATGCGTGTTTGGGGTCATTGTCCTGTTGTGACGCCCAATCATGTTCAAGTTTCCAATGGTTTGAGGTTATGCTGAAGAGTTCTGAGGTAGTCCTCTTTCTTCATCATTCCATCCACTTTGTGCAATGACCCAGTTCCACTGGCTGTAAAACAACCCCAGAGCATGATGCTGTTACCACCACCACCAGCTGGTACAGTGTTCCTCTGTACATCGTGGTCATTGTGGCCAAACAACTCAATCTTTGTCTCATGTGACCTTATAGCTTTCATCCAGAAGGCTTTTTCTTTGTCCATGTGGTCAGTTACAAACCTTATTTAAGCTTGAAGGTATAAATTTTGGAGCAGGAGGTTATTTCTTGGACAGCAGCCTCTTAGTCCATGGTGATATAAAACTCACTCAACTGTAGACAGTGATCCATCAGCTTCCAGTTCATGGCAGGGCTGTGTCATGGTGGTTCCTGGATTGTTCCTGACCATCCAAACCATTTTCCTTTCAGCCGAGGGTGACAGTTTGGGTTTTCTTGAAACAAAGTGGCTTGGCAAAGTGAGTATACCTCCCAGTAACTTACATACAATTATTTGAACTGATCTTGGGATCTGCAGTTGTTTAGAAATGCCTCTAAGAGACATTCCTGAATTGTGTACATCTGTGATGCTCTTTCTCGGATCTGCACCGAGCTCCTTGGACTTTCCCATTTTACTGTGTGTTGGTCAATCCAATGAGTGCTGTAAACAAACCATTTTATGAAGGCACAGAGAAGCTACCAGCTGTAGTCAATCATAATCACTAACAGGAAGTTAAGAGGGCTTGGACTTGGCAAGATAAGAGACATTTTGTAAGTGTCAGCACCTCTGGATTAATAATCTAAGAGCATGTATGTAAATTTTTGACCCTGTATGTATACTTTTGACCCTGTGTTGATTTCAGAAAGCCCAAAGAAAATTGTGCACTGAATTCTCGGGTTTTTTTTTTAAAGATGTATGTTGTACAATCATTCTGCCACAGAGAAAGAACAGTTCAGAGAAATCATTGAAAGCCCAAATATTGCCATGACATTCATATCCAAGATGACATTCATGTCACTGTATGTAAACTTCTGACCACAACTGTATGTATCACAAACTTCTGAAAAAGTTAACACTGGCTAAAAGAGAAAGGTGTCAGCATTTACTTTCTTAGCAGTTTGTGCTACAGTAGCTCTTCTGTGGGTTTGGATCATATGGGCTAGCCTTCATGCCCCATGCGACTCAATGAGCCTTTGACACCCATGACCCTGTCGCAGGGTTGTCCTTCCTTGGGCCACTTTTGGTAGGTACTAACCACTGCATACTGGGAACACCCCACAAGATATGCCACTTTGGAGATGCTCAGACCATCTAGCCATTGTCAAAGTCGCACAGATTCCTTACACTTGCCTATTTTTCCTGCTTCCAACACATCAACTTCAAGAATTGACTGTTGTCTTGCTGACTAATATATCCCACCCCTTGACAGGGTCCACTGTAATGAGATAATCAAATGTTATTCTCTTCACCTGTCAGTGGTCATAATGTCATGGCTGATTGGTGTGTGTGTGTGTGTGTGTGTGTGTGTGTGTGTGTGTGTGTGTGTGTGTGTGTGTGTGTGTGTACTGCACACAATACACAATAAAGAGTGAGTGAATGATCCTATCTCACCTTAACCAAACCTATAGCTTTCCCCATTCACAGTCCACAGACATATCATGTGGGTGCCCCAGATACTTACAGATAGAAATGGATTTTCCACCCAAAATACTAATACTTACAAGCTAATCTATGTTAGGATCACAATTTTGTTAAACAAAATGTACTTCATATAATGTACAATATAGACAGATCATCCATGGTGGGCATCCATCCATCCATTATCTGTATCCACTTATCCTGTACAGGGTCGCAGGCAAGCTGGAGCCTATCCCAGCTGACTACGGGTGAGAGGTGGGGTACACCCTGGACAAGTCGCCAGGTCATTGCAGGGCTTCCGTGGTGGGCACTTGTTCCTAAATGTAGTCATAAACAATACTAAACCCAGACAGCAGTACTTGCTCCCTAATGACAACTGATGATAGATAAGAAAAAAAAAATCTCACCAATTGTAAAATTATTCATTTGAAATGCAGTGTAGATGCATTGGCAAAGCCTGAACACAGAAACAGCAAATGTAATTTGCAGTTAGCTTTCTTGGACTCTGTCTCTGGGTTATTTTTAATGCTTGTGTGTGTGTGTGCACATGCGCGCCTATGTATCTGAGGTAGAAATGGAGCAAGTTACTTTTGGATTTTCCTTGTGGCTATATTTCTCATGGCTCAACTCAGTAGACTACCATCAAGCACTGCATTAAAGAAAAAAAAAATCAGATATATTGTTGAGCTCAATCCAGCTTCTCAGCATCAGTGAAAATGACTGTTGAAAAACAGCCAAATATACATTATGTCGGACACTAGAGGGCACTAATAACTTTTGCTAACACCAGACCAGGCAGGTTTTCTGAGTAGTCCAAACATCTGATACTTGTTCATCTACCATCACAACACTACTCAGTCATTTGCTATCATTCTCAAATCACTCTGAAGCAACCCTATCTTTGCACTGCTTATGACCATCGAAACTTCACAAGAGCAAGACTTTACACTAAATGAACTTTAAAGGGAATGTGTTATTGGAAATAAGTCTGTTACAAACTGGGGTCTAAATCATTTGACTGGTCATGTGGTGGAGTTTGTAGTTCATCTGGCTGCTGGAAATGGAGTTCATTGGGGAAGTAGTTATCTGGGGCATGGAATTCAGGGAACTGGAATGTATGACGTAAACATGTGGTAATAAATTATCAGTCAGTAAAAGATATAAGTGTCTGCTCTACAAATTGAACCACAACATTTGTGCATATTATACTGACCAAACATGGGCACACTCATACTGGAAATAGAGATCTTAATTAAACAATGACAACTTGAACAAACACCACTTTCTATCAAGACTATTGAACAAGCAGAATTGAACAAGACTAAATAAGAAACACAAACAGGATGAACTAAGAAAATGTTACTTCAAAAGCCAACACCAAACAAGAAGAAATGAAAACAATAATGCTCAACAATAAATCAGTTTAAAGTTCCACGACCCATATGCAAATCAAGTACTAAAGCCAGCCATCCGCAATACTATATAGCACTGTAATACTACAGTAATCTAAACCTGGTGTTCTAATTTCCAGTCCTGAGCTTGGAATACATTTGGAATACACACATTTTCTTGGGAAAATGATATGATCTCTTTAATTCTGCAGCAGTTCTTCAGCACTGGTAATTTTATTGTGTAAGAAGCATAAAATGAATGCAGCAAAAAAAAAAGGAAAAGTGAACCAAAATGGATGGGGAGAAAGAGACAGGAAATGAGGACAGAGGAGAACAATATGTCCAGAAAGGCAGCAAGATGAGAGGAGACAAAAACAGAAAGTGCTAGAAGGAATGAGTACTGATTCATTTCACTGTGTAATGACTAAGGAAGGGAGATTCTCATCACTTTATCAGCATAAAAAAAGCATTCATGCATGCAAACTGAGGAATAAGGTAGCCTTGATCACACATTATACGTCCTTGTTCAGAATATTTGCTACAGTCAACATAAGGTGCCTTCGGATCAGAGGAACTTTTTCATAGTTCTCAGAACTGTTGGAGGAAACACCCCCATTTTTGTGTGTCCACACCACAGGAACTAAAGATGATCATAGTTTTGAAAATCTGTTTTGAGAGCCTTTTTTTAGATCCTTTCTCAGCATAGGTACTCTACCAGGACAAGAGGAACCATGAATGACATGAGTGTGCGGTGATTGGTCCAGATGTAAGTGTGTGTTGATTGGGTGAACACATAAGCCAATGCAGTACTGGCAACCACCACTGTTAAAAATCTGTGTAAATTGTTAGCTCTGTGAACAACAGCTCTCATGATTAGCATTAAAAAATTGGAAAAAAAAAAAAAAAGGATAAATGGACCAGGCTTTATTGAGCCTATATGCAATGGAAGAAATACAGAACAATTTTGACATTTCTAAGCAAAATATAAAAATCTTAATTAAACTAAATTTGATCGTCCATGAGTACTTTTTAGATATCATGTAAGAAAACCCATTATGAAATAACGATAATCCACACTAACATGAGAGATCACAAACTATTTTCATAAAATGTGTATGTAGGTATTCTTAATACTAGCTAGGAATTGAATCTGCTCATGCTTTAGAACTATGAGTTTGATACAAACAAACAAACAAACAAACAAACAAACAAACAAACATAAATAATACATACATACATACATACATACATACATACATACATACAGTGGTGCTTGAAAGTTTGTGAACCCTTTAGAATTTTCTATATTTCTGCATAAATATGACCTAAAACATCATCAGATTTTCACACAAGTCCTAAAAATAGATAAAGAGAACCCAGTTAAACAAATGAGACAAAAATATTATACTTGTTCATTTATTTATTGAAGGAAATGAGCCAATATTACATATCTGTGAGTGGCAAAAGTATGTGAACCTCTAGGATTTGCAGTTAATTTGAAGGTGATTATTAGAGTCAGGTGTTTTCAGTCAATGGGATGACAATCAGGTGTGAGTGGGCACCCTGTTTTATTTCAAGAACAGGGATCTATCGAAGTCTGATCTTCACAACAAATGTTTGTGGAAGTGTATCACGGCACGAACAAAGGAGATTTCTGAGGACCTCAGAAAAAGTGTTGTTGATGCTCATCAGGCTGGAAAAGGTTACACAACCATCTCTAAAGAGTTTGGACTCCACCAATCCACAGTCAGACAGATTGTGTACAAATGGAGGAAATTCAAGACCATTGTTACCCTCCCCAGCAGTGGTCGACCAACAAAGAGCACTCCAAGAGCAAGGCGTGTAATAGTCGGCAAGGTCACAAAGGACCCCAGGGTAACTTCTAAGCAACTGAAGGTCTCTCTCACATTGGCTAATATTAATGTTCATGAGTCCACCATCAGGAGAACACTGAACAACAATGGTGTGCATGGCAGAGTTGCAAGGAGAAAGCCACTGCTCTCCAAAAAGAACATTGCTGCTCATCTGCAGTTTGCTAAAAACCACGTGGACAAGCCAGAAGGCTATTGGAATGTTTTGTGGATGGATGAGACCAAAATAGAACTTTTTGGTTTAAATGAGAAGCGTTATGTTTGGAGAAAGGAAAACATTGCATTCCAGCATAAGAACCTTATCCCATCTGTGAAACATGGTGGTGGTAGTATCATGGTTTGGGCCTGTTTTGCTGCATCTGGGCCAGGACGGCTTGCCCTCATTGATGGAACAATGGATTCTGAATTATACCAGCGAATTCTAAAGGAAAATGTCAGGACATCTGTCCATGAACTGAATCTGAAGAGAAGGTGGGTCAGGCAGCAAGACAACAACCCTAAGCACGCAAGTCATTCTTCCAAAGAATGGTTAAAGAAGAATAAAGTTAATGTTTTGGAATGGCCAAGTCAAAATCTGACCTTAATCCAATGGAAATGTTATGGAAGGACCTGAAGCGAGCAGTTCATGTGAGGAAACCCACCAACATCCCAGAGTTGAAGCTGTTCTGTACGGAGGAATGGGCTAAAATTCCTCCAAGCCGGTGTGCAGGACTGATCAACAGTTACCGGAAATGTTTAGTTGCAGTTATTGTTGCACAAGGGGGTCACACCAGATACTGAAAGCAAAGGTTCACATACTTTTGCCACTCACAGATATGTAATATTGGATCATTTTCCTCAAGAAATAAATGACCAAGTATAATATTTTTGTCTCATTTGTTTAACTGGGTTCTCTTTATCTACTTTTAGGATTTGTGTGAAAATCTGATGATGTTTTAGGTCATATTTATGCAGAAATATAGAAAATTCTAAAGGGTTCACAAACTTTCAAGCACCACTGTACATTTAGGATTTATTTATCAGTGAAGGTTTTGCTGGAGAGCATGTGGAGCTTAGTCTCAAAAAACATCTTATTTAAAGGACAGCTTAGAATAGTGGAATTATTACTCTTTTAAAGTAACAGACCAGTGTTCATTTGTTATAGGTTCTACTCAGTTTAGAATTTGAGGGAGAGTTTAATGTATACTCTGAATATTTTTGAAGAAGATGTGCATGTAGTTACAGTTCATATTTATATCTAAATTAATTATCTAAAACATTATATTACATACATATGATACTAAAAACTATGATTAGATACTTGTTATTTTCTTTTTTTGAGAAAAATTTATATGTAATTTAAAATAATGAAATAATAAACTGAGAGGATAAATGAGAGGATAAATACTGGATACTCCCTATTAGTCAGACAGAACTGAGGAAGCCTTTAGGATGAGAGGCGAAACGTTTCCAAGAATCTTCAAGCAAGTCCAGTTGCTCTCTTCAACCAACCACAGATTACTATGTACCTGGATGACTGAGATTCTTCACAGATAAGCTAAGACAACTGTTTATCATCCATTAATGCTAGTTCCTTCAGTGTCCTTTAACCTATGCCATGCATCTAAATTACTGACAATTTACACATAATAAGAGAGTGTTGTATTTCAAAAGGTCTTGATCCTCCTACATCATGTACGCTACCACATTTACAGTATCTAGTGTTATGTGCAAGAGCACGTAGGCATGCTCTGCTTGTTTTCTCTGTGTGCAGGTCAAGAAATGCTTGACATGATGTCTAACTATGCTCCATTTCTCTGGTGGCCAATCATCACACTGTGCAGGAGTAGCTACAGATTTAAAGTTTGGGAGAGAAAGACATCTATTTATGCTTTTGGTTATGACGCACATTATTTGAGTGCCACACACATACATGCACCAATACTGACCCAAACACACACACATACACACACTGCCAAGATCACTGGCATCAAAACATAAATAGTCCATAAGCTATGGCATTCTGAAATGTTATGAAAAGCCATAACTTGTGTTGTGTTGTTCAGAATACCTGCATAAACAGTTATTCCATGTGTTACTCAGTGATCAGTGCTGTACTCACCAGTGTTTGTTAATATTTGTGGCAGTGGGGGCATGGCCTAGTGTCAGTTGGTGAATGGAGGGCGGGACCAGGGAAGGTGAGTGGCAAAGTCAATGCACCTGTTGTCGATTAATATTGTGTGTGTGTGTTTGTTTGTTGCAGTGATGGTGGAGGATAGAAAAGGAAGGAGAGAGCAGAGAGAAGGTCTCTCCCCAGACCAGAACACAACTGTGTGTGTGTGTGTGTGTGTGTGTGTGTGTCTGTGTCTAAACGGACATTAAAGCTGAAAAGCAACACGAAAATAAAAGGGTGTGTGAACATCGTTGCCTGCCGTGCTTCTGTACTCCACCCACATCAGGGGCATATTACAGTGGTTCCGAAACCCAGGAGTACAGAAGGGAACCACCACATGGAGTCCTCCCCATTGAAGAATCTCATCCACGCCTTCGCTACCACCCAGCAGAATTGGCATCAAGCGCTGACCGCCCTCCGGAAGGAGCAACAGCAACGCTTTGAAACCTTGATACTGGCCCAGCAGGAAGATTGCCAGGCATTCCGGCATCTGCTCACATCGGCAGGGGCTTCGACAGCAGTGGACCCTCCCCACGTCACCCTCACGAAGATGGGCCCGCACGACAATCCAGAAGCCTTTATCACTCTCTTCAAGCAAGCGGCCAAAATGTGGGGGTGGCCGGTCGAACAGCACATGGCATGCCTACTTCCACTCCTGACTGGTGAGGTGCTGCTTGCCGTGCAGCAGTTCCCCACTGACAGCCAGCTCGTATACGCCAACCTAAAGAGAGCCATCTTGCAGCGTGTCAGCCACTCCCTAGAACAACACTACCTGCGCTTCCGGACACTGACATTTGAGGAGGTCAGCCAGCCATTCACATTCAGCCAACAGCTCCAGGACACCTGCTGGTGGTGGCTGAGGGTGGACAACCATGACGCCAACGGGATCATCGGTCTGATGACACTAGAACAGTTTATCACTTGACTTCTGGAAGGAATGGTGGAGTGGGTCCAGTGTCATTGCCCGGTGTCACTGGAGCAAGCTAGAGAGTTGGTGGAGGACCATCTGGGGGCGGTTCTGATGGCAGGCAGATGGGTTGCCTCTTCTCACTTCCTCGCTCTCTCTCTCTCCCCCCTCCTCTTCCCTTCCCTGCCCCGTTCCTCCATTGTGGAGGCGGGGGCCGACTCCTCCCCAGCCAACCCGTCACACCTGTGGTGTCCTCCCATCTCCCTGTTCCATGTCTGTGTCTTCTCTCCCTCAGGTGAGTGATGCTCATAACACCAGTGTAGAGGTTAAGCCTGAGCCAGTATGTGGGCACTGCAGGGAGCTGGGGCATCTCCAGAGTCACTGCTCCGCAATGGAGGTGGGAGCTCTGGTCAGGATCCCCGACATGCCAGAGACCGCCCCCGATTAGGCCGGAGTGTATCACATACCTGTAAGTGTTCAAGGGGATATGTATTACGTGTTGGTGGATTCCGGCTGTAATCAGACTTCAATCCACCAAAGCCTGGTACAAGGTGAGGCATTGGGGAGAGCACAAGCGGTGAAGGTTTTGTGTGTGCATGGGGATGTTCACAATTATCCTCTAGTGTTTGTCCATATTCTATTCCGGGGACAAAAGCATAAAATAAAGGCAGTAGTTAATCCTTGTCTCACCCACCCGCTGATTTTGGGGACTGATTGGCTGGGGTTCAGAAACTTATTGGAACACATAGTAGGGGGTGGGTCCTGTGATGATACGTCACAGGGGGGATCCCGGTGTGGCATTGACTGGGGAAGCTGTCACAGAGCCATCTACGTCAGCACCACGTCGATGTGAGGAGTGAGGAGCAGCTCACCCTGCCTCCCTCTCTTGGGGATTCCTTTGAGGATTTCCCGTTAGAGCAATCATGAGATGAGACTCTGCATCATGTGTTTGACCAAGTGAGAGTAATCGATGGTCAAACTCTCCAGCCAAATGGGACACTCACCTTCCCATATTTCACTATTATTAAGGATAGGCTGTATTGAGTGACACAGGACACTCAAACCAGTGAGCAGTCAACACAGTTGTTAATCCCTAAGAGCCATAGGGAACTCATGTTCCATGCAGTTCACTTTAATCCCATGGCTGGACATGTAGGACAGGAAAAACACTAGTCCAAATAATGACCCAGTTTTATTGGCCAGGGAGTCATGGAGATGTCCGCCGGTGGTGTGCGGTGTGCTGCAAATGCCAATTAGTAAATTTTGCGGCCACTCCAAAAGTGCCTTTGCGCCAACTCCCTCTAATTGAGACCCCCTTCAAGAGAATTGGTATGGATCTTGTCGGGCCATTAGATCGGTCAGCACGAGGATATCACTTTATTTTAGTTCTGGTGGACTATGCAACGCAATATCTGGAAGCAGTGCTGCTCTGCGATATCTCCGCACACAGTATTGCGGAAGCATTCTTCCGTGCTATCTCCCGGGTCGGGATTCCAAAAGAAATCCTGACAACCAAGGCACTATGTGTGTGTCATGCACACTGCGTGAACTCTATGAGTTATTAGGAATTAAATCTATCTGTCCCAGTGTCTATCACCTACAAACAGATGGCTTAGTGGAGTGATTTAATCAAATGCTGAAAAATTTATTTTGGAAATTTGTAAGTGAAGATCCACTTAATTGGGATACATGGCTCGAGCCCCTGTTATTCGCAGTATGAGAGGTCCTGCAAGCCTCCATGGGATTTTCACCGTTTTAATTATTATATGAGTGAAAACCACGCAGCATTTTAGATGTGCTGTGGAAAAATTGGGAGGAGGGACCTTCACCTAGTAAGAACGAAATTCAATACATTCTCGACCTGCGCTCAAAGCGCCACACCCTCATGCACTTAACTCAGGACAATTTATGGCAGGCACAAGAACGTCAAGCCCGGCTGTATGACAGGGGCACATAACTGAGAAAGTTCACCCCGGGAGACAAAGTACTCGTGTTATTGCCCATGTCAAGCTCCAAATTAGTTGCCAAGTGGCAAGCGCCCTTAAAGGTCATACAGCGAATTGGGGACATCAGTTATGAGATAAGGTGAACGGATAGGGGCAAGGCCCTGCAAATATACCACCTCAACCTATTAAAACATTGAAACGAGGGGGTCCCTGTGGCATTGGCATCAGCAGTTCCAGAGAAGGTGGAGCTGGGGCCAGAGGTAAAAACAACCAAAGCAACAACTCAAACCACTCCGGTCCCTTGTGGAGACCACCTCTCACTGGCCCAACTCACAGAAGTTGCCAAGTTGCAAGAGGAATTTTCTGACATATTCTTGCCCCTTCCCGGCTGCAACCACCTCATAGAACACCACATTGAAATGCCCCCAGGGGTGGTGGTGTGTAGCCGCCCTTACCGCTTACCCGAACACAAAAAAAGGTGGTTTGGGATGAGTTCAAGGCCAAGCTCAACATAGGCATAATTGAGGAGTTACACAGTGACTGGAGCAGCCCAGTGGTCCTGGTACCCAAGACTGACAGGTTGGTCCGGTTCTGTATAGATTATAGAAAAGTCAATGTGGTGGCTAAATTTAACGCATACCCAATGCCTCGCATTGAAGAGTTGCTCAATCAGTTAGGTGCTGCTCGCTTTTATTCAACACTGGATTTAACGAAGGGATATTGGCAGATCCCCTTGACTCCTTTATCCTGAGATAAAATGGCCTTTTCCACACCGTTTGGATTACACCAGTTTGTCACGCTTCCTTTTGGGTTATTTGGGGCTCCTGCTATGTTCCAGCAGCTCATGGACAAGATCCTCCATCCCCACACCACCTGTGTGGCAGCGCACCTCGACGACATTATCATGTACAGCAATGATTGGCTGCAGCACCTTGAACACCTTAGGGCTGTCCTAGAGTCGCTGAGGTGTGCAGGTCTCACAGCTAACCCAAAAAAGTGTGTAATTGGGCGGGTGGAAGAATGGTATCTGGGTTTCCACTTGGGTCATGGGCAGGTGCATCCCCAAATTGACAAGACTGCAGCGATTGTGGCCTGCCCAAGGCCCAAGACCAAAAAGGGGGTAAGACAGTTCCTGGGGCTGGCTGGCTACTATCGTAGGTTCATACCTAATTATTCAGATGTTACCAGCCCACTAACTGATCTCACTAAAAAGGGAGCACCAGATCCGGTCCAGTGGACAGAGCAGTGCCAACAGGTTTTTACCAAGGTAAAAGCTGCACTGTGTGGGGGGCCACTTTTACACTCCCCTGACTTCTCTCTCCCCTTTATTTTGCAGATGGATGCATTGGACAGAAGGCTGGGGGCCATTTTGTCCCAGAAGGTGGTGGGCGAGGAACATTCTGTGCTGTACATCAGCCGCAAGCTCTCGATGCTTGAAAGTAAGTACAGTACCATCGAAAAGGAGTGCCCGGCCATCAAGTGGGAGGTCCTCACTTTCCGATACTACCTGCTGGGGCACCCTTTCACCCTCTGTTCAGACCATGCGCCCCTCCAGTGGCTCCACCGCATGAAGGATGCCAATGCGCAGATCACCTGTTCGTATCTCGCCCTCCAGCCATTTAAATTTGAGGTGGTCCACAGTCCGGGGGTGCAGATGGTAGTGGCAGACTTCCTGTCCTGTTGGAGGGGAGTCCGCTGCAGGCCGGACAGCTCCCCGGCCTGAGTCAGGCGTTGGGGGTATGTAGCAGTGGGCGCATGGCCTAGCATCAGTTGGTGAATGGAGGGCGTGGCCAGGGAAGGTGAGTGGCAAAGTCAATGCACCTGTTGTTGATCAATGTTTTGTGTGTGTGTGTTTGTTGCAGTGATGGTGAAGGATAGAAAAGGAGGGAGAGAGCAGAGAGAAGGTTTCTCCCCAGACCAGAACACAGCTCTCTCTCTCTCTGTGTGTGTGTGTGTGTGTGTGTGTGTGTGTGTGTGTGTGTGTGTGTGTGTGTGTGTGTAAATGGATGTTAAAACTGAAAAACAACACGAAAATAAAAGGGTGTGTGAACGTCTTCTCTCACCTGCCATGCTTCTGTACTCCACTCACATCAAGGACATATTACAATATTCTACTTGTGTAATTTGCTGTTAACCCCTTCAGTGCCCTTGGACGAGTCACGTACATCATGAAATCTTTTACCACTGTGCCTTATGACGTATGCTACTCGTCATAAACACCTCCTTTTATGTACCTTACATGGCATATTACTTTTGCTTCACAGCAGCACAAACTGCAAGTTGGCCTAGTGGTTATGTGTCCATCTCTTGATTGGGCGATCGTGAGTTCTATTCATGCTTGGGTCATACCAAAGACCATCATAAAAATGGTACTCAGTTATTTGGAATGCATGGACCCTTGGTATACATTGTGTTTTCAAGTACTAGTAATTCATGTTTATGGACAGGTTCTCATTGACAAGACCCGTTGTTTTTGATTACTAAAGTTATTTTTACTCTACAACAGTGTTTTTTGTGATTTTTCTATACAAATATTAAAAATATAAAGTTCTGAACAAGTTAGAGAATGATTATCAAAATATCCCAATTTTGACCTATTTTTGTCCTATATGCCCGGCACATTACAATTAATTATAGGTGGCAGCCAAGGGGTTAAAGTGTACTAAACAACCACTGCATCTTCCAGCAGTTTCTTTTCTTTTTTGGGGGTATGGACAGGGAAGCAGGGGCACACCTATACATCTCACCACGCAGGAATGTTCCTTTGTCTAGACCAGGGGTTCTCAACCTTTTCTACTTTAAGTCCCACCCATTCATACTTGTAACAAGTCGGGCCCATTAACAAAGATCCCCAATTATTTTGGCTCATCTATTCTATTAGAATCTAATAATCTATTCTAAAATTCTATTAGTGAAAACAACATCACTCCCTGTTACAGATGGGAGCTCAGGAATTAAATAAATGTAGGTATTAAATAAATGTAGGTAATAAATTGTAGTTATTGCATTTAAAACTGTATGGATATGCCAGAAGCCAACATAAAACCATGCATGCAGAGCATTCTCAGCCAAAAGGGATTAATGATCCAAAAGTGGAGTCTGGTCAATTAACACAAGAACTTATTGCCATGTTTGTGTACAGCAAACAAGCAAGTTATTAAAACCAAGATGTACACTCAAAAGAAGAGGATATTTGAAACCACTCAATGGGATACCTTACATGTTAACAAAGAAGGATTTTTCCTATGAGTTGGAAAATTATCCATCCATTGAGATCCCCAACCAGGGCTCTACACTAACTTTTTTTTTCAGGAGCACACGTGCTCCTAAGTTAAAAATTTTAGGAGCACAGGGAAAAAAATGGGGGCACAAGCACAAGTAGGTTTTCATTTTAAAGGTTTATTGCAGCACAAACCTTAGACACACCAACGCATAAAACGCAAAATTCAATTGAGAATGAATGAATGAACGAATGAATGAATGAACAAACAAATGAATAACGAACAACTGAATGAATGAACAAACAGTAGCTAAACAGAGAGCAGAGCTCAGCAGAGCTAACAACATCATCAAGGACAGCTCCCACCCTGGCTCTGAGTTCTTTGACTTGCTGCCCTCAGGCAGGCGTTACAGGTGCATCAAAGCAAGGACCAACAGACTCAAAAACAGTTTTTCCCCACAGGCCATAACCACCTTGAACAGTTAGCCTTTTTCACATTACGTCACTTGCAGGGGAACTCATATCCGTTTTCAGCCTTTTGAATGGAAGAAGAGGTATACGGCGGCAACATATGTTAACAAAACTGTGTCATTCACAGATAAGGTTGATAATAATATTGCGCATTGTTGTTTATCATTACGTATTGTTAGCGACCATTCCAGTCACCTGTCTGCCTTGTTTTGGAAAGGAAGTTTACTGACTTTCTATGGTTGCTACTTGTTAGCCAGCAGATTAGCATGCCGCCTATTCTTCCATTCAAAAGGCTGAAAACGGATGTGAGGTTCTTCTGCAAGTGATGTAATGTGAAAAAGGCTAATTACATGCACTGGCTGATGCCACTTCTGGCAGGTGCAACAATGCACCAACAAGGACCTAAAAGGACAATATTCTCACACTTACCTGATACAGTGCAATACTTATTACAGTGCAACCTCACAGAGCAACTTTTTAGTTTTTATAGCTTTTGTATATTTTATATTTATATTTCTACACTTTTACATCCATACCCAATACAATGCAATACCAAATACAGTGCAATATCCTGAGTTTTGTAGCTGAACTGAGTTTCTATAACTAATGTGCAATTAACATCTGCAACTCAACAGGCCCAGTTGTATATATATTCTTTGTTTTTCTGCTGTGTTGTGACATGCACCATTTGTATATACCGTATATTATTTGTTTTTCTGCTGTGTTGTATGTTCCCATCTAAATGTTTGCACTGGGGTGTGTGCTTTCCATCTCATTATATAATTTTCCCGCACCTTCTCCCATCGTTCTAGCTTTCTTCACTACACTTTCTTCCTCATCCGTTCTTTTATTCTTGTTTCCACCATCATTGCTTTTAAAAAACGCCGTTATTCTCTGCATAGCGAATATATTTCTCAGCTCGGGCCGAACCAGCTCTCAGTTGAATGATCTGATGAATCCCTAAAAAGCACTTTTCCCACCTAATGCCACACCCACAACATACAACCATGGGAAAGAGGGGCAATCACAGAAAGATGTGGCAGAACGGCCTGGAAGAGCATGGAGGAATACAACTTTTTATGTGTGGCCGGGTTAAAAATCTGAGGATCAAGACACAAGATAAATCCTGTGTCGTTTGTCCCGGAGTAAGTAGGAATTTTGGGGCTTTTTGTATGCATCTTTGCAATGATTGCTAGGATGCTACAAGTTTTAGTATTGGGTAGAAACAAACTACATCCGCTTGATTCTCAGTCCTCCCTGCTCTTCTCTTCCAGGTAAATCATTCACAAAGATCCACAGAAACCCCTTTAAAGACCTGGGTATTACACATATTATATATGCATTAGTTTACAATATGGCAACCACGATCAAACAGTAAACAAAAACACATTTGAGGACATGTCTCCTGAACTTCAAAACATCACAAAAATAACGGAAAATGGTGAGAGAAGTCATTTGCGAATTTGAATGAAATAAATTAGAGGACTTTACAAACCTATCACAAAGTGATCACTGCAAACTCGAGTGTTCTTCGACTCTGCTCCCTTCCATCACAGCAAAAGGTTCAAGAACCGCCTTTCTCATTGTCTTTTGGCAAAATCCTTTGCCCTTTCACCCTTTTTTATCACTTCATGGCGAACCTGGAAGAAACTTTAATCAGTTTCACGGTTTGTTTGATTCAAGCAACCCAAAACAATGCAAGTGTAGGGCATTTTAACGTCTCGCAAGGCGCCCCAGTGATATTAACGCTTTGTGAACAGGGAGCTTAGCTGACCACCACTTCATGTCTTGTATATTTAATGAAGCTGATGTGATGTCGGAAGCAACCCAGCAATTGTATCCTATTAAAAATTAGCTTCATCTCATCTCATTATCTCTAGCTGCTTTATCCTTCTACAGGGTCGCAGGCAAGCTGGAGCCTATCTCAGCTGACTACGGGCGAAAGGCGGGGTACACCTTGGACAAATCACCAGGTCATCACAGGGCTGACACATAGACACAGACAACCATTCACACTCACATTCACACCTACGGTCAATTTAGAGTCACCAGTTAACCTAACCTGCATGTCTTTGGACTGTGGGGTAAACCAGAGCACCCAGAGGAAACCCACGGGGACACGGGGAGAAAATGCAAACTCCACACAGAAAGGCCCTCGCCGGCCACGGGGCTCGAACCCGGACCTTCTTGCTGTGAGGCGACAGCGCTAACTACTACACCATCGTGCCGCCCAATTTGCTTCATCTTGGAAAAAAAATTGTGGCCCACTTGATGATGCCATTAGTGGGCTGAGGCCCAGTGGTTGAGAAACACTGGTCTAGACACTGTAGGTAAGAGGAGGGTGCCAATCATTGTATTTTCTATTCATGGACAAACAAGCTTAAAGTGATTAGGCTCTTTTGTGTTCCTTTTTATTTCCCTTAGGTAACTAATGCTTAACCTTAACCTTATGCAAGCTTGTTTCTGGTTTTGCTTTGTTCTTTCCTTAGTGCCATCCATAGTCCAGCCTCTTGTGGGTTTTTTTTTCTAGACTGTTTACTGTTTTATGTATTGCATCATGTACATTCTTTTGTGTTGACCAGTCATAAGGCATTAAAAGATCAGCTCTATATGTGCATTAACCACATTGAGACACGTTCACCTTACGTCTCTGTTACTAGGGGCTCTGATGCATGTGAAATCTTGGTTGCTGGTTGCCTGCTCTCATCCACCATTGGAGAGTAACATATTACAGGACCTATTTAACACTAGACCTTAGCCAAGATACATAACAGTAGTGATTGGAACTCTCTCTTTCTCTCTCTCTCCATTTTCTATATCCCTCAAATTAATGATCAGGTGTGGAATAAGTGAAGCTGTCTTACTATCTGCAGTGCTAGAAAAAAATGTGCAGAAATCACTCCCATCTGATTTGTTTACAAATCACTCTGTTCCTGAGCTTCTTTGTAATCTGGTAATAATTCTTTGGAATCATTTTTATGCTTTAGTAGTTGTTTATAATATTCCAATAAAGTACTGATGACATGATTGTTTAGGAAATTAAATGTCACTATTTACGTATGTCTTCTCAGTGCTTCTCACTGATTAAGTAATCATTAAACAAACAAACAAACAAACAGCATTCTTGGAATAATACATTCCCCTTTAACTTGGTATTGTAAAATTACAAATCTTAGATATTTGGACCACAAGATATTTAAAGTAATTTTAAGCTGAAAACAAAGTTAATAGTAATTCATGATGAATATGTTCTACTTTAGTTTTTGTATTGAGAAGTAGCTATTATCTTACAATTTGTAAATATGTCATCATTATAGTTAAAATGTAATAAATTATAGACATCCATTATTTATGTATTTATACATATAAGAATGGCGAAACTGGAAACACTTAGATAACCCTGAGGAAAATCTTATCAATGCTGTCAATGACCTTTCACACTCTTCATTTTCTCCTCAGTGGTTCCTGTGCCAGACATGTGCCCTTCATCCCAGCAGGGAAACGCGTTCCTCATCCTTCTGTAATTAATGCAGGCTTGCTCACATAATGAGAGTAACCTTAACAGCAGTTCCCAGCAGTCAGACTTAGATTTTTGATTAAAATATGATCTCCACAATTTAGCTTTTTTGTTTGTGTTTAGTATGACCTCCTCAGTGTATGAGTATACAGTAGGGATTGAATAGATTAAGTGTAATTTATAGCCTGTGTATGGCTGTTAATTAAAGTGTGTTTTGCTGCACAAATAAAACATAAAAATGCTCTAAAAGAGTTTTTCTATATTAATATAAAAGGTGACTAATTTACTACTTAAATTACAGGACAATGAGTAAAAAAAAAATAGTACTCGTGTCACCCCTAGTATACAGTGGATTCTGCTAATGGACTTGAAAATGCAAATTAAATTATTATTATTATTATTATTATTATTATTATTGTATTCAACACAGGACAGACCTTGCTGTATTGGAATAATGGAAACTAGGGTCAGGTTTAAGCTTCCCAGAGCTGACCACAGTGACACACCACATATAATGCACACAGTGTGTATTTAATGTAGTACACAAAGAAACCCACAAACCCACACACAATTACGCAATAAACAAAGTTATACCATGAGAGACATATCACAGACAACACAGGCATGTGTTATATACTGTAATAGGATCTATGAAAACACACGCACGCACACACACAAAAATGGAAGACCTTAAATGTTCCTTAAACTTTGTTTATTAAACAGTGACTTTTTTCAATTTATACAACTGTTGTTACTGACTTTGTAGTATATTTTGAATGTACAGTATAATGGCAATAGGCCTTCAACAGAAATGCTGAGACGGAGTCAGTTTTTCAGGGGTTTATCATACATATGTTCAGCTTACATGGTCTTTTTACCGAATTAGAATTTATTACTAAAACATACTGTAAGCAGAAAACTGTGTGTGCGCGCATATGCACATCTAAAAAAAAAAAGCTCAGATCAATAATACAAAGGCTGTCTTCTGAATGTCAAAGCTAAGTTAAACCATTGCTATCTCTTTAAAACACATTTTCTTGCTTCTGATGATTTTTGATAAATAAATAAATAAATAAATAAATAGTCACAAAAATGTTCCTTTTTGTAAAAGCAGACACCTGACCATCACATCCATATGTGGGCCTTCCCCAAACTGTTGCCACAAGGGTTGAAGCACACAATTGTCTATAATGTCTTTGTACGCTGCATCATCAGAATTTACCTTCACTGGAACTAAAATGCTGAAACTCCCCTGTGCACAAAGTGATGTCCATGAAGACACAAGGTTGGAGTGGAAAAAATTAAGTGGCTTGCATGGAGCCCTGACCACAACCATGTTGAACGCTTTTGGAATAAACTGATATGCCCCAAGCCTGCAAAAGTAAATTCCCACTGTCAAGCTCCAAAATCTAGTAAAAGTGTTCCCAGAAGAGTGGAGATTATAACAGAATTTTTTTATAATAATAATAATAAATAAGGGGGGGTTACATCTGAAATGAGATGTTCAAAAAGCACATACAGGTGTGATTGTTCAGTCAGGTGTCCACAAACTTTTGGCCATATAGCATATGCTTGTTTGCTAAAATAATATGCCAACATGTAAATGGGTAAGCAACCAGGACCCCCCATCTCTAACAACTCACAGTCAAGCATGGCATTAACATGCCAGCTCAGTGTTGTTTATTTGGTGGAAGTGTACAGCTTATCTGTAGAAGCAATGACAAAGCAGCATAAAATCTTTATCATCAAATTAACAGTGATATTATTGCTCTGGAACATGTGTGGAAAATGGATATTGGCTGAGGGAGATATAGTGATTAAAGATTTACATACTTCTGTGTTTCCACTTATTAATCCGGCAAGAAGGGTCATCCTGTAAAACGTCCCACCTTTTGCTTGTAATGGGCAGATCATTACAGCCATTAAAAAAAAAATCATTACTATTGCTGACATTTGTTGTTTCAAGACAGGCCTTTATTTATTCATTTTTTTAATGACATGGCTGAATTCAATTTACTACTTCTGATTCTGAATGAGAAGAAATTACTTGCTTCTAGAAGCTCACAAAATAGCAAAAAAGGGATACAATTTAGAGCAGGTTCACAACTTAACTGAATTGAAAGGGAAGAGAAATGTTAAGGTTGAAGACATTATTAGCAGACCATTCATTGACTCAGATACAAGATTAATAAGACAATCGAGAGGGGACTGATTAGTAGAGACTGATAAATACTGGTTAAAGAAAAATAATCACAAAAGTATGTCAGAGCAGAGCTAAAGTTGACTGCCCATGTTTTTATATTAGAGTGGTTTTTGTTAGTTTCACAAATAGTTCACAAAGCTATATCCTCATTTATCATTACTGGGGCAAGAGACATGAAAAGTGAAATCCTTCATTTTAGTTAGGCTACTGAAAATAAAACAAGTGACAGTATGTATATGACTGACTGACAAAAGGAGAAGGAGGCCACTGTGTTGTTGAAACAAAAGGTGCAGCAGAGCTATTTTCCAAAAAGTACATATTAGTTTCAATAAAAGAATTATATACAGTGCCAGTCAAAAGTTTGGAAACACCTTCAAATTCGATGTTTTTATTTTTTTTTAATTTTTTTCCAACATTGTAGAACAATACTGAACTCATCAAAACTATGAAATAACATATGGAAAATATGGAATTATATGGTAAACAAAAAAAGTGTTAAAAAAACGTTTCATCTTTTAGATTCTTCAAAGTCGTCACTATTTACCTTGATAACAGCTTTGCACACTATTGGCATTATCTGAACCAGCTTCATGAGGTAGTCACCTGGAATGCTTCTCAATTAACAGGTGTGTCTTGTCAAAAATGGAATTTCTTGCCTTCTTAAAGCATTTGACACCATTAACCAGTAAAGAGTAATTAATAAAAATACAGTAAATAGCCCTGTTCTACACCTGTAGTAATCAATATTATGTCAAGAACCACTCAACTAAGTATGAGAAATAACAGTCAGCCATTACTTTAAGACAAGAAGTGTCTTTTAGTTAATTAAAATAAAGAAAAAACATCGAATTTGAAGGTGTTTCCAAACTTTTGACTGGTGCTGTATACAACCCCAATTCCAAAAAAGTTGGGACAAAGTACAAATTGTAAATAAAAACGGAATGCAATAATTTACAAATCTCAAAAACTGATATTGTATTCACAATAGAACATAGACAACATATCAAATGTCGAAAGTGAGACATTTTGAAATTTCATGCCAAATATTGGCTCATTTTAAATTTCATGACAGTAACACATCTCAAAAAAGTTGGGACAGGGGCAATAAGAGGCTGGAAAAGTTCAAGGTACAAAAAAGGAACAGCTGGAGGACCAAATTGCAACTCATTGGGTCAATTGGCAATAGGTCATTAACATGACTGGGTATAAAAAGAGCATCTTGGAGTGGCAGCGGCTCTCAGAAGTAAAGATGGGAAGAGGATCACCAATCCCCCTAATTCTGCGCCGACAAATAGGCTACGTTTACATTAGACCATATCTGTCTCGTTTTCTTCGCGGATGCACTGTCCGTTTACATTAAACCGCCTGGAAACGCCGGGAAACGGGAATCCGCCAGCGTCCACGTATTCAATCCAGATCGTGTCAGCTCCGGTGCTGTGTAAACATTCAGAATACGTGGATACGCTGTGCTGAGCTCTAGCTGGCGTCTCATTGGACAACGTCACTGTGACATCCACCTTCCTGATTCGCTGGCGTTGGTCATGTGACGCGACTGCTGAAAAACGGCGCGGACTTCCGCCTTGTATCACCTTTCATTAAAGAGTATAAAAGTATGAAAATACTGCAAATACTGATGCAAATACTGCCCATTGTGTAGTTATGATTGTCTTTAGGCTTGCCATCCTTCCACTTGCAAGTAGTAAGTGATATGCGCTGGGATCACACACACAGCGGCTCAGTCCGGAATCGTGGCTTGTGCACATCACTCGCGCGCTGTGTGAGTTGCGCAGGGCCGGAGTGCGCACCCTCCAGAGGGCACTCGCTGTTCAGGGCGGAGTGATTTGGAGCGCAGGATGCCTGCGGAGCCGAGTGTATCCGTGTATTGGCGTTGCTATGTGCACGCAAATCGTGTATTGGTGTTGCTGTGTGCACACTTATCATTTTAAAAACGTTAATCTGATGATCCGCTGATACGGTCTAATGTAAACATGGGCATAGTGGAGCAATATCAGAAAGGAGTTTGACAGTGTAAAATTGAAAAGAGTTTGAACATATCATCATCTACAGTGCATAATATCATCAAAAGATTCAGAGAATCTGGACGAATCTCTGTGTGTAAGGGTCAAGGCCGGAAAACCATACTGGGTGCCCGTGATCTTCGGGCCCTTAGACGGCACTGCATCACATACAGGCATGCTTCTGTATTGGAAATCACAAAATGGGCTCAGGAATATTTCCAGAGAACATTATCTGTGAACACAATTCACCGTGCCATCCGCCGTTGCCAGCTAAAACTCTATAGTTCAAAGAAGAAGCTGTATCTAAACATGATCCAGAAGCGTAGACATCTTCTCTGGGCCAAGGCTCATTTAAAATAGACTGTGGCAAAGTAGAAAACTGTTCTGTGATCAGACGAATCAAAATTTGAAGTTCTTTATGGAAATCAGGGAAGCCGTGTCATTCGGACTAAAGAGGAGAAGGACGACCCAAGTTGTTATCAGCGCTCAGTTCAGAAGCCTGCATCTCTGATGGTATGGGGTTGCATTAGTGCGTGTGGCATGGGCAGCTTACACATCTGGAAAGACACCATCAATGCTGAAAGGTATATCCAGGTTCTAGAGCAACATATGCTCCCATCCAGACAATGTCTCTTTCAGGGAAGACCTTGCATTTTCCAACATGACAATGCCAAACCACATACTGCATCAATTACAGCATCATGGCTGTGTAGAAGAAGGGTCCGGGTACTGAACTGGCCAGCCTGCAGTCCAGATCTTTCACCCATAGAAAACATTTAGCGCATCATAAAACGGAAGATACGACAAAAAAGACCTAAGACAGTTGAGCAACTAGAATCCTACATTAGACAAGAATGGGTTAACATTCCTATCCCTAAACTTGAGCAACTTGTCTCCTCATTCCCCAGATGTTTACAGACTGTTGTAAAGAGAAAAGGGGATGTCTCACAGTGGTAAACATGGCCGTGTCCCAACTTTTTTGAGATGTGTTGTTGTCATGAAATTTAAAATCACCTAATTTTTCTCTTTAAATGATACATTTTCTCAGTTTAAACATTTGATATGTCATTTATGTTATATTCTGAATAAAATATGGAATTTTGAAACTTCCAAATCATTGCATTCCGTTTTTATTTACAATTTGTACTTTGTCCCAACTTTTTTGGAATTGGGGTTGTATACACACACACACACACACACACAGGGGGCTGCAAAAGTAGGTATATAGTAATGAAAAACAAAACGTTCGCACAAAACGTTATTTTATTGATTATACAAACATATCAATAATAAACATATTAATCCCTCAAATGTTGAAACTGTTTGCCCCCGGCATTCACACACTCCACTAGTCAAGTGTGGACACCCATGCACACTCTGGCACAAAGGTCTTTATCAGCATCAATTTCCTGGCAAGCCTCCCATATGAACTGAATCATGGCATCAACAGAACGTGGCTTGCGTGCGAAAACCCTATTTTTTTTTAATGAATTCTAGTATTAAATGAAACCTAGCACCACTATTATAATACTGGTAATACTGGAATAATCGTTACTGTATACCTACTTTTGCAGCCCCCTCTGTGTGTGTGTGTATATATATATATATATATATATATATATATATATATAAAAGTAAATGGAACACGTCAGGGTGCAGGCACTTATGGATGCAGGTGCAGGGGAGAGTGGGTGCATAGCAAACAGTTGTCCAGATCCAAATCTCCGAGCATTAAACAAAGTCAGCGTTAGGTGTGAGTTGGTCAATCAGCAAACAGGATATTAGAAGGCAGGCGAGTAGCCGAGTAGGTAATTAAACGTAAGCAAAAGTCAAAAGCACCAAGAGTCAGGCAGAACCAAGATAAGGCTTGGTATGATCAGGTCACGGGCGCAGATGGGGGGGGACAGGGGGGATTCGTCCCACCCAGATTTAAATTCACCTCGTTCGGTCCCCCCCCCCCCCACTTATAGGGAGGAAAAAACGTCTATGCTGTCTTTCTTTGCATAAGGCAAACCTCACGGAAAAATCAAAAGACTAATTACCATTCGGTTTATTGAGGTGCACAGCAGTACATACATAGTTGCAACTGCGCAGACTGCACAGGTTGTGAGCTCGAGCTTGGTTGCTATGGTTACCCACAACAAGTTTGACAGGCATATCGGGGACAGTTCCTAGTTCAGGACCCCAACACGGCATGATGAAGGGTGCCAAAAGGCAGAAAACGATTGCATCGTTTAAAAAAAAAAAAACGACTGTAAGTAAACTGTGCCTTACTTTATCATATCACCTTGCAATTTTTTGATAGTCTGTTCAAAGTAATGTCGTAGTGAAAGTAAAATCGTACGGAGTAGAGATGCCTTTCTGGTAGCCTCCTTCTTTCGGTGGTAGCCTGTAGATACAGTGCTCAGAAGGCAGTTTTAATGTTTAATCTGGCGTTCCCTGCCATAATTTCAGCGAGCATATTGTTTCATAAGGAAACTTTGAGAAGAGTTGTTGACTGACTGCCGCTCACGCAACACACAGGCATAGTTAGAAAGTCAGGATGCACTGGTTTACACTTTACACACACACATGTAGCCCAGCCTCTCGCTATGTTTAACAGTTGGAACTTAGCGGTTTTAAAACTAGTTTTGCAATTTCTGTGCGTGATGATAATGTGTAAACTTTGGATTTCCATAGGCTATGTTAAAATGTTATCATTGTCCTGGCCTGCAGGTAGTTCCTGGTGATGGCAGTGAGGGAGGTGAAATAACATGTATACACACTACCGTTCAAAAGTTTGGGGTCACCCAGACAATTTTGTGTTTTCCATGAAAAGTCACACTTTTATTTACCACCATAAGTTGTAAAATGAATAGAAAATAAAGTCAAGACATTTTTCTGGCCATTTTGAGCATTTAATCGACCCCACAAATGTGATGCTCCAGAAACTCAGGCCCTGTCCACACGGCAACGGATTCAGGTGACTCCGATACAATTGCTTATCGTTTAGGCCTGGCGTCCACACGGCACCGGCGTTTTGGGTGCCCAAAACGCAATCTTTTTGAGAACGGGTTCCAGAGTGGAAAGATCTGGCAACGTTGCCGTTGTGAAGTCATCTGGATGACTAGAACGGAGTTGTTTATGATGACGTCACAACCACATGACTGTGAGTGCTTCACGCCGGGTAGAAGTGTAACGAACTCGATGCGAGTTGTCAACAAATCCTATAACTTGGTTCATGAAACGCGCTTACAAAATATTTTCACTGTGAATATTTATTGTGTAATGGTGCAAAGTGAGAGAGAGAGAGAGAGAGAGAGAGAGAGAGAGAGAGACTCTGCCCTTAGGGCAGAGTCAATCCCGCCAGCAAAAATAGGGAAAAAAAGGAGCGATCTCACCTCTTCAGATGTTGGTTTAAGTCCTACAATACATTCCTCAAAAAGGGCGTAGAAGAGCAAATTAATCCATCAACGTGTAGCATTCAATTTATTCCGGACTATTAAAGATGCCGCCTTCCGCATAGAATCATACGTCATCCTCGCCACCATATTGGATAGGTCAAAGCGGAGAATAAAGATTCATGTGCTGCGTTTAACTGTACCAACAGGTTTACCGTCCAAACGAGATCACATGGGATTACCTTTCACAGGTGAGAAACAACAAATTAATCCATCAACGTGTAGCATTCAATTTATTCCGGACCATTAAAGACACCGCCTTCCGCGTAGAATCATACGTCATCCTCGCCGCCATATTGGATAGGTCAAAGCGGAGAATAAAGATTAGCTGCGTTTAACTGTACCAACAGGTTTGCCGTCCAAACGAGATCACATGGGATTACCTTTCACAGGTGAGACTGGAAAAATACTTTTCATTGTATTTGGTCATTATAATGTAATTTTACGAACAGGTTTTCCTGACTTTGTGGCTAATATGAAGTCTCACGCATAATAGTTTATGCGCATGCGTCCTTACTTCTTCTATTGTTCTGGTGTCTCCGAAGGGACCGTCTTACAGCGCCCCTAGAGGTGTGGCATGTGTATTGCATCGTTTTCAGCAAGCGTTGCGTTGCCATGTGGACCTGATATTTTACTGATCGTTGCCCATTTGGACGCGATATATTTTTAAATAACATCTTGTTGCCGTTGTCGTGTGGATGTAGCCTCAATCTGCTCAAAGGAAGGTCAGTTTTATAGCTTCTCTAAAGAGCTACACATGCACATAGAGAGAATCGAATTTCTGCCGTTGCTCGACTGAAATTGAAGTTCAAAATGCCATGTATACACCTTAATTCGGCTGAAATTGAACCGAACTTGATTTCTCGGAATCGAGCTACACGACCTAGTTTATGCGATTTCTGCCGAGCTATTTTGTGCATGTATACCCTATCGAGCTAGTTGTCGAGCTACATCCGGAAGTGACGAGTGACGAGACCACAAGCGGGAAACACAACAGCCTCGGTCGGCATGACAACAGTAGTAGCGAGCAGCATAAGAGGTCAGGAGGAACAAACGAAGAAGAGAAAATGGCGATGTAGAGCTCTCTGAAGTGTGGGTGGAGCACAGAGGATGGCAGGACAAAGCTTCTGGTACTAATAGGCTTTTTATTGTCAGACTTTTCAGTTTAACAGCCTACTTTTATTCTTGAGAGAAAAACACACACACACACACACACGCGCGCGCTGTGTTCTAGTCCCGGGATGAGCTTTCCCCTCTGCTCTCCCTCTGCCTCCTTAAATAGGGCGCGGTTACTGGGAAGACACACAAACAGGTTAATTACCGTCAGGTGTAGTTATTCTGCCACTCACCTTCCCTGGCTCCGCCCTCCTGTCACAGACCGGCGCTTGACCACGCCCCCACTGCCACAGGCAAGCAGAAACGTGCACTTCTGGAGCAATGAGGAGACAGACTTCATGCTCATTCAGCTTAAGGAGTTGAATATATTAAAATTCATGGACAGGAGAAAAACGCGCAATGGAGAACACGGAACTGATAACTTTGTTTACACTCTTGAATAGCTCTTCTTCATGACGACAACCGGAAGTGTACCAACACGATGGGGCGTGTTGCGCCACCTGTGGCTCGGGTGCACAATGCACCTCACACAATAGCCCGATTTCATTGTGGGCATGTACGATTGGATTTCTCTGGCACCCTGCTGGGACCTTCAGCTCGATTACCGACAGCAGCTCGATTTGGATGTGCATGTAAACGTAGTCAGTAAAAAGCCTATTAGTACCAGAAGCTTTGTCCTGCCGTCCTCTGTGCTCCACCCACACTTCAGAGAGCTCTACATCGCCATTTTCTCTTCTTCATTTGTTCCTCCTGACCTCTTATGCTGCTCGCTACTACTGTTGTCATGCCGACCGAGGCTGTTGTGTTTCCCGCTTGTGGTCTCGTCACTCGTCACTTCCGGAAGTAGCTCGACAACTAGCTCGATAGGGTATACATGCACAAAATAGCTCGGCAGAAATCGCATAAACTAGGTCGTGTAGCTCGATTCCGAGAAATCAAGTTCGGTTCAATTTCAGCCGAATTAAGGTGTATACATGGCATTTTGAACTTCGATTTCAGTCGAGCAACGGCAGAAATTCGATTCTCTCTATGTGCATGTAAACATAGTGAGTGTTTTCAGCTGTGCTAACATGATTGTACAAGGGTTTTCTAATCATCCATTAGCCTTCTGAGGCAATGAGCAAACACATTGTACCATTAGAACACTGGAGTGATAGTTGCTGGAAATGGGCCTCTATACACCTATGTAGATATTGCACCAAAAACCAGACATTTGCAGCTAGAAGAGTCATTTACCACATTAGCAATGTATAGAGTGTATTTCTGAGTAGTTTAAAGTGATCTTCACTGAAAAGAACAGTGCTTTTCTTTCAAAAATAAGGACATTTCAAAGTGCCCCCAAACTTTAACGGTAGTGTATGTATATATATATACACACACACACACACATACACACACATACATACATTATATATATATATATATACAAAATGGAATCATTTGCTGACAGCTCAGTCCCCCCCAGTTCAAAAATCCTATCTGCGCCCCTGGATCAGGTTAGAAATACAGAATGATACTTCGCATGGAGATGAGTGTTTCCACACTCTCAGGTCGCCGACCCCCACAAGGGACTTTTAGGACTGTTAGTAAACACACATCTAAAGCTCCGCAAGTTTTTGTGCTAGAAACATTCAAGTAACACCACTAGAAACCTTGAATCTTCTAGTTTTCAAATATATATATTTAAAACAAACTTTATCTTTAGCACTTTGTAAAGAGAATAAAAACAAATCTTACGAATTTCAGTACTTCAGCCAGCAACAGCCTCTTAACGACACACCCATCAGCTATTCACATGTTAAGCGCATGGAACATCAGTGTCGTCATTCGCTCATTGTGTAGCAAGGGGAGGTGAGAACATGCCCCATTTCACCGGTATAAACAAGTGCATATGTTCACTTGTTTCCATACCAACTGAGAAACTTTGAGGAATGGCCAATGCAAGGAAGATGTCTCACTAGCAGTTGTTGTCATGCTGTTTCAGTTAGCGTACATTTAGCAGACGCTTTTATCCAAAGCGACTTATAATTGAGAAAAACAAATCAAGCTACAGTAAAACATAGGAAATCAGAGTAAGAAGAAGAGAGTGCATGTTAGATGGTTAGTGGGTTGTTAGGATAGGAGGCGCTCTTTGAAGAGAAAGAACTAGTTGATCGAAATGTGCTGTTATTTTCGTCAAGTTTTGAAAAAATTTTTCTGTTGCCAAACTATGTTTCACTGATTTACAGTAATTAGTTACCTACATCAACATGCCTTGCATAGTCATAGTTTATCTTCATTGCTAACTTTAGATTTATTATAGTCCGTGCATAAGTCTATGCATAAGATTATGAAATGTAGCTTTGGCTTTTAGGGCTTCTTTTCTTTGCAGTAACTTTCCAAGCAGAGAGGTGTATGTGTGTGTGTGTGTGTGTGTGTGTGGGATTGTCGGATGCACTGTCCGTTTACATTAAAACGCCTGGAAACGCCGGGAAACGGGAATCCGCCAGGGTCCACGGTGCTGTGTAAACATTGAGAATACGCGGATACGCTGTGCTGAGCTCTAGCTGGCGTCGTCATTGGACAACGTCACTGTGACATCCACCTTCCTGATTCGCTGGCGTTGGTCATGTGACGCGACTGCTGAAAAACGGCGCGGACTTCCGCCTTGTATCACCTTTCATTAAAGAGTATAAAAGAATGAAAATACTGCATATACTGATGCAAATACTGCCCATTGTGTAGTTATGATTGTCTTTAGGCTTGCCATCCTTCCACTTGCAAGTGGTAAGTGATATGCGCTGGGATCACACACACACAGCGGCTCAGTCCCGAATCACTGCTTGTGCACTTCACTCGCGCGCTCTGTGAGCTGCGCAGGGCCGGAGTGCGCACCCTCCAGAGGGCACTCGCTGTTCAGGGCGGAGTGATTTGGAGCGCAGGATGCCTGCAGAGCCGAGCGTATCCGTGTATTGGTGTTGCTGTGTGCACGCGAATCGTGTATTGGTGTTGCTGTGCGCACACTAATCGTTTTAAAAACGTTAATCTGATGATCCGCTGATACGGTCTAATGTAAACCCCACCTGAGGCATCCTGTAGGTGTAGGTCACTGGGGTACAGGTGTGAACGGTGTTAGCAGTCTAGAGAGTGGTTAGTGTGATCTGTGGGTCATTGATTATCTCAGTCATCCTGTGAGTCATTGAAGTCAGCTGAGTTTTGGTGAGGGTGTGTATTCAGTTGTCTGGGAAGTGTGCCAAGGACTGTATTGTAGGTGGCTGATAAGTGGTGTCTCAGACCACCTCCTCTATTCAGTAATGGTCGGTCCAGGTTGATGAAGATGGCTTCTTTTACTCCTCTTTCAAACCACCAGTCTTCTCTGGCTAAAATGCGTACATCGCAGTCCTGAAATGAGTGTCCTTTGTTATTGAGATGAAGATAGACTGCAGAGTCCTGGCCTGAGGAACTGGCTCTCCTGTGTTGAGCCATGTGCCTGTGAAGCAGTTGTTTTGTTTCCCCAATATACAGGTCCATGCATTCCTCACTGCATTGAACTGCATACACTACATTGTCTTGTGTCTGGGTATTCTGTCCTTGGGTGGACCAATTTCTGCCTCACAGTGTTACTGGGTCTGAAATGTACAGGAATGTTGTGTTTGTAGAAGATCCTCCTGAGTTTCTCAGATAGTCCAGAAATGTAGGGAATGACAATGTTCTTTCATTTGTTGCTGTTTTCTTCCCTGTCTGTTATGTTTCTTTTGAGAATAGGCCTTCAACAGAAATGTTGAGACTCAGTCAGTTTTTCAGGTGTTCATCATGCAGTATGTTCAACTTACCTGCTCTTTTTACTAAATTAGAGTTTTTTATTAAAACATGCTGTAAGTGGAAAACTCCGTGTGTGTGTGTGTGTGTGTGTGTGTGAGTGAGTGAGTGAGAGAGAGAGAGAGACTAATTCATTCAGTGTATTACAACATACTGGTTTAAATAAAAAAAATCATATTTAGAAAAGAAACACTACGAATAAAATTTTATTTTGGTCTTAGTGCATAAACTGGTTGAAGCCACTTCTTGGGGTCAAAACATATACGAGTGCATCTCAAATAATTAGAATATCATTAAAAAGTTAATTTAGCATACAGCGGCCTTCAGTTCATCTGTATTTTTGGGTCAGGTGTTTCTCATCTTCCCCTTGACAATACCCCATAGATTCTCTGTGGGTTTCTGGTCAGGCGAGTTGGCTGGCCAATCAAGCACAGTAATATCATGGTCAGCAAACCATTTGGTAGTAGTTTTGGCACTGTGGGCAGGTGTTAAGTCCTGCTGGAAAAGGAAATTTGCATTTCCATAAAGCTTGTCAACAGATAGCAGCATGAAGTGCTCTAAATTCTCCTGGTAGATGGCTGCATTGACTTTGGACTAGATAAAACACAGTGGACCAAAACAAGCAGATGTCATGGCACCCCAAATCATCACAGACTGTGGAAACCTCACACTGGACTTCAAACACCAGCAATTCTGTACCTCTCCACTCTTCCTGCAGACTCTAGGACCTTAATTTCCAAATGAAATGCAAAATTTATTTTCATCTGAAAAGAGGACTTTTGACCACTGAGCAACAGTCCAGGGGTAAGTTTCCTGAAAGCCCCTTAAGGCTAAGAGCATCTTTAAGTGCCTCTTAAAATCCATCGTTAAGCTAACATGGTTTTCCCGAGCAACGTCATAGCCAACGAAGTACTTTAGTTCACTCTTAACATATGATGGACCTGGACCACTCTTTCAAAACAAAGAGTGTCTCCTTGTAGCCGAATACACATTTGTGTATTCCAAGGCACTCTCACAGTCAGTGGATGGAAACTGGTGTTGAATCTGCTGCCCGTGTTAAATTATTTTTCTTGTTCATTGTTAGGGTTTTGCTGGGATTCGAACCCAGGTCGTTGGTGCGATAATTCAGCAAACCCCCACTAGGCCACCAGGGGGTTGACTCAAGTGCAGAGGCGTGAGGCGAAAGTAGAGTATCAAAAAAAAGTTTATTTACACTATTTACAATCCAATGGAAAAAACAAAAAGAAAATCCAAAAGCTCAGAAGATAAACCAAAATAAAAATATCCAAAGGTAAAATGTCCAAAAACAAAAGGAAAGGCAAAATGCTGAACGCTCAGAAGATCAAAAAGGTACAAAGTCCAAAGAAAGCAAAAATATCAAAAACACAAGGGCTCAGGCAAGATACGTGGGACAGAGGAAACTAGCACTAGACAGCATAGCATAAAGACTCCGTGACAAGGGAACAAACAGAGGGGTATTTATGCACAAACTAATTAAGGAACAGGGCGGGGCAGGAAACAGGCAATCAAGACAAACACAAAACACAGTGGCGGCCTCTAGAGGCCAAAACAAACATGACAAGATAAACATAACAGCAGCCTCTAGAGGCCAAAACAGTCCCAGTACTAACATTCATTGCAAGTACATCGAGTTAATTATCAAATAAATATACACAAAACATTTTGAATATATTTTAATGTTATAAAATTATGTATGGCTATCATAATGTCACATTGATATCACCACGTTTTAATCAAATTTTACTCCATTAGGCAAGTGATTATCTAATTTAGTGTCATAATGTATAAACTGGATAGTCAAAAATTACTCACATTTTAAAATTGAAGGTATACTCACATTTAAAATTGAAGTTGTTTTTCCATGCCAGTGGAAATATCTTGTAATAAACCAACATTATTGTGTGTAGATTGACATTTGTCAATTGTAATTATTCTAAGATCCCCTCCCCCCCCCCAAAAAAAAAAAAAACCATGATTGATTGGAGGAGTCAGACACTCACCAATCTCATTGTATAAAGGGAATAGTCAGTTTGTCCTTAACTGCATCACTCAGTGTTATTTTGTCATTGCTACAGTTACAAGTCTGTCATGAGCTATTTAAGGCTTAAAAAAACACCTCAAAAGTGTTTTATTTTGGATTTTGTTTTTTAAATAACAATGGCATGACAGAAAAAAGTGAGTCAAATTCTGGAGCAGCTATATCATTGTGATTCTGAGCATGAGAGCGCTGGAGACTCTGAAGCACACAATGTCAACCCCATGGAAGAGCACGTTTCAGGAGGGCCTGGATGTAATTACTCCTCAATTTGTAGCTCTTTACATCTTGTTCTAAATATCCAGTTCTTTATATAGAAAATAATTAAGAGAAATTACTTTATTCAGCTCAGTCTGACTGCAGTTTCTTTGTACATGACAAAACAGTTATGCACTGTTTTATTGCCTGTTGCATTAAATGTGAATATGTAAACATATTCTCATGGCTTTGGTGAAATGTCCCTATATGTCTGGTACTGCAGTAGCTGTCTTGACTTTGTTTCATGTTTTTTTTTGTTATTTGGCTTGAGCATTGGGCTCAAGACACTGCCAGCAATCCAGAAGGATGAAGCAATACTAAAGGATAAGGAAACAAAGTGGGACTTCAATTTGTTTCAATGGCTACATATGGAACTTCACTGTGAACCAAGGGAGAAGATACTGTGTACATCATTTGACACAGAAAAAGAACAAGACCATTTTTAAATGCAGGTGATGTGATTTACCACTTTGCATGATGGCAAACTGCCTGTGCTTCACAAAGTGGCACGATCGGAACCAAAATCCAGTACACTGCTGATCTAAAATTGCAGACCAGTGTCTGCCAGATGGAAATTTTTGGGAGTCTTTTTGGTAATCAAGTTCATAATTGCTGCAGTTCATGTTCAGCCTTTTGCTATTTAGTGTACTGTATATAGCTCTTTTGCCTCCTAAAATCTGACCCCTCATCACTGTCGCAGGAGTTGTTAACAGCACACTCTATGTGTTTCACACAGTAAACAGTGTGAAACATATTACTAAACTAAAATGTTAATGACCAGAACTACCAGATAACTGTGGCTCTTTGAGAATAACTACAGATTGTTACACATTGACATTAATTCCCATTAGCCACGTTTTACTCTCTTCCTGGAGATCTACTACCTAACATACCTTAACCCATTCCTTTCACCAGTCAAGGTCAAAAGAGAGAAATGGACAACAAAAACCTACAAAAGTGCAATGCTGCAATGTAGCAACGAGTAACAAATATGCTCCTTTTAACATACTTTCAAAAGTGTTGTAAATAATTTACATTTAAATAACAAAATACTAACTCTTAAGTAACTGGTAATGAATTAGTGTAATTTTAGATTGCGATGTGTGCTATGTTAAAAAGCCTCAAGAGCAAGTGTATTGCTAGTTTTAAGTTTTATAGCTCAATGCAAGATTTGTTAGGTTTGAAAAAGTATGGGATCAGGGAAGGGATCAACTGTGGGATCTTTATTAATTAACTTTTAATTAATTAACTATTAAACAACTTTCAACTCCCTCAGGAAATCACCCTGGACTGTTGATCCAACTCTTTCGGTAGAGACAGCCCAGCAAAGGAGGAGGTCTGTGCATTTATCTTAACAAATCATGGTGCACAAGCTCTGCTTTAACTGAAAGTCATTATTTGTGTTATTTAGAGTATCTGATGATTAAGTGCCGATCCTTCTATTTACCCAGAGAATTTCCAGCCATTGTTGTGACTGCAGCTCACATTCCTCTAAATGCTAATGCTAAACTAGGTATGGAAGAACTGCATGCAGCTATCAGCCAGCAACAATGGTGCACATCTGGATGGAGCTTTTATTGTTCCTAGAGATTTCAGTCATTCCAATAAAGAATTATACTTCCAAAATTCCACCAGAATGTCTCCTGGGCCCTGTACTACGAACGGAGGTCAACCTACCCAGAAGTAACCCAGGGTTCCCCCGCTAAACCGGGGTTGACAAAACCTGGTTATCTTGTTTGGGGTTAAACGGTATTACGACGCCAGTTCTGAAGTTGATTTGTTGAACCTGGTTTAACCTAATCAGGGTTAATGCGCGTTCACATTAAAGGGGAGGTTATCAGCGCAAATCGCCACTGTTCACAATGGCACGGTCGCCGTACTTCACGGAGGAATAATGTGCTGTCATAATGCAAAGCTACGAGGAGTTCAAAACAACATTAAGAGCAAAATCTAACACAGCGGCTGCCAATAAGGAGCGGCAAGCATGTTGGCAACGAATTGCCGATCGGGTAAATGCGTAAGTACATTCTCCCTTCTACATGTTCCAGAACAGAAGTACCGGTATAGGATGAGAGAAAGCTTCATGATCAATCACAAGTCACAGAAAATGGTCCTTCGACGTGGCCCCAGTCATATATAGCTTGTTTAATGTCTGAAAAATCCTGAATAAAATTTGGTATGGTAAATTCATGGAGTAGCCTACTTAAGCTGATATGTGCACAGAGTCACATGAATTAGGATGACTGACTGTTCAGTCCCTTTGACTAAGTTGGTGTATGTCCTGTGAACATTTCAGAGGCAACAGCAGTGCCAAACGCACCTGGCAACAGGTGAAAATGAAATATAAAAACATCATTCATAATGGTGTGTGTGTGTGCAAGCAAGCATTCATTTGCCTTTTATTTATTCAAGTTTTATCTGTTTGCCTAATAGTTCAAATTGTTTTGTATATACAGTGGTGCTTGAAAGTTTGTGAACCCTTTAGAATTTTCTATATTTCTGCATAAATATGACCTAAAACATCATCAGATTTTCACACAAGTCCTAAAAGTAGATAAAGAGAACCCAGTTAAACAAATGAGACAAAAATATTGTACTTGGTCATTTATTTATTGAAGAAAATGATCCAATATTGCATATCTGTGAGTGGCAAAAGTATGTGAACCTTTGCTTTCAGTATCTGGTGTGATCCCCTTGTGCAGCAATAACTGCAACTAAACATTTCCGGTAACTGTTGATCAGTCCTGCACACTGGCTTGGAGGAATTTTAGCCCATTCCTCCGTACAGAACAGCTTCAACTCTGGGATGTTGGTGGGTTTCCTCACATGAACTGCTCGCTTCAGATCCTTCCACAACATTTCGATTGGATTAAGGTCAGGACTTTGACTTGACCATTCCAAAACATTAACTTTATTCTTCTTTAACCATTCTTTGGTAGAACGACTTGTGTGCTTAGGGTTGTTGTCTTGCTGCATGACCCACCTTCTCTTGAGATTCAGTTCAAGGACAGATGTCCTGACATTTTCCTTTAGAATTCGCTGGTATAATTCAGAATTCGTTGTTCCCTCAATGATGGCAAGTCATCCTGGCCCAGATGCAGCAAAACAGGCCCAAACCATGATACTACCACCACCATGTCTCACAGATGGGATAAGGTCCTTATGCTGGAATGCAGTGTTTTCCTTTCTCCAAACATGACGCTCCTCATTTAAAACAAAAAGTTCTATTTTGGTCTCATCCGTCCACAAAACATTTTTCCAATAGCCTTCTGGCTTGTCCACGTGATCTTTAGCAAACTGCAGATGAGCAGCAAAGTTCTTTTTGGAGAGCAATGGCTTTCTCCTTGCAACCCTGCCATGCACACCATTGTTGTTCAGTGTTCTCCTGATGGTGGACTCATGAACATTAACATTAGCCAATGTGAGAGAGGCCTTCAGTTGCTTAGAAGTTACCCTGAGGTCCTTTGTGACCTTGCCGACTATTACACGCCTTACTCTTGGAGTGATCTTTGTTGGTTGACCACTCCTAGGAAGGGTAACAGTGGTCTTGAATTTCCTCCATTTGTACACAATCTGTCTGACTGTGGATTGGTGGAGTCCAAACTCTTTAGAGATGGTTTTATAACCTTTTCCAGCCTGATGAGCATCAACAACGCTTTTTCTGAGGTCCTCAGAAATCTCCTTTGTTCATGCCATGATACACTTCCACAAACATGTGTTGTGAAGATCAGACTTTGATAGATCCCTGTTCTTGAAATAAAACAGGGTGCCCACTCACACCTGATTGTCATCCCACTGATTGAAAACACCTGACTCTAATTTCACCTTCAAATTAACTGCTAATCCTAGAGGTTCACATACTTTTGCCACTCACAGATATGTAATATTGGATCATTTTCCTCAATAAATAAATGACCAAGTATAATATTTTTGTCTCATTTGTTTAACTGGGTTCTCTTTATCTACTTTTAGGACTTGTGTGAAAATCTGATGATGTTTTAGGTCATACTTATGCAGAAATATAGAAAATTCTAAAGGGTTCACAAACTTTCAAGCACCACTGTAGTTTATAATGTTGTTGTGTGATATTAATGATAATATTGTGGTAAAACTACTTTGCACGGACGTTCATTTAATTTATTCTATCGTCATTTTGTTTGTTCTATTTTTGTGTATTTTATTTATTTATCTGTTTGTCTAGTTGTATCTATTTTTCTAGTAATAATATATTTTTTGCATTAATAGTTTGTTTTTTCCTATTAAAATAATCTTGTGTTCTTGTTATAACTTTATCTATTTATCTGACTGTTTAGTTGTATCTATTTTTGTTACAATTTCAATATTTTTAATATAGAAAGTTTGTTTTTTTTCTATTTAAATGTTCTTGTGTGATAACTAGTTCTTGTGTTATATTTATTGTAATTGTATCTATTTTGTATCTCAGACTTAAATATTTTTGTAAAACAAGTGTTTTTCTATAAAATATTCTTGCGTTCTTGATAACTATGTTCTTGAGTGGGTTCTTTTTTTTTTTTTTACAGAAAAGCCGTTCTGCATGGACATTCATTGAAGCCCTCATTGTTTTTTAATGGTTATTTATGAGTGTTTAGGGGTTACAATAATGTAAGTCTAGGTTGCTTTATATAAAAGGTATGTCCAGAAATATTGATGTCACTGTCTAAGCAGAGGGATCTGGCTTCTTTAGACGCTGTCTTCTTAAAACTGAATAAATATTTAAAAAGAGCCAAATGAGCCAGTCTTTTGAACGGCTCTTTTCAAAGAACGGATCACAAAGATGCGGATCCCATCAAAGAGCCATAAATCCCATCTCTAATCTGCGCTCCGATATCGCACGGGTCATCCAGGTACGCTGGCATTGTCTCTAGAGGAAATGTCGGTGGAGAGGTGGTGTTTAAAAAGGGTGTGGTTAATCGGAAACCTCGGGTTAACCAAGAACATAACCTGAGACAAGCAGGTTTGAGATGCAGCGTAAATTGCCATGGCAGCATACCTCGGTTTGAACATAGCCAACTTTCGTAGTATGGGTTAATCGGGAAGTTACGCTGCACGTGATCAAGTTACTCTCAAAGTTACCCTGGTAAGCCAGAAAACCCACTTCGTAGTACAGGGCCCTGCTCTGCCAGAGGGGGCAATACACTGAACTATGTTTACATGAACATTGTTGAGGCATACAAGGCCCTTCCCCTCCCTCATTTGGGTCAGTCTGATCACCTCTTTTTGTTCATGTTACCCAAGTACATGCCACTCATCAAATGTGGGAAACCATCAGTCAAGACAATGAAAGTATGGGCAGAGGGAGAGGTTTCTTCACTATAACAGCAGTTTCAAAATACTGACTGGATTATTTTTGCCTGACAGTTCACCTTGGATTTGCACACAGATCTGAGCACTTACACATCTTCCTGGATCCTATTAACACTTGTATGAACAATGTCATAACCCTCAAACATGTGAAAACCTGTCCTAATCAGAAGCTGTTGATGAACTCTGAGGTGTGTCTCCTGCTGAAAGCAAGAGATGCTGCTTTTAGATCCAGTGATGCAGAAGCCTACAGCACAGCCAGGGCCAATGTGAAAAGGGGCATTAGGAAAGCTAACCATTCTTACAAACTTTGCATTGAGGAGCACTTCCACAATAACTCTGACCCAGACATATGTGGAAGGACATCCACACCATCACTGACCACAAACCAACACCAAAGACTCTCTCAAGCAACAGTGCCCTCCTCCCTGATGAGCTCAAACACTTCTATGCTTGCCTGAAACAAGGCAGCAGGCCGCACACTACAAATGGTGACCATTCTATTATTGACCATTCCCTCTTTTCCACAGCAGATGTGCATTCAGCACAGAGCAGAGTTCATACATGTAAGGCTGCTGATCCTGATGGCATACCCAGCTGTGTGCTCAGGGCATGTGCTAGACAGCTGACATGGGTCTTTACTGACATCTTCAGCCTGTCGCTGAACCAGGCTGTCAATGACACCACATGCCTGAAGACATACTGGTATTCTACTGCAGCATTCTTGATTGATTGTTGCCTTTTTGCACTCATCCCTATTGTAATGAAATGCTTTGAGAAACTGGTTTTGAATCACCTCACAGTGGGTTTATCACCTAAACTGGACTATCACCAGTCTGCCTACCACCCGAACAAGTTGACAGAGGATACTGTTTCCACTGCTCTTTATTCAGCCCTCACCCACCTGGACAACAACAACAACAACAACAACAACAACAACATGTACATAAGAATGTTGTTCATTGACTTTAGCTCTGCATTTAACACTGTCATCTCCACTAAACTAATCACTAAGCTCAATGATCTGGGCATGTGCACCTCAATATGCAGTTGGATGCTGGACTTTCTGTTGTAGGGCACATCAACAACAATGATGAACTGCTCTACAGGGAGGAGATCCATAGTCTAGCAGCATAGTGTTCTGCCAACAACTTCACTCTCAAGACTAAGAAGACCAAAGAGCTTATTGTTGACTTCCAGAAATCTAAAAGCAGCAGATACTCTCCCACCTACAGTGGTACTTGAAAGTTTGTGAACCCTTTAGAATTTTCTATATTTCTGCATAAATATGACCTAAACATCATCAGATTTTCACACAAGTCCTAAAAGTAGACAAAGATAACCCAGATAAACAAATGAGACAAAAATATTACACTTGGTCATTTATTTATTGAGGAAAACGATCCAATATTACATATCAAAAGTATATGAACCTCTAGGATTAGCAGTTAATTTGAAGGTGAAATTAGAGGCAGTTGTTTTCAATCAGTGGGATGACAATCAGGTGTAAGTGGGCACCCTGTTTTATTTAAAGAATAGGGATCTATCAAAGTCTGATCTTCACAACACATGTTTGTGGAAGTGTATCATGGCACGAACAAAGGAAATTTCTGAGGACCTCAGAAAAAGCGTTGTTGATGCTCATCAGGCTGGAAAAGGTTACAAAACCATCTCTAAAGAGTTTGGACTCCACCAATCCACAGTCAGACAGATTGTGTACAAATGGAGGAAATTCAAGACCACTGTTACCCTCCCCAGGAGTGGTCGACCAACAAAGATCACTCCAAGAGCAAGGCGTGTAATAGTCGGCGAGGTCACAAAGGACCCCAGGGTAACTTCTAAGCAACTGAAGGCCTCTCTCACATTGGCTAATGTTAATGTTCATGAGTCCACCATCAGGAGAACACTGAACAACAATGGTGTGCATGGCAGGGTTGCAAGGAGAAAGCCACTGTTCTCCAAAAAGAACATTGCTGCTCATCTGCAGTTTGCTAAAGATCATGTGGACAAGCCAGAAGGCTATTGGAAAAATGTTTTGTGGATGGATGAGACCAGAATAGAACTTTTTGGTTTAAATGAGAAGCGTTATGTTTGGAGAAAGGAAAACACTGCATTCCAGCATCAGAACCTTATCCCATCTGTGAAACATGGTGGTGGTAGTATCATGGTTTGGGCCTGTTTTGCTGCATCTGGGCCAGGATGGCTTGCCATCATTGATGGAACAATGAATTCTGAATTATACCAGCAAATTCTAAAAGAAAATGTCAGGACATATGTTCATGAAATGAATCTCAAGAGAAGGTGGGTCATGCAGCAAGCCAACGACCCTAAGCACACAAGTCGTTCTTGCAAAGAATGGTTAAAGAAGAATAAAGTTAATGTTTTGGAATGGTCAAGTCAAAGTCCTGACCTTAATCAAATCGAAATGTTGTGGAAGGACCTGAAGCGAGCAGTTCATGTGAGGAAACCCACCAACATCCCAGAGTTGAAGCTGTTCTGTACGGAGGAATGGGCTAAAATTCCTCCAAGCCAGTGTGCAGGACTGATCAACAGTTACCGGAAACGTTTAGTTGCAGTTATTGCTGCACAAGGGGGTCATACCAGATACTGAATGCAAAGGTTCACATACTTTTGCCATTCACAGATATGTAATACTGGATCATTTTCCTCAATAAATAAATGACCAAGTATAATATTTTTGTCTCATTTGTTTAACTGGATTCTCTTTATCTACTTTTAGGACTTGTGTGAAAATCTGATGTTTTAGGTCATATTTATGCAGAAATATAGAAAATTCTAAAGGATTCGCAAACTTTCAGGCACCACTGTACAACAGTGGAAGAGAAATAGAGCGTGTCTCCAGCTCCAAGTTCCTGGGTGTCCACTTCTTTGAAGATCTATCCTGGCAACATAATACAACCCCAAATCAGAAAAAGTTGGGATAGTATGTTGAAACTGGAACTGAAATTAAAACTAAAAACATCCATTCCATACATCCACCCATCCATCCATTATCCATAACCACTTATCCTGTGCAGGGTTGCGTGCAAGCTGGAACCTATCCCAGCTGACTATGGGCAAGAGGCAGGGTACACCCTGGACAAGTCACCAGGTCATCGCAGGGCTGACGCACATAGAGACAAACAACCATTCACACCTACGGTCAATTTAGAGCCACCAATTAGCCTAACCTGTATGTTTACATTGTCATACTGTCAGACTGCTGTTCCCGTTTACATTGTTCATTCTGTTTATATTGTCATTCGTCACATTTAAATTTATACCATTAATTCTGTTCACACTGCCACATTTGCACTTTCTGGATTGCCACTGTCTTTTCTTAGATAGCTTTAGCTTGTGTGTGTAAATACCCCCCCCCCCCCCCCCCCCCTTAAAGTTTATATCTTGTACCTATATTTTATATTTCATGTTTATTACTGTTTGCACCACAGATAAGAGGGAAACACAATTTCAATTCTCTGTATGTCCTGCACATATGGCATTATTGACAATAAAGTTGACTTGACTTGACTTTTTGGACTGTGGGGGAAAACAGAGCACCTGGAGGAAAGCCACACAGACACGGGGAGAACATGCAAACTCCACACAGAAAGGCCCCCATTGGCCACTGGGCTCCAACCCAGAACCTTCTTGTTGTGAGGTGACAGTACTAACTACTACACCATCATGCCACCTAAAAATAAAAACAATGATTTGTAAATGATATTTGACCTACTTTGCACTCAAAACAATACAACAGCACATTGTTTGATGCTTTCTCTTATGAATGTTATTACTTTTTTTTAAATAAAGACACTTCAATTTTGATTCTTGCATCACATTTCAAAAAAGTTGAGACAGTAACACATTTACCACTTTATAATGTTGCCATTCTTTCTCACAACACTTAAAAGATGTTTAGGGACCGAAGACACCAAGTGATGAAGCGTTTCATATGTTATTTTGTCCCATTTTTCTTTAAATGTCTTATGGTGTGCAACAGAATGGGGCTGTTGGTATAATATTTTTAATTTAAGAATTGGCCACACATTCTCTACTGGGGACAGAGGGGACAAGTGCCTTCTTCCTCCGCATCCATGCCTTTGTAATGTGTACAGAATGTGATTTTGCATTGTCTTGTTGAAATATTCCCGGAAAAGATGTCATCTTGAATGCAGCTTAAGTTGCTCCAAACTCTCAGTGTACTTTTCTGCATTAACCCTCTGGGGTCTGAGGGTATTTTCTGGCACTCTAATGATTTTGGATGTTATTGTCAATTTCAACAAATCTAAGCAGTATTTTCAAAGTCATATGACTTTTTAGTATTCAGCAAAACTTCAGCTACAATAATATCTATGTAGTATGTATGTCATGATTGTACTTTTTTTTTTAAAATAACAGTTTATCTTGTTAAAAAACAGTTTTAGAACTGTGTTGGAATATGTGAAAAAATGTTACCTTACCTATTGTGACGAACCAGTTTGGTCACTTGAGGTGATTCTGTTCAGTCTTAGGAATGTATCAAGCACAAAAACTTAAATCTGCTCCATTGATTTGGACAATTAACTGGCCAAAAAAAAAAATATATATATATATATATATATATATATATATATATATATATATATATATATATATATCCTATTGTTTTGGGATAAAGAGTTGGCAGTGGAAGGGGTATTCAATGAGAAGAGTTCCATTCCTTTTTTTTTTTGCAATTCAAATTTTTTATTTAAACACACTCAATAACAGCTTTCAGTGGTACATCATATAGAAAACAAACAGAGAAAGGCCAGCATTACAAGGACACATTTTCTAAGGCTTAGGTAGTCCCTGTCCAAAAATAAAATATAATAAATAAATACATAAAATAAAAAGGGAATATCCACAACATTGTTCAAGTACCAATAATACAGTAAAATAAATAAAATAATATTTCTTAAATCAGGCTTCACAGTCATGGCACTAGTTAGAAGTAAGATGTTCCATGAAAAAATCCCAAAGCCCCAGTTCCACAGGACCTTTACTCCTTATCCTTGCTAACATAACCTCATAGGAGGTGGTCTCACTCATTAAGATTTTCCACTCTTGGAGTTTAGGACATGTGGTTGATTTCCAATACCTTAATATGATTCTAAGGCATGAGGTTATTCCCACCATCAAAACCGAGTATGCCTTTCTGTTTAATGTTGGGGTTTCTGTTTTATCTCCCAAAAGACATAAACGCGGGGATACTGGCAGGGTCACTCCTGCCCATGCCTCCAGATATTTCAGCACACTGTGCCAAAATGGCTTAACCATGGGGCATTCCCATATGACATGTAAAAAAGTTCCCACCTCTTTTGTACACTTCCAACATAAATTATTGTTTGTGAGCCCTACCTTAAAAAGCCTACAGGGAGTCCAATAATAGCGGTGTAGAACTTTATATTGGATAAACTTCCCTCTGGCATCTTTGACATATCTGCCATTTTGTGCTATGATTTGACTCCATGTATCCTCACTAATTTCACAGTTAAGGTCTCTCTGCCAAATTATTCTCAAATGGTCACATATGCCACTAGTTAAAGACACTGAGTTTTGATAAAATGTTGATGCCTTGCGATTTAGAGGGTTTTCTAGATAGTCAACAATCGGGTTGGTTAGATTCTGTGACTCAAACCTTTTAATTACACAGTGTCTAATTTGTAAATATTTCCAGAAATCACCATTTTCCAACAACTGGTACTGTTGAACAAGGTCGTTGAATGACATAAATGTCCCTTCTTTGTAAAGATCTTTTACAGTGCATATACCCTTCTCCAGCCATCTTTTCCAAAAAACCTTCTGCTTCCCAATCTTCACTTCTGGGTTGAGCCAAAGTGAAGCATACAGTTGTTTGTAGTGGGAGATCTTGTGCAATTTGTGAACCTTTGCCCAAACCTCTTGAGAATGCTTAATAACTGGATTTATATCTTTATCTTTTAAACATTGGGATAGGGCATGCATTGGATGAAATGGTGCCGCCAAGTTTGTCTCTATATTAGCCCACACTAATTCAGACCCATTTCCCCTCCAGTGATAGGTTATCTTAGCCATTTCAAATGCCAAACTATACAGCCTAACATCAGGAAGACCAAGTCCCCCCTTCTCCTTGGGTGCAAACATTTTACTCCATTTAAATCTGGGTTTTCTTCCCGCCCATAGAAAGTCTCTGATTATGGTTTCGTATTGTTTAAAAATGTGATCAGGCTTACACAGGGGTAACATCATAGATATATAGTTAAATTGTGGCGCTATTACCATTTTAATGACATTTATCTTCCCCCAAAGACTCAAATTTAACTTTCCCCATTTTCCCAGACTTGTTTTAATGTTTTGAAGAAGAGGCTCAAAATTCAGTGTCGCCATCTCACCTATCTCAGACGTTAATTTTATACCCAGATAAATCATGCCTTTAGGAATCCATCTGAAATTATACTGTGTTAGCATGTGTGGGTGACAATGCTTAGATATGGGCATCCCCTCTGATTTGGTCCAATTAATTTGGTAACCAGACAATGTAGAGTATATATCAATGGTGTTCATTAATGCAGGCAAAGAGTTATGAGGATCACTAGAAAGGAAAAGAATATCATCAGCGTAAAGCATTAGCTTGTGCTCGGTTCCACTACCCTCTACTCCCTTAATGGCAGGATTCATTCTTATAGTCACTGCTAGGGGTTCCAGTGCAATTGTGAACAAGAGAGGCGACAAGGGGCATCCCTGTCGCGTTCCTCTAGAAAGATCAAAAGGAGATGAAATAAGACCATTTGTCAAAACTGAAGCTTTGGGTTGATTGTATATTATTTTGACCCATTTTGCAAAACCAGAGCCAAAGCCAAACCTTAGCAGGGCAGAGTGCAGGAACCCCCACTCGACCCTGTCGAAGGCCACCCTTGCATCTAGTGAGACTGCTGCCACCGGCATTGTGCTAGAAGCATTCAACCATATTAAATGCATAAGCCTTCTCAAATTATCAGTAGAAGACCTTCCTTTTATAAAGCCTACTTGATCAACATGTATAATATGTGGTAAAATGGTTTCAAGTCTTAGGGCCAGCACCTTAGCCAATATTTTTCTATCTACATTGATGAGGCTGATTGGTCTAAAATTCGTAGGATCTGTATGATCCTTCCCCTTTTTAGGTATCAGAGATATCAGACCTTCATTAAAAGACGGTGGAAGTGAGCCACTTCGAAATGCTTCCTCAAACACAATTGTCAATATTGGAGTAATTATATTAATATATTCCTTATAATACTCCACAGGAAACCCATCAGGGCCCAGTGATTTCCCTGTATTCATGGACAAAATGGCAGTTTTAACCTCTTCTTGGGTTATTGACGCATCCAGAAGAGTCACCTGATCAGTAGACAGGGTTGGAAGATTTATGTTTGAGAAAAAATCTCTGGCTGATAACTCATTTATAGCACCAGCTGATCTATAAAGATTTCCATACAAGTCTCTAAAGACATCATTAATACCTTTAGAAGATGTTATAAGAGCCCCTCCTGCTCTTATTGCTGGAATTATATAGGCAGAGTTCTGTTCCTTTAGTTGCCTAGCCAAAAGTCTGCCAGTCTTTTCCCCTGATTCATAAAATCTTGTTTTAAGTCTGAACATAGCATATTCTGCTTTTTTATTGAAAATGTCATGAATTTGAAACTTACATTTGCAAATGTTTTTAAATAAACTTTCAGAATAATGTCTGGCCAAATCTTTTTCCATAGAATTTAGTTCAGCTTCTAACTTTTTAATACTATTGTTTTGCTCTTTTTTCCTTTTTGATGATTTAGCAATCAATTTATCCCTGACGTACACTTTGGATGCCTCCCAAACCATAGCCACGCTCTCTGTACTGCCCATATTAATTTCAAAAAATGAGGATAAATCCACTGCTAGTTCTGCAGAAAACACCTTATCCTGTAATAGAGATGTGTTCATTCTCCACCTGCCTCGCCGAAGCCTGTCCGAATGTATATTTACACACAACTCAACAGGCGCGTGGTCTGATAAGGATATAGCATTAATAGAGCTATCAACTATATCATTAACTAAACTCTGGGAGATCAAAAAATAATCAATTCTTGAATACGATTTGTAGCAGTTGGAATAAAATGTATATTCCTGATTTCTAGGATTGACCAAACGCCAGACATCTACCAGACCAATGTCTTCCATCAGCATGTGAATAGCCGCTCTATCCTTCGGTGTTGAGACGCCTGAATATCTACTCTTATCCAATATCCCATCTAAAACCTGATTAAAATCTCCAGCCAAAATGATTTGTCCCTGGGCATTTCCTAATATACTATTCAGTCCATGAAAGAAAGATGGATCCTCCTTGTTAGGCGCATAAATATTACACAGTGTTATTTCCCCCCCATTTATGTTGGCTTCTATACATATAATTCTACCATTATCATCCTTGTACTCCTTCAACATAGAAAAGTTCAATCTCTTATGGACCAAAATAAGAACTCCATTACGTTTGCTGGAAAAAGAACTGTAGTAAACATGACCAACCCAATCTCTCTTAAATTTTTTAGCTTCCTCATCCAATAGATGGGTTTCTTGAATGAATGCTATATCGGCTTGTTTGTGTTTAAGATATAGAAGTACCTTTTTCCTCTTCACTGGGTTCCCATAACCATTAATATTCCAGGAAACTACCTTGACATAAGCGCTATTAGCCATTCATATTGCAAAACAGAATTAAAAGAAAATATTGGTATACATATTGTCCCTTGTTATCTGACCATCCTAATTGAAAAACATAAGTTACGTCTTTTGTACCACTGAGCATCAATAGAAAATCTGCATTTTCCTTTTTAACCCTAACCAACAAGACCAAACTGGTCAACCAAAAACTTCCCTTCACACCAAAGGGAAGAAAAAACAAAACAGAAAAATCTCCTCTCAGTAAAACATTGTCCATAACATAAACAAAACCTTACTTAGGTCGTGGAATGTCCAAGACGCCTACTTGGCTTCACAGACAGCTACCTGTATAAGCCATCCAGCCCCATCATACCTCTCAGTCTCCTAGCTTGGTGGATGTGTCACAGTTTATGGTAGTGAAGTGATTTGCTGCTCGATGAATTTCACCACTTCAGTTGCCACGTCAAACTTTCTGTTCTTCCCCTTCCACGTAAACTTGAGCGTTGCAGGAAATATCAGACGAAACTTAACATTCTTGTCACGCAGTAACTGCTTTGCCGTCGCGAAAGTTTTCCTCCTCTCGGCCAGCGCTTTCGTCATGTCTGGAAACAGTGAGATACTGCATCCACTCCATCCCGCACCTCCGCTCTCTCTCGCAGCTTTTAAGACTTTATCTCTCCCGGTAGAACATAAAAATCTCACCATCACCAGTCTCGGAGGCTGATCTTCATTGGGAGGAGAACCAGGAGAGCGGTGTGCCCTTTCAATTTCGAATTCCTTGTCATCAATGTTTATGCCCAGGCCCTCTGACAGTATTTTTCCAACGCATTCGATCAAGTTGTCGCCTTCAATGCCCTCTTTTAAACCCAGGAGTCTAACGTTATTGCGGCGGCTTCTATTTTCCAAATCCTCCACCCGACTCCACAGGTCCTCTATGCGCTTGCCCTGCTGTTCGCGGCTATGCAGCAATTGCTGTGTAGAGTCCTCTACGTCGGAGATTCGCCCTTCCGCCTCAGTTAGTCGTTCCTCTGTGGCTTTCACTGCATTTTTCAATTCCTCAATAGTCCCTTTAATCGTTGATACATCAGTCGCCACTTTTTGGAGCGTTGAGCTCACTTTACTCACTTCGGCAAGGATGCTTTCCAAGTTAGCTTTCTGTGTGGAATCCCGCGTCAGGCTAGCTCCATCAGTTTCTGTAGCAGCTGCCCCCTTCCCTCGTGTGGGCTTAAAATATTTCGACATTGAGGACATATTCTTTCGCATGTAAGGCGCCGTACAGACTGAAAGGTTAATACTGAATACTGAGTTATCAAAATACTTCAAAAATCGCGGAGAAATGACGGATTATTTTGGATTAATTTCGATGGGGTTTAGGACAACTCAAACTACGCAGCCATCTTTCTCGTCGATCCCACGTGACTCCAGAAGAGTTCCATTCCATTCAATGAGAAGAGTGAATACCCCTCCCACTGCCAACTCTTAATCCCATCAGGTCAAGTGACCAAAACAGTTCGTCACAATGGGTAAGGTTATGTTTTTTCACACATTCCAACACAATTCTAAAACTGCTTTTTACAACATCTTCATTTATCTGTTTTTTTAAAGTACAATCATGATATACATACTATATATATATATATATATATATATATATATATATATATATATATATATATATATATATATATATAATTGTAGCTGAACTTGTGAATACAAAAAAGCCATATGACTGAAAATACTGCTTGGATTTGTTGAAATAGACAACAACATCAGAGCATGCCAAAATCATTAGAGTGCCAGAAAAAAAAAAAGAAGAAAAGAGAGCAAACAAGCACCAGGGCATGTTTTATTGACTCAGTGACGGTGCACATTTTGTTTACTCAAGAAGCAAACAAAGATTATGCATTACACTGCACACATATCAACTGATATGCTCATAAGAAATATTTACACTTGAGTTGTTTTTCGTATGGATCGAGTCAAAGTTCAAAATGATACTGTTCATCATCAGTGTCACAGTTCTCAAGATCTGATGAACTGCTGAAATTGAATCGCTGTCCTGAATCACCTGAAGTGCCTCCTGAGCATCAAATTACTGTGCTATCTCACAACAAGTTTTACCTCCAAACAGGTAGCCTAAACTATGGGTGACAGATTTTATCCTGTTTGCGGTGGGCATTCCCAAACCCTTGTGGGGTTTTTTGTATGGTTTTTTTTTGTCTTTGTTGCTGGTAACAGCCTGGACAGTTCTTTTTGTCTTTGGTCTGGTGTATATGGTGTCCATTTCTTCTAAAAAAAAAAGGAATACTGATTCATCTGGCTACAATACATGTTTCTACTGTATGATGGTCCATCCCAGATCCCTCCAAGCCCAGAGAAGTTGATGCCACTTCTGGACACAGTTAACATAACGCTTCCTTTTGCATAGTAAAGTTTTCACTGGCTTTTGTGGATGTAACTCTGTATTGTAGTGCTTGAGGTTTGCCAAAGGTTTGCCAAAGTACTCCTGAGCCCATATGGTTATTTCAGCTGTAGATGAATGATGCCTCTTGATGCAGTGCTGTCTGAGGGATTGGAGATCACAGGTGTTCAGCTTAGGGTTGTGCCCTTGCCCTTTACACACCAAAATTCCTCCAGATTCCTTGAATAATTTAATGATATTATACACCATAGAGCAGGGGTGTCAAACCTGAGCCATAAAGGGCCGTGTGGCTGCAGGTTTTCATTCCAGCCATGCAGCAGCACCCTGATTTGGCTTATTCAATCAACTGACACACCCACCCTTTAATCAAGGGTGGGTGTGGCTGCAAGTATTTGACTGTGTGAAGACAGTTCAGTTGATTGAATGAGCCAAGTCAGGTGTGCTGCTGCATGGCTGGAATGAAAACCTGCAGCCACAAGGCCCTTTATGGATCAGGTTTGACACCCCTGCCATAGAGTATGAAATATCCAAATTGCTTCTTGTCTTTCTTTGAGGAACATTGTTTTTAAATATTTCAATAAATTTCTCATGTATTTTTTGACAAACTGGAGATCCTCAGCTCAGCTTTGCTCCTCAAAGACTAGCCCTTACCTGCATATAGATTTTGTATCAAATCATGACTAGAATCCCCTGTTGACATAATTTGCTTCAAATCACATCATTATTTAACTGTTTTGCCTCATTACTAGCACTGGATGTATATTGACAAATGAAATGAAGTTGACCAGGCAAAACATGAAATATCTTGGCCTCATTGTGTCCGAAATGAAACACAAGTCAAAGTAAATTTAGAAATCACTGCTTTCTTTTTTAATTTGTGTTTTCCATACCGTCCCAACTTTTTCTGGTTTGGGATTGTTCTAGTTAGAAAGGCACAAAAGCGTCTTTAATTCCTGAGGAGACTAAAGAAAATATCTCAGATCTGACTGAAAAGTCATCTGAAATTTTAAAATTTATTTTATTGTGCACATCATTTTTCTAAGTCTTGCATGAACAATATCATGTAGATGAGAAGTGATCATTTTGATGTGCTGAGGGTTGCCTTCCGATGTTTTGGGACTGTTTTCCTACCTCTTGAGGTAAACAGTATGGCCCTATGATAAAAGCCAAACATGAGGAGTTGTTTTTTTTTCTTTTTTCTTTTTTTTTGAGCACAAGGAGCTTTAACTAATTAGTGTAACTATGCAACTGCATCACACCAAAATGGCGATGCACAGAAAACACTGTGCTGATTAAAAATTTAGATTATATCAGCAGCTTGGATTACATCCAAAAGCTGAAACATGCAGGCATCACAGATCCATATAATTTACTCACAAATGTATTTATTTCTTAATTATTCTGCCCATCTCTCTCTCTCTCTCTCTCTCTCTTTCTCTGTGTGTGTGTGCGCCTGCTTCAGATTGGGTTAAATGCAGAGAAAGTATTTTGCTGTGCTTCAGTGTGCATGTGACAAAAATAAAGGCTTCTTCTTAATTTACTTGCAAATGTATTTATTCCACTTGAAAAGTGTACGGCAAACCAGCTACCAGATTTGGGATACTACAACATCCTGAACTATTTACTTCTAATTGTAATAAACAAGCCAGGGCATAGAGCTAGCATGTTTTATGGTGTTTACCCAAGTCCACATTATCAGTACATCACAAATATGCTGCTACTCTAGCCCAGCATTAGGTCTTATTAAAATAAAGATAAAATATATCACATCCGAAGCCCACATCCAGATATACATTTTAACATTGCACAGAGCTTTCACACTAACCTGATATAAAATGTTCTCCACACACACGAGAATGTTTTGTCAACAGCCAGTCTTCCCATTTAACTGCAGCTTGCCATTTTTCTCGTCTTTCTTGGTTTGTCAGGAAGCGGTGAAAAGTTAAACCAGGCTTATCTTCACGTCTGTTATTATATCCAAAAGCACTACAGGTATCTAGCATTGTTCTTTTAGATGTAACTTCTGCAAGTTTATCTGTAGATGTACTGAATTGGGCTTACAATCACTTGCATATGCTTGTGCCGGTCGTTGTCAAACACAAAGCTTGGCTGCATAAACAAATCCGCAGTTATGATGATGTCATATGAAAGGCCCCTATAACTTCATACTCGCTACCGTGGAGGCGAGCCCATGCATTCTAAGGCTAAGATAGCTAAGCGCTAGCTAGATAGTTATCTGTCCAGAAAAATGACATCATCTAACCTTGCGCTATCTTGCAGTTGCAATCACAAGGCAGGCTTTCTTTTTCTGTTCCGCTGGGTTTTAGCTCGTGGGAGAGTGGAGTCTGCCATGTTTGCCTACGCTGACTTGTTTTGGTTAAAAGTAGGTCAAAAACACACCCCATGGTGGTCAAATGATATTGCTGCATGCTTGCTTCGGTATTTTCAGAATCGTAAAATGCGGGACGCATTTAATCTCGGCAAAACAGTGACACATAGGATACACGGTATGTGCAGCATTCCAATATCTCGAAACTCCAACAGCTATAGACATAGAACATTTTGCCTAGAATTCAACATTGCAGTCAGCACCTTTAACAGGTTTCTATTGCTGCACCATTAAGAGCATCCTGACCAACTCCATCACAGTGTTGTTTAGCAGCTACATAGTGTTTGAAAGAAAAGCCCTGCAAAGGGTGGTGAAAACCACTCAACACATCAAGGGTGCCCAACTCGCAGCCACTGAACATCTTCACCACAGTAGATGTCTGCATAGAGCACACAACATGATCAAGGACTCCTCCCATCCCAGTCACAAACTGTTCAACCTCCTCCTGCTAGGAGGAGACACAGAAATATTCCTACCAGAACCAGCAGGCTTAGGGCCAGCTACTTCCCCACAACCATTACCCTGCTTAACTCTACAATAGAGATCTTGCAGTCACGTGACCGGAAAGTACACAACCGCCATCTTGTCGGTCAAAAACACCGCTGAATACTGCTGCACTCGTGTACAGAATGGATCAATTTCAACCGACGGACTACACGGCTCATTTTTCTAATGAATAGATAACTAGATATATGTCTAAAATAAACGATCTACAGATTTGTGACCCTTATGGCTTACCGGACGGAGTTTTCACGACCGGATTTTGAACTGTCAGCGGAATACCCGGACGTGTATAATTACCTCATTAACTTTCCCTTGCTGTTCAGTGGTGAAGCACTGCGTGCCTATAAATCTCTGGACAGTTATCTTTACAGAAATTCAGGATTTGTCAGCGACTCAGATGTGGCATCTTGTAAACAAGAATCCTCATTGGATGGGTAAGTCACTTAAGTATTGAGTATAGCACTGACCAGCCGATTATAGAATAGAATAAGGTAATTCCAAATCGTCCGTCTTGTTTACATGGATCTGGCGTTGGAGAGGTAGAGGCTTGGCAGTGGAGATTTGAGTGGCTGTTTTCTGAGCTTAGTCAACAGGCCGGCTCTGCAGCCTCGCTTTTGCTTCTGCTCCCGGCACCGCCTCCTTCGCTTTGCTTCCGATAACAATCCACGGAGACCCCGCTGGTCTCGCTATCTCGTCCGGAATGTTTTTTTTTTTTTTCTCGTCCGGAATGTTGTGCATGTGATGGAAATCGCTACAAACCGTCATTTTCTGCTGGAAACCAATGTCCAGTAAGTCCATACGGTTGTAGTGGATATTGAAGTCCGGTACAGACGAACAACACGCAAAAATACACACAAAAAACATAAAAAACGTGCACAGGTAGGGAGAGCTTGTAGCCGCAGCTGTTGTAGTAGAATTGTATATAGTAGGGTTTTCCAGAAGAAAAGGTAGAAGTAAAAGCAGAAGTAGAACCAGAAGTAGAAGCAGAAGGCGGAATATGGCGTTTGACCGACAAGATGGCGTCTGTCACAATCTGGATCGGCTGTGACGTCACATGCAAGTGCTCCATACACTGTTAGACCACTGAGGTTTTGATATTTTAATGCCTGTAAATTACATTACAGACATTTAGCAGACACTCTTATCCAGAGTGATGTACAAGAACTGCAAAAGTCAGGTACAAGAAGTGCTGAACTTCTAGACAAGAAAGTTCTAGTGCCAAATGAACAAGTGACAGAATAACAGGTAGTGTAATATTCTGTTGAAGTAGCAACAATCAGCAAACAGCCAAGGAAAACAAGCCATCCATACAAATGAGCTCTCAAAGTACAACTAAACAGAGAAAAATAAAAACCCCAATGGCTAACACTAAGTCATCATGACCAGGCTAGACAGTATAGAACCTGGGTTGGTCAAGAGAGCCAAGACAGCTATGAGATTACACAGTGGGCAGGGAAGCAGGGGAGAGGTGCAGTCTGAAGAGGTGTGTCTTCAGTCTGTGCTCGAAGGTGGTCAAGGAGTTGGCAGTCCTGACCTCGATGGGAAGGTCATTCCACCAATGGGAAGCCAGGACAGATGGCAGTTTTGAGCGGGCTGGGCAGGAGTAGAGAGGAGGAGAGGCCAGGCAACCAGTAGCAGCAGAGCATATGGATCTGGCTGGCATATAGGGTTAGATCTGTCTCTGGAGGTGTGATGGGCCTGACCCCTTGACTGCCTGGTAAGCTAGCAACAACATCTTAAATTTGATGCAAGCTGCAATAGGCAGTCAGTGAAGGGCAGCGAGCAGAGGGGTAGCATGGGAGAAATGAGGGAGATTGTAGACCAGGAGGGCTGTAGAGTTCTGGATGAGCAGCAGGGGACTGGTGGAAGATGCTGGCATAATAATGTATATATTATCTGTATATCAATCGTAAATTATTCATGGAAAATCTGGGTACTGTTGTATATACAATGCACATATGTCTTACACACACACATACACATATATATATATATATATATATATATATATATATATATATATACAACCCCGATTCCAAAAAAGTTGGGACAAAGTACAAATTGTAAATAAAAACGGAATGCAATGATGTGGAAGTTTCAAAATTCCATATTTTATTCAGAATAGAACATAGATGACATATCAAATGTTTAAACTGAGAAAATGTATCATTTAAAGAGAAAACTTAGGTGATTTTAAATTTCATGACAATAACACATCTCAAAAAAGTTGGAACAAGGCCATGTTTACCACTGTGAGACCCCACTGTTTACCTTTTCTCTTTACAACAGTCTGTAAACGTCTGGGGACTGAGGAGACAAGTTGCTCAAGTTTAGGGATAGGAATGTTAACCCATTCTTGTCTAATGTAGGATTCTAGTTGCTCAACTGTCTCAGGTCTTTTTTGTCATATATTCCGTTTTACGATGCGCCAAATGTTTTCTATGGGTGAAAGATCTGGACTGCAGGCTGGCCAGTTCAGTACCCAGACCCTTCTTCTACGCAGCCATGATGCTGTAATTGATGCAGTATGTGGTTTGGCATTGTCATGTTGGAAAATGCAAGGTCTTCCCTGAAAGAGATGTCATCTGGATGGGAGCATATGTTGCTCTAGAACCTGGATATACCTTTCAGCATTGATGGTGTCTTTCCAGATGTGTAAGCTGCCCATGCCACATGCACTAATGCAACCCCATACCATCAGAGATGCAGGCTTCTGAACTGAGCACTGATAACAACTCGGGTTGTCCTTCTCCTCTTTAGTCCGAATGATACGGCATCCCTGATTTCCATAAAGAACTTCAAATTTTGATTCGTCTGACCACAGAACAGTTTTCCACTTTGCCACAGTCCATTTTAAATGAGCCTTGGCCCAGAGAAGACGTCTGCGCTTCTGGATCATGTTTAGATACAGCTTCTTCTTTGAACTATAGAGTTTTAGCTGGCAACGGCGGATGGCACGGTGAATTGTGTTCACAGATAATGTTCTCTGGAAATATTCCTGAGCCCATTTTGTGATTTCCAATACAGAAGCATGCCTGTATGTGATGCAGTGCCGTCTAAAGGCCTCTGCATGCTCTTGCGACAAGGCTTTCGCAGATAGCTTTTCGCAGACAGTTGTAATTTATCGTTGAGCGGGGAGTAATAGGCGTGCACAATGTTATTCACCGCCACAACGCAAGGGGGCGCGAAGTCGCGAAATCGCTAGGAGTAGTTGGTGGGTGTGGTTAGTGGAGTGTTTATCCTCCGGTTGCTTATAATGACTAGAACTGGAGTTGTATAGATGTACATACTTCCTCACTTCCTCGATCAACCGATCTTCGTGCTGCTCCATCTTCGCTCATGTTTTTAAAAATGGCGGTTGTGAAAACAAACCAAACCGGGAATGTAGGGAAGCGGAAGTGCGTGTACAGCGGATGTAGAGTAGACCAATCAGAGCCCTCTTGTCTGCGACGCTGTCTGTGAGGCTGTCTGCGGTGGTCACAATTTTTGGGAGGTGCACGCAGAGCGTCTGCGAAGGGGGGGCTTCGCAGACGTCATCTGCGACGCCATCTGCGAGGACTGGGTTGTCAGCATAAATTGGCCTTAAGGGCCCGAAGATCACGGGCACCCAGTATGGTTTTCCGGCCTTGACCCTTACACACAGAGATTCTTCTACATTCTCTGAATCTTTTGATGATATTATGCACTGTAGATGATGATATGTTCAAACACTTTGCAATTTTACACTGTCGAACTCCTTTCTGATATTGCTCCACTATTTGTCGGCGCAGAATTAGGGGGATTGGTATAATCTCTTCCCATCTTTACTTCTGAGAGCCGCTGCCACTCCAAGATGCTCTTTTTATACCCAGTCATGTAAATGACCTATTGCCAATTGACCTAATGAGTTGCAATTTGGTCCTCCAGCTGTTCCTTTTTTGTACCTTTAACTTTTCCGCCTCTTATAGCCCCCGTCCCTACTTTTCTGAGATGTGTTGCTGTCATGACATTTCAAATGAGCCAATATTTGGCATGAAATTTCAAAATGTCTCAATTTCGACATTTGATATGTTGTCTATGTTCTATTGTGAATATAATATCAGTTTTTGAGATTTGTAAATTATTGCATTCCGTTTTAATTTACAATTTGTACTTTGTCCCAACTTTTTTGGAATCGGGGTTGTATATATGTGCCCAGCAAACACAAAAACGTTTATATAACGTTGTATAAACGTTTGGCTAACGTTTCAGAAACGTTACAAAATAACGTTTATAAAAAGAAAATTTGTGGACAATTTTTTCGTTTTATAAACGTTTGAAAAACATTCTGGAAACCATCATACAACATTCTGGAAACGTTTCAGAAACGTTTTTTAAAACATTGTATAAACGTTTCTTAAAACCATTTAAAAACAATAGTAAAACGTTTCTTTAATGTTTTAGAAACGTTATTAGAAACATGTTCAGTCAATCAAAATCAAAGTCCTTCCCACGCCGCTTACAGTACGTGGTATTCCTAGGCAGTCTCCCACTCAAGTACTAACCAGGCCCAACCTGTATGGTGGCGCATCGGGCGGCGCCGATCTCCGTTTCCATAGCCCTCGGCCTCTCGCCTATTACATAGCTAGGGTTACAGTGGGGGGCTAGTCCTCTGGTAACCACGAGAGTTTGACTCCCCATGCACATCTGTATTGCAGCATGCCTTGCCAGATGATAGTAGGTACCATTTTTATGATGGTCTTTGGTATGACCCGACCGTGAATAGAACTCCTGATCTAGAGGCGGACACGCTACCACTAGGCCACTAGTCAGTATTAGAAACATGTTAATACCTGTTAAACTTATAACAACACATTTTTGTTATTGCACTTAAGTTTATTTCATTCCTCTTTGCAAGTTCAACAAAACCGATTTGAGAGCAGAGTTTTTTTACACCGACAATATTCACATTTACATATAAAGCCCTCATGAACAGCAAAAATGATAAAGATACTAGTATTAAAAATTTATCTAAATTTATTAAAGAAGCCTTGCTACTAAGAACCAAAACATTAAAGTTAACGTAATCATAGCAAATGCGCAAAATCAGTTAAAAGTTGAAATAAAAAAGCAAATTAAATCAAATAAGTTGTTTGGCCTTCGAGCGAAGCCTTCGATGAAGGAGATTTTCTAAGATAACTTCTAAGTGGACCCGGCCTTCTCGATCTTGTCCCAACAGCAACACGCTCAAAATGGCGCTACTTCCGGTCCCTGCGCCTGCGCGACGTACGTCTTTGCGCAGGCGCAGGGAACCAGCGAACAAAATGCCAGGGCCAAAAGGGCGTGTATTTTAGCAAATATAAAACGACGAATGGTCGTCTATCCAAATTATTCAAACCATACTTGATAATTACGAGACTAGAGCCACACATTTAATGATTTATCTATCTATCTATCTATATCTACATCTAAAAAATATTTAGCTAGATCGAAGGTTTTTTTCAACGTTTATTAAACGTTTATACAACCACTTATTTTCCATAAAATTATTCCCATGTTTTTTGATACTTTTTAAAAACATGTCATCATGTAGTGTTTATAATCACACAATTAATTGTAGAAATTTTAATATTATCTGTTTTAGCCAGAAGTCCTTGAATATGTATAACGTTTTATAAACGTTTCATAAACGTTGTGAATGAAACGTTTTAAAGAGAACGTTTATAAAACGTCAATAAAACGTTACTCATTTACTGATTATTTTGATAATTGTAATACAATCATTATGACATCTTAATATCTAAAAATACCAAGAGATGATAAAAAATGTGCCACGGGTCAGCAAATATGACTTTATTAAATTTTCACCAACGTTTCATAAACGTTTCATAAACGTTTAATAAAACCTAACCTTAATGCAACCCAAATGAAACGTTTTATAAACGTTTTGTGTTTGCTGGGTGTGTTAGAGTTTTTCTATAATAACAGTGTAATTTACAATTGAAATTGTTGTCTACTCAATAGCTTCTGCACATATTCACTGCCTATAGCCTTGTTATTTATTTACTGTATATACAACCCCAGTCACTCAGAAGTAAAGATGGGGAGGGGTTCACCACTCTATGAAAGACTGCGTGGGCAAATTTTTAAGATTAATGTTCCTCAGTGTAAAACTGCAAAGAATTTGGGGATCACATCATCTACAGACATAATATCATTACATAATATCATTAAAAGATTCAGAGAATCTGGAGAAATATCTGTACACAAGGAACAAAGCTGAAAACCAACACTAAAGGCTTGCGATCTTTGTGCCCTCAGGCGACACTGCATTGCAGACGAGATTATGTTGTGGAAATCACTGAATGGGCTCAGGAACACTTCCATCATCTGAAAACCATCAAAACCATCATCTGTGAACACAGTTCATCACTGCATCCCCAAATGCAAGTTGAAACCATATATAAACAATATCCAGAAACATCGCTGCCTTCTCTGGGCCTGAGCTCATTTACGATGGACTGAGGTAAAGTACAAAACTGTCCTGTAGTCTGGTGAGTCGCGATTTTAAATTCTTTTTGGAAACCATGGACACCACGTCTTCTGGGCTAAAGAGGAGAGGGACCATCCTGTTTCTTGTCAGTGCACAGTTCAAAAGCCAGCGTCTATGAGAATATGATGGTGCATTAATGCACATGGCATGGGCAGCTTGCAAATCTGGGAAGGCATCATTAATGTTGAATGGTATATACAGGTTTTGGAGTAACATGCTGCCATCCAGATGACAACTTTTAGGAAAGGCATTGCTTATTTTGGCAAGACAATGCCAAACAGCATTCTGCACATGTAACAACTACAAGACTCTGTAGTCTGTCTGTCTGTCTATCAACTATTGCTGATTCACTGATTACTTAACTGTTGGACAGGCTTGACAAATAATGGCTTATTTAAGGATCATTAAACCTCAGTCCTCTGTGTGTTTGTGTGTGTGTGACAGTCCATTTTATATAGGTTGCATTATATGCAGCATGAATTCCACTCAGCTGTGCACTCCTTCTCACTTTCTTCCCATCTCATCCTCTCCCATCAATTCACTCATGTGAAAAACTCTGCACTACCACTGTCCCTTCTGAGAAGAAAACTCTGGGTCTTAGTGCCCTCCATGTATACAGTCGTGAAGAAATGAGTACATCCCATGGAAATTGTAGACTTTTCTCAACATATTTAAACAAGCAAACATTTCACCCTTTTGATACAGTGCTTACAGATAAAGGTGATATACTTGAATAAAACAAGGAAAATTAGCTCTTTCAATCATTTATTCAACAAAAATATGAATAGATATAATATTCTTCTGTAGAGAAAGTAAGTACATCCTTAGCTTTAGAGCTAGTATTGCCCAGAAATAACTTCTTTTTGCATTTTGCATAACTGTCCACCAGTCTCTGACATCAGCTTGCTGAAATTTTTGACCACTCTTCCATGCAAAATTCCTTCAGTTGCAAGCATTTTGAGGGTTTTCTTGCATGCACTACCCTTTTCAAATCTCCCCACAACATTTCAGTGGGGTTCAAATCTGGGCTTTGACTAGGCTATTCCATAACCCTCCATTTCTTCTTTTTTGGGACATTCCTTGGTTGGTTTGCTAGTGTGATCATTATCTTGTTGAAAGGCCCACCTCTGGTTCAGCTTCAACTTTTGAACAGATGGCCTCACATTATCTTCAAGTACTCTTTGATATGATTCAGAATTCATAGTTGAATCAGTTGAATCAGTGAATGCAAGCTTTCCAGTCCCTTAGGCAGCAAAGCAATCACAAACCATAACATTTCCACCACCATGCTTCACAGTTGGTATGAGATTCTTTTCCTGAAAAGTCTTCTTTGGTCTGCACCACAAGTCTTCTTTGGTCTGTACTCTCATTGTGACCAAACAATTCTACCTTTGATTCGTCTGTCCAGGGCACATTATTCCCAAAGGCCTGGTCTTTGCCTATATGTTCATTGGCAAACTGTATTTGCTTTAACATTCCTTTTCGACAACAAAGGCTTTTTCCTAGCATGCCTCCCATGTAGGTTAAATTTATCCAATCTCTTTCTGACTGAAGATGAATGCACTTTCACACCAACAGTTGCAAGAGTTACCTGCAGATCCAGTGATTAAATTTTGGGGTTCTTAGAGACTTCTTTTAGGATCAAATGGCCTGCTCTTAGGCTGAATTTTCTGGGACAGCCAGTCCTGGGGGGCGGCACGGTGGTGTAGTGGTTAGCGCTGTCGCCTCACAGCAAGAAGGTCCGGGTTCGAGCCCTGTGGCCGGCGAGGGCCTTTCTGTGTGGAGTTTGCATGTTCTCCCTGTGTCCACGTGGGTTTCCTCTGGGTGCTCCGGTTTCCCCCACAGTCCAAAGACATGCAGGTTAGGTTAACCGGTGACTCTAAATTGACCGTAGGTGTGAGTGTGAATGGTTGTCTGTGTCTATGTGTCAGCCCTGTGATGACCTGGCGACTTGTCCAGGGTGTGTCCCGCCTTTCGCCCGTAGTCAGCTGGGATAGGCTCCAGCTTGCCTGCGACCCTGTAGAACAGGATAAAGCGGCTAGAGATAATGAGATGAGATGAATGAGCCAGTCCTGGAAAACTGGCAGTTGTTTGAAACCTACGCCACTTGTCGATGATTTTCCTTACAGTGGAATCATTTATTTCTAATAATTTAGAGGTCTTTTTAAATCCCCTGCTAGATTCATAGGCATTCACAACCTTTTTTCTGAGGTCCTTAGAGAGCTTTTTCGATCTTGGCATGATCACACCACACACTTCAATAGCAAAGAGAACACTAGATCCAGGTTCTACTTTTATCTCCACCTCCAGGAGGTTCTAATAAATGGGACCTAATCTGGAACACCTGATTTAAATTTTATGGGTTTGAAAATGTGACAAATGTAAGGGTGTCCTTACTTTTTTGGACTGATATATATTTTTATTTAAATTATGAAAATGACTACAAAATGTCAATTTTATGTGTAATTTGTTGGCGTATATAACCTATATCTGTAGGCAATGTGTCAAATAGAATGAAAAGTTTGCTTGTTTGAATATGTTAAGTGTACAATTTCCATGTACTTATTTTTTCACATGATTGTACGTAATGGAAAGTGTTCCCTTAGCTTTCTTGGCTCATATTTTAATTTCTGTCTACTTCTGTACTGGTGAACCATTTCTAAACCGTCCCACATAGCAAACCAGAGATTCACTGCAGAAAGTAGCATTCACAATTCTAAAAAAAAAAAAATTACCCTACACATTGACAATTCAAATAATTGGCTTCAAATAAGGTACTGGAGAAGTGTCATGAAGGGGCTAGTTGAGGCAGATGCATATGCCTGAAAACAGTTTTTTAAACCAACAGGTCGACAAATTCAATTCAAGAGGCATAAACATGGTCAATAAGCAAGCGTGGGTCGAGTGATCTACAAACAACCATGGGCGTAGCAGACGCGGGGTATGCGGGGGACATGTCCCCCGCACTTCCCGTCTTTGTGCCCTCTGTCCCCCACACTTTTTACAGCCATTACAACCACTCAATTCATTTTTAACATGTGGAAACGCGTTTTTCCGAGCTGCCTCTAAACGCATCATGAGCAGGCGGAGCTCAGGCGGCAAACAAACACCGCTATGGTGTGTGATCAGAGACGCTTTAGAAAATATTGTATAAGTATCTTTGGTGTGATTCAGATCTGGCAGCGCTTCTGTATGTTCAGCAATCCAGCCAAGAGGCTAAAGACTTTAGACAGTTTTTTCCAAACAAACCGTGTAAGTTGAGTAATGCTGTTGAATGTAGATAATGTTTAGCTAAAAGATGACAAATAGATGTCAATTTAGTTAGTTAAGCTAGCTAGCTAACTTAGAGGCGGTAGTAACTAGTTACATTTACTCCGTTACATTTACTTGAGTAACTTTTTGGATAAATTGTACTCTTAAGAGTTGTTTTGTTGCAAAATATGTTTTATTTTTACTTGAATAATATTATTCTAAAGTAACAATACTCTTACTTGAGTAATGTTACTATTTTGGCTACTCTAAGATTACTCACTTCTGGGTAGAAAATAAGAATATAAATGTATTTGTGTTCCTTTGACTGTTATTTTTGTAAAGATTTAATTTATTTTTGTGGTAGTTAAAGTTTAAAGTACATGAATTTGCTGATTATTATTATTACTGTATTCCTAATTCTATTTCAAAATGCAGAGGCGATTCTAGAGTCTGTTGTGGCCCCAAGCAAAAATTTCCAGGGGGCCCTTCTGACCAGTGTTCATATATGTTATAAATAATCTGACACCAACGAAAAATGTATGAAACCAAAGTTTTTTAAATTCCAAATGTGAAAATACAATGGTAAAGAACAATAAAAAAACAAAATAAATAAGCCCTCGGGCCCTGACTCTCGGGGGCCCCTGGGTCAGGGGGCCCCAAGCAGTTGCCTGCCTTGCCTGTTCACAAGCTGCATGTCTGTCAAAATGTTGCTTTCCACATATTTTTTAATCTTTATTGCCACAATAGAAAGAGCAGGGTGAGAGAGGAGACAGTGGACCAGAGGCCAACAGGGATGATTATGCAGGGTCACAGGTGAGAAGAGAATATAACAAGCTATGTCACTACTACTATTCTTAATTCTTTTTAGATTTATTACTTTATAGATTTATAGATTTTGACTTTAGATTTTGATAGTATATCATTTTAAAGAACTAAAGTTGGTTCCCTGGTGCTGTGCTGTTTGTGGTTATGTGGTTCTTTAGCTGCTACGGAGAGGTGCAATTGAATGCGAGAGGATGATAAATCACTCAATAGACCTCTGAACAATTTGTCCCCCTCACTTCTAAAATGATGGCTATGCCCCTGCAAACAACATACACTCGAACAGGCAGAGGGCAAAACAAGGAATGCAAAAAACAGAGTCTAAACACCAGGATGACAGACACAAAAACCAAAGGTTTGGCAAAAGACAGGTATAGGACACCGAGCGTAATGCTTCATGACAAACTTTGGAGAACACAGAGTATAAATACACAAACTAATCAGGGGAGAAACAGGAAACAGGTGAGACAGATAATGACACAAAGGGGTAACAACCAATGACTAGATGAGGGTAGAGACAAGATGTAAACAAAACACAAACTAAAGTCAATAGGCAAAAAAAGTCTTGCAGAAGTGCAGGTCTCGTGGTAGGTGCAAACCGTGTGTGGCACTCAAAGCGTGCGCCATGCCCAAGCCAAGAGGAGCAATTCCTAACAGGAACACTGAAATCTGCACTTGAACTTTTCTTGAATTTTTGTAACAACAGAAAAGACTCTCAAAAATGTTGTATGAATACAAATATTGATTATAGAGTGAGTTAATTATTTGCTAATGTTTCAAACTGAATACAACTAATAAAAACTCCTCTAGGGCGGCACGGTGGTGTAGTGGTTAGTGCTGTCGCCTCACAGCAAGAAGGTCCGGGTTCGAGCCCCGTGGCCGGCGAGGGCCTTTCTGTGCGGAGTTTGCATGTTCTCCCCGTGTCCGCGTGGGTTTCCTCCGGGTGCTCCGGTTTCCCCCACAGTCCAAAGACATGCAGGTTAGGTTAACTGGTGACTCTAAATTGACCGTAGGTGTGAATATGAGTGTGAATGGTTGTCTGTCTCTATGTGTCAGCCCTGTGATGACCTGGCGACTTGTCCAGGGTGTACCCCGCCTTTCGCCCGTAGTCAGCTGGGATAGGCTCCAGCTTGCCCGCGACCCTGTAGAACAGGATAAAGCGGCTAGAGATAATGAGATGAGATGAGATGAAAAACTCCTCTATCATTTGCGCTTCTTTTTATTTAACTTGTCCTCATTTCATTTTCTTCTCCTAATTTCAGTTTCTTGTTCCTGGCTGACAGATAGGGAAACCAATGCGGTCTTCTGCTGTTGTAACCCATCTAGCTCAAGGTTTGATTTTTGTGCATGCCGAGATGCTTTTCTGCTCACCATGGTTGGAAAGAGTGATTATCTGAGTTACTATATCCTTCCTGGCAGCTCGAACCAATCTGGCTATTTTCCTCTGACCTCTCTTAGCCACAACATATTTCCACCCAGAGAACTGTCACACACTCAATGTTTTTTTTCATTTTTTGTACCATTCTGTCTAAATTCTAGAGACTTGTATTTGAAATTCCCAGAAGATCAGCAGTTTGTGAAATACTCAGCCCAGTCCTTTTGATACCAACACCCATGCTGTGATATGTATCTGTATGATTTTTTTGCATTGTGCTAAATGATTGGCTGATTAGATAATTGCATGAATGGTACAGGTGTACAGGTGTTTCTAATAAAGTGGATGTGAGCATATATGAAGTGAGATGTTTTATTAATGCCATAGGATAGTGAACCCTACTTTATACTGATAGTCCATGTGCAAATTGGTAATGTAATAACCAAGTGTAACAACCTAGAGCAGAGAACCTTAAGCATATTCTTTATTAAAGAGATCAAGAAACATTAATATAATCAAAGTTTTGCTTTTGAGTGTGTCATGTTGTCTGCAAATAAAAGTGGAATGCAATTTGTGTATTACATTTTAACATTTTACACTATTTCACCAGTGTACTTGCTTTTTGCTCTGACAAAGAATCTTCTTCATATACCTTAAGTTAAATTCAACCAAATTAGAATAGATTCACTACTGCCAGTCTTGTTTGTGTGTGTGTGTGTGTGCAGGGCTTGAAATTCGCGGTGGTCCGGTCGCCCAAGGCGACTTAATTTTTCATTTGGCGGGTAATTCCTGTCACTAGCCAGCCCGGCTGGCTAGTTGAAAATAAAAAATATATATGAAGTGAAGATTCAGACACACCGTCAACTAAAGCTCCCACATATTAAGCGTGTGCCGTGTCTGTGTTAATCGATGCGTTTATCGGCAGGACGGAAAATACCGAAGAACTCCGAATCATATCGTGTACGAGTCAGGCTGTCATTTTTTTCACTACTGCGCATGCATATAACGCATCTTGTTGAATATCGCGGTAATCACGTGCAGTATTGGACCAGGTGGGTGGAGCACAGAAGCACGGCAGGCCAGAACTGAATTCTCAATGAACTATTTATTGCTAGCTTTTCAGCCTTTTATCACTTCCCAGCTGCGCACGCGTGCACACACACACACACACACACACACACACACACACACACACACACACACGTGTTCTGGATGGGGAGAGAGAAGTCCCTTTCTCTGCTCTCCTCTCCTTTTAAAGGGCGCGGTCACTGGGGAAGACACACAAACACAGGTTAATCCCCATCAGGTGCAATGATTCCAGCACTTACCTTCCCTGACTCCGCCCTCCATTCACAGACCGACACTTGGCCACACCCCCGCTGCCACATCACGTTATCAAATTCAATAGATGTGGCCACATTATCGCCCATTTAAACACGTGTTTTTGTTGTTGTTTACATCTACATCTGCCAAAGCTACGCTGCGATGTGGAATTTTCTGAAAGGTGTATAGAAACTGCCAGAGATGGGGACAAAGCGACCTCGGTCTGAAGAGGAGAAACGACAAAGGACTTATAAGCAAACATGGGAGCAGGGTAGGCCTTGGCTGCGATACAATTCTTATGGAATAATTAATTTTTTTCCCAAGTTGATTCCTAGTCAATATGAAGCTCTTAATGCTTTCTCTCTCATAAATGGTTAAATACAGAAAGCATGTTGGACATATTTTGGGTGCTGTAGTCATGATAGTAAGTATATTTGCTTTCAATACTCATACACCAAGTTGCCAAGTTTTCCAATATATTATTTGTTGATATATTATGGTGCTCTGTGTTGTTCTCATTTATGTATTTAACAACAGTATCAAAATACTCGGGTCTTGAAATAAATGCACATTAGTCACGAACAATGGTAACTACTGTCTTTTGCGTTATTTTTGACAGAAGTAAAATTCATACATGAACAAATTTTGGCTAGTTGATTTTCTGTTTGGCTAGTTACTTTGGAAGGTAACTAGTCCGGCTGGCTGGTGAAAAAAAAAAAAGAATTTCGAGCCCTGGTGTGTATATATAGAAGTCTAGTGCTGTGCTTAAATACTGTAGGATAACTCACTTCTACAAGCTTTTTTTAAATAGCAAATATGGGGTTTGGCATGGTATATCATGCCATTTCATTAAAAGAAAATATGAGATAAATATACAGTTAATACTCTTATATCTGATGCATGTCATTAAAAAAATTATCAGTTGTTTTGCACCCCTTGAAATATGTGAATGTTAAAACAGGTTACCCTATATAACAATGAAATTCATCTACATGGGATATAATCCTGACACTTCCAATGCAGTGTCATTAAAATTCACTCTCTTGCAACTGTGAAGCTGAAATTGCTTCTTATAGAGAGTGGGTGCAGTCCTCCTGTTGAAAAGCTCACTGGCTTCCAACAGCATCAACAGGGAAGTTAATGGATCCATCAACATAACACACTGCTATCATTCTGCTCAAGTGCTATAAAATGGAACATCTTCCTACATATTTTCTCACTTTCAGGGTGGTATTGCACTTCATTTCTATACTACATCAGCATGTTTCTGTACATCAGGATTACTATAACCAGAAAGTGGTGAGACCAATCAAGTTTATCAGAGAAGACTTCTAGTTTGTTGCAAACGAACATGAACATATGATTTTGTGTTATGGGTGACGAGATGCAAGTTTCGATCCAAAAGCAGAACACAGACCAGAAAATCCAATGAATAAAAAAATGATTTAATAGGAGAAAAAGAGTAAATGAACAAAAATAGCAAAATAGTCCTGACAAAAAAACTGGAGACAAAAACATAGCACAAAAAACATGGAAAAAAAGACAAAAAATGGGAGAGAGCAAAAAACTGTGGCAATGAACAGGCAAAACAGAGAGCAAAAATCCAAGAAGCAATTAGGGTGCAGAGACGACGTGAAAAACCAACGAGACGTTCTGGCAAAGTCCCCTTCTGAGAATGGCCTTTTTATACACAGCAGAGCAAACCAGGAAGTGAATGCCGGCAAGATGGAAGTCCCGTCCCGGATCCGGATTAGCGCTGAACTGGGAGATAATAAATCTCCAGAGTGGAAGTCTGGGGCGGAGCATGACAGTACCCCCCCCTTCAATGAGTGCCTCCAGGCGCTTTAGGAAGAGTGTCCGGGTGTTGCCGGTGGAACTCTGATGAGTGTTGGGTCTAGCATGAACCTGGCGGGGACCCAACTTCTCTCCTCAGGGTCATAACCCTCCCAGTCCACCAGGTACTGGAGACCTCTGCCTCGCCACCGCACCTTCAGCAGTTTCTTGACTGTGTAAGCCTCACCGCCATCAATGAGCCTGGGAGGAGGGGGTTTGGAGGGTGGGAGCAAAGGACTGGAGACCAGAGGTTTAAGCTGAGATAAATGAAAGGTAGGGTGAACACGTCACATGGTGAGTGGTAATGGCAGTCTAACAGAACATGGGTTGATTACCTTCTTGATGAGGAAGGGTCCAAGGAACCTGGGTGCTAGCTTGCGAGAGACGGTCCTAAGTGGCAGGTGGAGAGCATAACTCGTTGACCTACTCGGTAGGTGGGTGCCTTGGAGCGACATTTGTCGGCCTGCCTCTTGGATGTGAGTGCAGAGCAAATGAGTCTTCTCCAGGCCAATGCCCACGTCCTCCTGCAGCGGCGTATAAAGGCCTGGGCAGAGGGGATGGCGACCTCCTCCTCTTGGCTGGGGAACAGTGGTGGTTGGTAACCTAATGAGCACTGGAATGGAGAGAGACCTGTGGCAGAGGAAGGGAGAGTGTTATGTGCATATTCTATCCAGGGTAGGTACTTGCTCCAAGAACTGGCATCCCTGGACGCCATGCACCTGAGTGCAACCTCCAAAGCCTGGTTCGCCCATTCTGCCTGGACGTTGGTCTGTGGGTGGAAGCCTGAGGAGAGACTACAGGTGGCTCCGATGAGTTTGCCGAAGCCTCTCCAGAACTGTGCAGTGAACTGAGGACCCCGGTCAGAAACAATGTTGGTAGCAGGGCTTTGAACCAGAATTTTTTTCCTATTGGTTCGTTCCGAACAGAAACGGAATTTTAACGTTTCCGGTTTGGGGTTCCACCATTAAATAGACGTTCCCGAACCGGTTAGAACAAAAAAATTTCATTCCCGGAACGGTTAATTACGTTCCCTGTCAGCTGTTTAACAAATGGCTATAAAATTATGTCTCTGTCTCATCCAGCTTAAGCCAAATGTCGGCTAATTCTATTACAACCTTCATTAAATAAGACAAGAAATAATTCAAAACAATTATTATTTCAAATGTTGGCGATTTGGATTCTCAGTATGTCTTCCCATCTACACAAACAGAAAAAGTGCCAAAAATGAAAGAGAATTCATTTAGTGTGTTACCAAAGGCTAGTCAGGCCCTATAGAGGGCTACCGCATGACGTCACCGCGCCGCGAGATTTTGTTAGGCGCCATATTGGAAGACCAAGTACACATCTATGCAAGTACATACATACATAAAACAAACTACACCTGAAATGTAGCCAGGGCCGGTTCTGCCCTAATCTGGACCCGGGTGCAACATCGCGCAACCCCCCCCCCCCAAAACAAAAACACCAGTCTAAATCAGGACAACCATCACATAACTATAACTATAAACATTTTATATCAACTATTTTAACTAAATGGGCTATAATAAATAAGCCTGCAGGCAGCCACGGCGGGCTGCCTCAGAAAAGTAACCATTCAATGACAACTGAAAGCCTGCAGCCACGGCGGGCTGCCTCAGAAAACTAACCATTTGTCCTACCTTAAAACTCGTTTTGCATTTTCTGCCTCCTTTTTTGTATTTTCAACCCTCCGTTTATTTTCTTTCCTTTTCTGAAAACCCAATTTGTGTCCAGACATTTTGTTCTGCTACCAACGAACTAACTCGTCAGGTCTCGTCTCTCGAGCCCGCGATGATTCCCGTGGGAGGGGCAACAACTGATACATTTTTACAAACAGCCAATAGGGAGGTTGCATCGTTCAGGCTCTTCTTTGCTCAGACACTCAGTAATGCACTTATCACATGGAGACGTGATAGTAGTCCACCTTCCCGCTCTCTCCATTCAGTCAGCAAACGTCACACAGGAAGTGAACCCCAGCGGGTCATAGAAACTTGCGCAGGAGAAGAATGACTTTTTTATTTGTAGGCTACGGAAATTGAGGAACGAAATAAAAACCGGTATTAACCGGTTACCATTTTTAATAAGCGTTTCTGTTCCGGAACATAAAAAATAATAAAGTTTCTGGTTTCGTTTCTGTTCCATGTGAAATAGAAAAAGTTCCCGGTTTTTGTTTTCGTTCCTTGAACCGGTTCAAAGCCCTGGTTGGTAGGCAGACCATGTTGGCGGAAAACGTGGTGGATGAGTAGTTCTGCGGTCTCTTTGGCTGAGGGGAGCTTGGGCAGAGGAATGAAATGGATGGTCTTAGAAAAATGGTAAATAACAGTGAGGATGCATGTGTTGCCACCTGAGTTGGGGAGTCCTGTGATGAAGTCCAGGGCGATGTGAGACCGAGGTCGATGCGGAGTTGGAAGGGGTCTTAGTAAGCCGGCAGGGGGTCGATTGGCTGTCTTGTTCCGGGAGCATGTGTCGCAGGCTGCCACGAACTCCTGGATGTCCTCCTTGATGGATGGCCACCAAAAGTGCTGCTGGAGGAGAGCCAGGGTTCAGGCGGCTCCCAGATGACAGGCCAGTTTGGAACCATGACCTGACTGCAGCACCTGAGTTCGCATAGGACAGGGAACAAACAGATGGTTACGAGGAATGTTGTTGGAGTTACCTTCACCGGGGTCCTGCTCCAGGGCAGAGAATAGCGGCTCCCACCAGGCAGTGGGGAGGAAGGATGGTCTTGGGTGGCTTGGACTCCTCTTGGTGGAAAGAGAACATCCTGGACAGGGTGTCGGGTTTGCGGTTCTTGGAGCCTGGGCGGTAGGAGAGCGTGAAGCTGAACCGGGAGAAAAAGAGATACCAACGGGCTTGACGGAAATTAAGACGTTTGGCAGACTTGAGGTACTCCAGGATTTTATAGTTGGTCCAGACTAGAAAAAGGAGGTTAGACCCCTCGAGCCAGTGCCTCCACTCCTCCAAGGCTAGTTTCACGGCCAATAGTTCTCGGTCGCCGATGTCATAGTTCTGTTCGGCTGGGGATAGCCGGCAGGAGAAGAAGGAGCATGGGTGGACCTTGTTGTCGTCAGCCTTCTGGGATAGAATGGCTCCAACCCCTGACTCAGAGGCGTCGACCTCGATGATAAACTGCTTGGTTGAATTGGGTATGGTGAGAATGGGTGCTGTGGTAAACCTGCACTTGAGACTGGAAAAGGCTTTATCTGCTTCCTCCCCCCACTTGAACTTGGTCTTGGTTGAGGTCAGGGCTGAGAGAGGTCCAGCCACCGTGCTGAAGTTGTGGATAAAGTGCCTGTCGAAGTTGGCGAACCCCAGAAAGCGCTGGAGCTCTTGTCTTGAAGATGGGGTGGGCCAGTCAGTGACTGCCTCCAGCTTGAGGGGGTCCATCTGGATCTTTGCTGGCGAGATGATGAACCCCAGGAACAAGACAGAGCCTTGGTGGAATTCGCTCTTCTCCACCTTAACAAACAGCTTATTCTCTAGCAGGCGTTGAAGAACCTGCCGGACGTGACCCTGATGTTCCTCCAGGGAGCGAGAGAAAATCAAGATGTCGTCCAGGTAAACAAAGAAAAGGTGCTAAGAAAGTCTCTCAAGACATCATTAACTAATGCCTGGAATATCGTGGGCGCATAAGTCAGGCCGAAAAGGACTACAAGGTACTCATGGTGGCCTGTGGTGGTGTTGAAGGCCATCTTCCACTCGTCCCCTTCCCTGATCCTAACTAGTTGATAGATGTTGCTTAAGTCCAGTTTAGTGAACACCTTAGCTCCCTGGAGTAGTTCGAAGGCTGTGGTCATGAGCGGTAGTGGGTAGAGGTTCTTGACCATGATGGCGTTGAGGCCTTGATAGTCAATGCAGGGCCAGAGTAACTTGTCCTTCTCCACGAAGAAGAATCCTGCCCCTGCTGGGGAGGAGGAAGGGTGGATGATCCCAGCTGCCAGAGACTCTGATATATTTCTCTATGGCTTGTCTCTCGGTGGGGGAAAGAGAGTAGCGATGTCCCTTGGGTGGCGCCGTCCCAGGCAGGAGGTTGATACCGCAGTCATAGGGCCTATGAGGGGGAAGGGACACTGCTTGGGTCTTACTGAAGACAGGCTTGAGGTCCAGATATTCCAGAGGCACATGAGAGAGGTCGGGAAACTCACTGGCTGAGGGCTGTGGTGGTTTGGCGGGAGGCAGAGCAGAATTCAGGCAGGAGGCCAGGCAGGAAGGACTCCAGCCTAAGATGGTGTGGTCAGTCCAGTTTAAGTAGGGGTTGTGCTGCATCAGCCAGGGTAGTCCAAGAATAACGGGAACGTGAGGGTTGTTCATGACATGAAGTTGTTTCGTTTCAGAGTGATTATCTGAAATCCTTAGGGTGAGCGGGGTGGTAAGGTGAGTGATGGTGGTCAAGCCAGTGCCATCGAGTGTCAGGACGGTGAGAGGAACATCAAGGGTGAGTAGCAGGATTCCGAGATCCTTGGAAGTGACAGAGCAGATCAGGTTCCTGTCTGCCCGAGTCAACGAGCGCCTGAAGATGGTAATGCCGGTTGTTCAAAGTGATAACGGGCAGCAGCGGTCAGTCAGCAGGGGACTGGTTCCGAGCATTGCCCACCAGGGCCCCTCGATTCACTGGTGAGCTCGTCCCTTTTAGCTGTCAGGCTCGTCAGATGTGTCCCTGCCAACCGCAGTAGAAGCAAGCCCCTGTGCTCTGTTGGTGCAGTTGTTCCTCCGCTGACACCCGTACCCAATCTACCTGCATGGGTTCAGCAGACAAGGTGGGAAGTGGAGAGGGGTTGAAGTTGAGGCGGTTCCTCTCTCTCCTCCGTTGTTGAACCCGAGCGTCAATACCATTGGCCAGGTCCATCAGGCTGGAGAGGTCCGATGGTAGTTCCCGAGAGACAAGTTCGTCCTTAACAGCATCGGACAGGCCATGTGAGAACGCGTCAACCAGGGCACTCTCATTCCAACCGCATAACACTGCCAATGTCCGGAACTTGATGGCATAAGCCAAGGTAGATCAGGACCCCTGCCGCAGCTCCATGAGCTCCCTTGCCACCTCCCGGCCGGACAGAGAGCAGTCGAATGTTCGCCTCATTTCCTCAGAGAATTCCTTGAAGCTGGAACAATAGGGCGCATCAGCGTCCCAGACCGCTGTTCCCCATTCCCTGGCCTTGCCGGTGAGGAGCATGATGGTATAGGCTACCTGGGAGTGTTCTGTGGGGAAAGCCAGAGGTTGAAGCTCCAAGATCAGTGAACACTGACAAAAAAAGATCTGCAGGTACCTGGTTCTCCACTGTAGGGCTGAGGCAAAGGGAGTCTTGGTTCGTGGAGAGCGGCGGTGGCGGGAGGTGAGGAAAGAGGTGGCTGGGCAGGGGTAGGCATGGCTTGGGAGTGCTGAAGTTGTGTGGCTAGGAGGTTGAGTGAATTGGACAGGGTGGCCAGGTTCTGGGTGATCTGCTTGAGTTCCTGTTGGTGGGTCCCAAGGAGGGCTTCTTGCTGCTACATAGCTGTTCTCAGATAGTTCAGTTCTGCTGGATCCATGTTGTCCAGAACGTACTGTTATGGGTGGCGAGATGTGGTGAGTTTGGATCCAAAAGCAGAACACAGACCAGAAAATCCAATGAATAAAAAATGATTTAATAGGAGAAAAAGAGTAAATGAACAAAAATAGCAAAATAGTCCTGACAAAAAAAACTGGAGACAAAAACATAGCACAAAAAACATGGAAAAAAGACAAAACGGGAGAGAGCAAAAAACTGTGGCAATGAACAGGCAAAACAGAGAGCAAAAATCCAAGAAGCAATGAGGGCACAGAGACAACGTGAAAAACCAATGAGACATTCTGGCAAAGTCCCCTTCTGAGAACAGCCTTTTTATACACAGCAGAGCAAACCAGGAAGTGAATGCCGGCAAGATGGAAGTCCCGTCCCAGATCCGGATTAGCGCTGAACTGGGAGATAATAAATCTCCGGAGTGGAAGTCCGGGGCGGAGCATGACAATTTTGACTGCATTATAATTACAGGTATAAATTATAGAGTTCAAAAACCAAAGAAAGATTACCTTCCCTGCTTAGCCAGGGGTCTTTTTTTGTTGTCAGATTTAAATGATAAACTAGAAGGGCACTTAGTAGAGTGCATACCTCCGCCAAGCCACATATTATCAACATCAAAAATCAAATCACTTAAAACTAGGATAATACTAAAGCTGTGCACCAAATGTCATCAAAATCCATTTGCTACTTTTTGAGTTACATTGGAAACAGACAAAAAATAAAAATCCTGGATCCGCATACATATCTGGATCCTGGATCTACATAGTACTCATCTGGATTTGCATCAAAATCTAATCAATGGTTTCTTAGCCAATGGCCCACTTTTCCTCAAAATTTCATTAAAATTTGTTCATTACTTTTTGAGTTACATTGGGAACAGGCAAACAAACAGAGGTCAAAACCTTCTCCAACAAAGTTGGTGGAGGTAAATATTGTGCTTTATAGAGCTTTTATCCAATACAATTCTCTGAATGTTTTACAGACATCAGTGTCTTAACCCTGCATGAATAAAACCAAGAATAAAAAGGCTTTATTATTCCATCCACTTATTTTTCTGGTCCTTTTCAATAAAGTGGCTCATGCATCATCAATAGTCTATTCCTTGTGCAGTCTCATCAGTAGAAACTCACCAGCACAGAGCCTGCATGCATTGAAAATCTGCTTTACAAGTATCCAAACAAAACTGATGCATATTAATGAATAACACGCACACGTGCGTGTGCGCACACACACACACACACACACACACACACACACACACACACACACACACACAGATGTAAAAGTAATACAAGTGATATCCTAATTAATGGCAAGTGAGGTGACTAAATGGCTCCATGGCACATGTTTATACTCTTATGTTTAAAGATTGCATATGAGCAAAAAGATATGCTGCCCTGCATTTGAGAAAATAAATAAGGAGAAAAAAAATGTATGAGCAAAAAAGCTTTCTCATGTGTGACCAGGCGAGATTGAGGCTATGAGAGATTCCTTGTTAAGGTTGAATGTACACTGTGTCTGCTGCCACTGTGAGTGTGTTTGTGTATGTGTTGTACTCTTACCTCCACAAGGTGAGGTGTTGGATTGAAGCCACACATATTGCAGACCTGCGTGTGACATTGGGTGCAAGAGTTGTAGTTGGATGGCTCACTGGATCCTATATTAAGTTCAGTTTTACACAAGGGGCAGCTGATTTTGGGCCTCTGCACCTGCTTCAAAGGTGATTGCTGCTGCGGCGGAGCTTTTTGATGATGTGCTGTTGGCTGCTGCTGTGGTGTCTTCTGATGATGTGTCGGTGACTGCTGCTGTGATGGTACCATTTGATGATGTGCTGGTGACTGCTGCTGTGCTGCCTTTTGATGGTGAGCTGGCAACTGTGATGCCTTTTGATGATGTGATGCCATTGACTGCTGCTGTTGTTGAAGGTGTTTTTGTGGAGGGACATGTGGACCCTGGGGAAACATTGTTCCTCCTGTTCCTCGTTTGTCTGAACCAGAAGCTCCAGTCATAGCTTTAGCATTAGCATCACTGAAGATTACCTTAGTACCCTGGGTGCCCTGTTGTCGGGCAGATGAGGGTTGTGCTGAGGCTCCTCCTCCAGGAAGTGGATCAACTGAGATTAGTGTGGTTGCCTGGTTCAGCAACGATGCCCCAAAACCAAATAGCTTTGTCAAGCCATCCTGAGGAGGGGTCTCATGTACTGAGGCTGGACGACGAGCCGGGGAACTTCCAGCACTTCGGATATGCTCTGATCGTCCAGCATGGTGAACCGGAGATGTACGGCCAAGGTCTGGCTGTGACGGAGCTTTCGCCAGGCCTGGTAATGGCACAGCACCAGGGTGAGGGATCCGTGAGCTAGCTTGGGATGTGCCTCCTGGGTCTCTCTGCCTAAACTCGACTCTCTGACCCTGGGACCCTGATTGGGATCCTTGATGTGCAATTTGGGAAGGTCCAGTTTGGGTTGAAAGCCCTGTTTTTTGAGGTCCTTTCTGGTAAGGACCAGTAGTTTCACTTTCTGTCTGAGGGCCCATTGAGGCCTGGCTTTGAACCTGTGGTTGGGTTTTGGCATGGGGTTGGGTTTGGGGTTGAGTTTGCAGTTTGGGCTGGGCTGAAGGCTGGGAATGAGGAGGCATCACATGGTCTGCTTTAGTTTGTTGGGAGGAAGAGTGAATCTGCTGCTGACTCTTGGAACGGGGTGTGGTCATATCCATTCCTAGGGCTCTCTGCATCTGACAGTTCAGACACAGCCACTCCTGGACCTGTGTGAACACACACATAAATACAGACACAAATTATGCACATATAGAGTGCTCCAGATCAAAGTGACAACATACAGTATAATAAACAATTATTTATTTAAAAAAAAAACCCCACACAATTAAAAACAACATACTTTCAAGTCTGACATGTATCACTGAAATTGAATGTAAAGATTATGAAAAGCTTGAAGTTACACTATGCTATATTATGAAGCTACAACATGTTGTGGCAGGATATGTCACATACAATGCTGGCAAAGTCTTGCTGTGAGAGTGGGGATTCTCCACCAACTTCAATTACTTATCTCTCTTTCTCCTGCCTGCTTTCCCTTTGGCACTATATGGTTGCCTCAGTTAAGAAGAAGTGACGTTACATGAAAAATTTTATTTCTGTCAGACAAAAAAGCAGGGGGATTTCTGGTTATCATCTCTGGCTATCATCAGAGGAGTGCACCTTAATTATAGTTTGCTGCCTCCCAAAAGAGAGAGAGAGAAAAAAAGTGTGTGTGTGTTTGAAAACGAGAAAGTGTGACATAGAAGGAAAGACAAGAGGAAGAGCTGGATGCGACAGAAACTGATGTCAGCAAATTGCAAGTCAAACTTTTCAACATTTATCATATCAGCTCATCTCTACATTAGTTATCTTTCATACTCTCTTTAACACCCACTGTCTCTTTTTTATTTCCATAATTAACATTATTTCCATTATTGTGCCAGTACGTATAGACTGCTTTTCTACAGAACTACAACTATAAGCCAAAGCTCCAATCCATAATATGCAGCGTTTTATTCTCCCTAGACCTTATAACTCAAATCGTACAGGATTCTTTGCCAAACATATTGATCACTGCAACAACTATTTGAGGTATTCAGTGTTTACTCCATCATCTTTTAATGATGACCTTCAATTTAGTCCTCTCTATCTTTTATCTGGACATAAGGCAACAACACTCTTCATGTTCATCAAGAACTGGTAAATGAGCAGGAAAGAAGTCAATTTAGTTGCTGTGGATGCAGTTTCAGTTAAATCTCGTAGGTTCAGAAGAGTCTGAAATAAGAAGAATTTTAATGTCAGATCTCCAGTGTATACATAATGTTGATATGACAGATTCTTGTCACAGTATAAAATGATCAAAAACACTATTGCACAATAAAAAAAGAGGACATTGTAGTTGAGAATATCCATCCATTCATTATCTGTAGCCGCTTATCCTGTACAGGGTTGCAGACAAGCTGGAGCCTATCCCAACTGACTATGGGTGAGAGGCAGGGTACATCCTGGACAAGTCGCCAGGTCACCACAGGGCTGACACATAGAGACAAATCACCATTCACACCTACGGTCAATTTAGAGCCACCAGTTAACCTAACCTGTATGTTTTTAGACTGTGGGGGGAAACTGGAGCACCTGGAGGAAACCCAGGCAGACACAGGTGCCCCTTTTCCACCAAAGCAGTTCCAGGGCTGGTTCGGGGCCAGTGCTTAGTTTGGAACTGGGTTTTCTGTTTCCACTGACAAAGAACTGGCTCTAGGGCCAGAAAAACCGGTTCCAGGCTAGCACCAACTCTCTGCTGGGCCAGAGGAAAGAACCGCTTATGTCAGCGGGGGGGCGGAGTTGTTAAGACCAACAACAATAACAAGACCGCGAAAGATCGCCATTTTTAAGCGACGAGAAGCAGCGGCTGTACAAATGCGAAGTCATCCATTATTATTATTATTGTTGTTGTTGTTGCTGCTGCTGCTTCTTCCGTGTTGTTTTTGCTTCGATATTCGCGCCAAGGTTTAAGCAAACGTAGCGACGTAACTGACGTATACAGCGACGTAATGACGTATACAGCGACGTAATGACGTGGCTCCGCTTAGCACCGCGAGCGATGGAAAAGCAAACTGGTTCTCAGCTGGCTTGCAAGTTGAATGAGTTGTGAACCAGCACCAGCACTGGCCCCGAACCAGCCCTGGAACTGATTTGGTGGAAAAGGGGTATGGGAGAACATGCAAACTCCACACAGAAAGGCCCCCATCGGCCACTGGGCTTGAACCCAGAACCTTCTTACTGTGAGGCGACAGAGCTAACCACTACCCCACCGTGCCGCCTAGTTGAGAATACAACAGTAAAATGTGATTTCAATGTACACTGTAAACAGGAAGACAGGATATTAATATGCTCATAATGACTAGCCAACTCTTTGTGAGGAATGTCAAAAGTAGCTTGAACAAAAGCATCAAAATAGCTTGATTAGAAAACATAAGATTTCAGGTTTGTGTGTGCTTACGTTTATTTTGGGGGTGTGACACATAATTTAAACTAGATTTTGCAATGTGTAATGTAATGATTACTGAATCAGAATAGAATCTGACAGCATGGTAGTGCAACATGGCTGTCAATTTTGTCTGTTCACACATGCTCGTGCACACTCATACACAGTGCAGGCTGCGCCACTGTTCCATGCCTCTCCCTCTTTCATTTTCAGTCACACGGACACACTAATTTACAGAAAGTTAGAAAGGTGCCAGATGCTATCATCCCATGAACACATTTCAAAATAGCTTTGTTTCACACATTGTTCACATAACACTAACTATAAATCAGCATAAAGCAAGCCAACGATGATGAAACCCAAGTAGCACAAGTCTAATTAGAAATCAGAAATGCAGATATTATTCTTAAATGGAAACCAAAAGTGACAACAGTATTTATGTTTTCTGAATATCATTGCACTATATACAGTGGGATGCAGTACCAAGAATTCATTAGTGAAAAATATATAATTCTTCAAACAAGACTGACATACATGCTCACTAACAGAAGCATGCAGGCTTGTTATTATTTATTTAAAGCAATAGTTATAGGGTAGTTGGTATGTCACTGGATTAACCTCTCTCAGGACCTTAAAGGGGCCAATACAACTGACAGACATAGTAAGATGACAGTCTCATGTAAAGAGCTTTGTCGAGAATTAAATTATTTGACATTTTTGTCTGTGGTACAAGATTATTTTAAAATGGACGGTGGGTTAAGAAGAATCTGAATCTTATCTAATACCCCCAACATAGTCCCCTCCAAAAGTATTGGAATAACAAGGCCATCCCTCCCCCCCAACTGAAGATATATCGGTTTGAAATTAAAAGCAGTAAAAATCAGAAGACGGGATTGGAATCCACAAAGAAATAGAGAAATGAATCACAAAAGTTCTGAAACTAAGATTATTTTAAGCATGCAGTTCCCCTCCTGAAGAGGACTGAATGGAGAAACCCCAAAACAAACAACAACTGAAAGAAGCTCTAGTGCAAGCCCAGAAAAGCATCACAAAAGAAGAGTGCAACAGTTTGGTAATGTTACTGGCTTGATGCAGTTATTGCAAGCAGGGGATTTACAACCAAATATTCTGATTTATTGTCTCATATTCATCTTTTGATCTCAAACACAAATGTGTTCAGTGTTTCACAAAAACAAAATAATTGTCCATTCTTTGCCATTCTATTACTTTCAGAGAGGACTGTATATGAAATAAGCAACCCAAATTTTTTTTTTGCCAAACTGCACCAATAAATACAGACATGACTGGCAGGAACAGCCTCCTGGATCTAAACATGAGCAGTAAAATGTTATGAGACTTTTGAGCAAATCATCAGTAGTCAACAGCAAAGACTTTGTTCAAACACAAGGTTGCTCAGGAGTGGTAACAGAGCACTGTTAGACAAAGGATAATGATTGAGTTTGTAATTGTATCATCAGACTTCAGGCCATATGTTTTGGACACACAAGTAAAGAGAGGGGTAGAGCTGCCATCCTCTCACCACTTGGTGGCTTTGTCGCACTGGACATTGGACCCAAGAGAGCTCCCAAGGTGCTTGGGAGCACATGGCAGAATTCACCTCTCATGTGAGGTCAGATACATTGACTATGAGTGCAGTGAAATTTCTGTCAAAATTATTTGTGTTAAGTCAATACCATTTAAGGTGGGTGCTGGATTAAGTTAAGGGTGCTTCTTCTCTCCACTCCTGTTTGTAGTTTGCATGGAGAGAATATCAAGATATAGGCAAGTTTTGTGAGTTGTCAAGTATGGGTGGCTAAAGAATTCCTCTTATTTGCATAGAAGTTGCTCTCTTGCCACCATGGAAAATTTCACTGTCGAGTGTGAAGTCGTTGGGAAGTATGAGGTCAGGGTTGTCTCCAAGAAAAGAATGCCATGCTCCCTTTAGCTGAGGAGTGAGGCCTTGCCCTTTGTGAAGAGGTTTAAATACCTTAGGATCTTATTCACAAGTGATGGAAAATGAGAGAAATGGATTGGGTCAGCAGCAACAGTATTATAGTTTCTGTACCAGTCTGTGGTGATGAAGCAGAAGCTCTGTTTTCAGAAAAATGTCACTGTTTACTAATTAGTCTACTTCCCTATCCTCACCTATGGTCATGAGCTGTGGGTAGTGATCAAAAGAATAAGGTTACATGCAGTGTGGCAGAAATTAATTTCTCCAGCAGGGGTTATGCACTTACTGTTCAAGATAAGGTAAGGAACTCAACAATGCAGAAGAGCCTCAAAGTGGCTGCTATTTCTCCAAATCAAGAGGAGTCATTTGAGGTGGTTTGGGTGCCTTTTAAGGATGGACCCTGGTCTGGATGGAGAAACAAGTCAGACCTAGGACCCACTGGGGTGATTATATCACACAATTGGCTTGGGACTGTCTGGTGATCCCCCAGCAGATGCTGGAATATGTGTCTAGGGATAAATAAGTCAAGAATGAATAAATGAATGAATGAAGGAATGAAAGAAACACTGGAAGAGCTAAGAGGTTGGCCAGAAAAATAATGCAAACTCTGTGATAAAAACCCCTAATACCACCATAATTTTTATGTAGGGCTAGTAAAAGATGAAATGCTGAGGCTACAGTGTCTGTGGTGAGACTCTGGCAATATGCAAATTTAACAATTTGTTCGACTGCACCAGCAATATTTGTTTCTTATTTGTATAATATCCCCTCATTGCCTGCTTTGTGCTGCTCTTACACCCACAATCTTTTGTGCATGTTTTTCCACATCTTCATAAGAAGGAAAAGAGAGGTGGGTATAATGTCCGTGTTTATTAATACACTATTGATATACTACACAGTTCATGCATATATGGTCATTTCGGAATAACTAAGTTAAATTCTAATAAGCAAAACAAATTTTTACAGAAACATAAGCTCATAGATTAGCTCATTCACTCCCTTAGTGAATAATAAAAAAGGCTAGGGAAAGTATATTGGTAATTTTAAGCAAGCTTATCAAAAACAGGTAGGTGTGTATAACTAAGAACAAGATTGGCAATGTTAAATTCAGCTGCATGTAATTACTGTTATTATAATACTGCAATTATCTCAGCCTTATAAATTTCTTATTTTATCTGGTTGCAAGTGTGGAACATTATTATTATTATTATTATTATTATTATTATTATTATTTTAAAGGACAAGACTCATCCTTTCTTTTATGAATTAATCATTTTAGAGGGTGCTTTTATATCCTATCTGCACCTGTAGGAAACCTGTAAGTGGTGAATGGCTTAAAATGCAGTGAATACGTGAAGGTGTAAAATGAAAATGAACTGTAGCGCTTCAAGAATACAAAATGTCTCGTGTTTTTACAGGCTTATGTATATATTCAAATGGTTTCCGGAACAAAGTGATATACCACAATATAACCCATTATATCCTTTTACCCAGTAGAAGTTACAAAAGGAAATAGACGCATATGCTAAGTGCTTTTCAAGCTGCCATGTTCATCTGGTCTTAGTGGATTATGTGGACTGCTTCTGAGCCAAGAAATGGTTGAGCATATCAAGCCCTCCCACAGAGAACAGCAAATGTTTCCTAGTTCCAGAACACAGTGAACACTCCTAATGAAGGTTCACATAATTAACATTATTTGTGGAATTATTTAACATCAACATTAATACACCTTAGTTAACAAAGTAATTTGTTATTGTATTAGTTGTTTAAATGTTAAGTAAATAATGAACATGCACCAATGTTTCATGCAAATCTAAATCAACAATAATCAATTATGAACTAATTCCAGACCAACAGATTAATAATAATAATAATAATAATAATAATAATAAGAAGAAGAAGAAGAAGAAGAAGAAGAAGAAGAAGAAGAAACAGTATTGAAATTTTCTTATCTTAATGAAATATCAATATTTGGGACAATATTCAGGAAAACCAAAATAATTAGTAGCGATAGCCCTACATGGACAATCAGGTTAATTGATTTTGTTTTCTCCCTACATGGGAAATTAAGAAAGACCTGTTTCAGCAATGGGCACCATGAACATTTGCACATAAACAAAAATTAACATCAAATCTTAGCTATACCCACAAATTATTGCATCAAACTGCAAAAGGAATCATGAAAAATGTAAATTTACTGGCCACATAATTTGTGTATCTGTATTTTCATATGAATATAAGCTTATTAATGAAAATGATTTTTCTCATTTATGTATGCATTTCTGAATATTAACTGGTAATATTAAATTAAATTAACAAAGTTACTGCACCCTCTCTGATATGTATACCAAATTCATCTGTTCTTGACACACAAAAGGACAACAAAACATATACAAGAGACTCTTTGAGGCTATTATTAAATGTTCACTTTGGAAGATGACATTTAATGTCTCTTAAATACAACCCCAATTCCAAAAAAGTAGGACAAAGTACAAATTATAAATAAAAACGGAATGCAATAATTTACAAATTTCAAAAACTGATATTGTATTCACAATAGAACATAGACAACATATCAAATGTCGAAAGTGAGACATTTTGAAATTTCATGCCAAATATTGGCTCATTTGAAATTTCATGACAGCAACACATCTCAAAAAAGTTGGGACAGGGGCAATAAGAGGCTGAAAAAGTTAAAGGTACAAAAAAAGGAACAGCTGGAGGACCAAATTGCAACTCATTAGGTCAATTGGCAATAGGTCATTAACATGACTGGGTATAAAAAGAGCATCTTGGAGTGGCAACGGCTCTCAGACATAAAGATGGGAAGAGGATCACCAATCCCCCTAATTCTGCGCCGACAAATAGTGGAGCAATATCAGAAAGGAGTTCGACAGTGTAAAATTGCAAAGAGTTTGAACATATCATCTACAGTGCATAATATCATCAAAAAATTCAGAGAATCTGGAAGAATCTCTGTGCGTAAGGGTCAAGGCCAGAAAACCATACTGGGTGCCCGTGATCTTCGGGCCCTTAGACGGCACTGCATCACATACAGGCATGCTTCTGTATTGGAAATCACAAAATGGGCTCAAGAATATTTCCAGAGAACATTATCTGTGAACACAATTCACCGTGCCATCCGCCATTGCCAGCTAAAACTCTATAGTTCAAAGAAGAAGCCGTATCTAAACATGATCCAGAAGCGCAGACATCTTCTCTGGGCCAAGGCTCATTTAAAATGGACTGTGGCAAAGTGGAAAACTGTTCTGTGGTCAGACAAATCAAAATGTGAAGTTCTTTATGGAAATTAGGGACGCCGTGTCATTTGGACTAAAGAGGAGAAGGACGACCCAAGTTGTTATCAGCGCTCAGTTCAGAAGCCTGCATCTCTGATGGTATGGGGTTGCATTAGTGCGTGTGGCATGGGCAGCTTACACATCTGGAAAGACACCATCAATGCTGAAAAGTATATCCAGGTTCTAGAGCAACATATGCTCCCATCCAGACAATGTCTCTTTCAGGGAAGACCTTGGATTTTCCAACATGACAATGCCAAACCACATATTGCATCAATTACAGCATCATGGCTACGTAGAAGAAGGGTCCGGGTACTGAACTGGCCAGCCTGCAGTCCAGATCTTTCACCCATAGAAAACATTTGGTGCATCATAAAACGGAAGATACGACAAAAAAGACCTAAGACAGTTGAGCAACTAGAATCCTACATTAGACAAGAATGGGTTAACATTCCTATCCCTAAACTTGAGCAACTTGTCTCCTCAGTCCCCAGACGTTTACAGACTGTTGTAAAGAGAAAAGGGGATGTCTCACAGTGGTAAACATGGCCTTGTCCCAACTTTTTTGAGATGTGTTGTTGTCATGAAATTTAAAATCACCTAAGTTTTCTTTTTAAATGATACATTTTCTCAGTTTAAACATTTGATATGTCATCTATGTTCTATTCTGAATAAAATATGGAATTTTGAAACTTCCACATCATTGCATTCCGTTTTTATTTACAATTTGTACTTTGTCCCAACTTTTTTGGAATCAGGGTTGTAAAACGTGTTTTTCTTTTTTTTTTCAGGCCAAATATCAGGCTCACTTAGGCTACAAAAACCCACTACATTTCAAACAGCTCACTGTGTTGCTTTTTCAATTAGAGTCGTGATGAGTTTGATTGGGGCAGCACAATGGTTCAGGGATTAGCACTGTTGCCTCAAAGCAAGAAGGTTTTGGGCTCAAACTTTGTAGCCAACTTGTGCCTTTCTGTGTGGAGTTTGCATGTTCTCCCTGTGCCTGTATGGGTTTCCTCTGGGTGCTCTGGTTTCCTTCCACAGTCCAAAGACATACTGATTAGGTCAACTGGCTCGTCTAAATTGTGAATTGGTGTGAATGTTTGCTTATCTCTGTGTTAGCCCTGTGATAGATTGGTGACCTCCCCAGGGTGTACTCTGCCTCTCGCCCAATGTCAGCTGGGATTGGCTCCCAGCTTCTCCCCCAACCCTGATGGATAATCAGTATATGGCTGTTTTACCATCAGGGTATACTTTTCGGGTCCACAATAGTCCAAAAATCAAACCTCAGATTTTTGTGTTTCTTTGCCTCCAAAAATGACCTTTTGAGATGGAAATTAACGGTGCATAATTTCAGAGCTATGGTCATATACTGAGCATAATACTTGTGGTGAGAAGACAGCATATAGTGTATTTCTAAAATGTACCCATTTTCTTATAGCCCAGAAGAGTAAGGTATACAAAGTGGAAAACTGTTGAAATGTTCAAGTACTGTGCAGCAATGTGGTAACTGTAATAACAACTGAAGTGGTAACAATCCTTTTGGCTTTCTGGAGCGGACACTTTTTGATGAACATATATTTCAACCAGCGGCACAGTGGTGTAGTGGTTAGCGCTGTCGCCTCACAGCAAGAAGGTCCGGGTTCGAGCCCCATGGCCAGCGAGGGCCTTTCTGTGCGGAGTTTGCATATTCTCCCTGTGTCCGCGTGGGTTTCCTCCGGGTGCTCCGGTTTCTCCCACAGTCCAAAGACATGCAGGTTAGGTTAACTGGTGACTCTAAATTGACCGTAGGTGTGAATGGTTGTCTGTGTCTATGTGTCAGCCCTGTGATGACCTGGCGACTTGTCCAGGGTGTACCCTGCCTCTCACCCATAGTTAGCTGGGATAGGCTCCAGCTTGCCTGCGACCCTGTAGAACAGGATAAAGCGGCTAGAGATAATGAGATGAGATGAGATATTTCAACCACATGTGAAGCTCTGCTGCAATTGTGTCTTGCATCTGTTTCAGGTCCTGTTTTTTTTTTTACTATGCAACAACAAAGGATTGTGCTTCAACAGAGACAAATATGCTCTTAAAATCATTTACATCCTCATCATAGGGTGAGTGTTTTCTGGAGAGGACATTTTTGATGGACAAAGGATACTGTCAGAGGCACTTAGTTTACAAAAAAATGCAACTTTCATTTAAATATCTTTCTATTGTGAATGAAAGTATACATCCTAAAGTAAAGTTAGTGCTAGTTAGTGCTAAAAATGGAATTCTGAATTTAACCAGTGAAATCTAAGTGTAATATTTAAAGGAGAATTAAATGAACTGACCACAATGTCAAAGCTAAGCCTACATTTGACTCTTATAAACATATTTATAAGATCTTATAAGATGCATTACTGCTGTACACAGGGTTCATGTGTCCCTATAAAAAAAGGTTTAAGAAACCCCAGTATATATATATATATATATATATATATATATATATATATATATATATATTAGTGCTGTCAAGCGATTAAAATATTTAATCGCGATTAATGTCGCGACAGTCATAGTTAACTTGCGATTAATCGCAATTTAATCGCACATTTTTGTCACATAAAAAACCATTGTAATTCTCTTATCAGCATAAAAAAGTGAATGGGCTTGCTTTGTACCAATGGTTTTTTTTTATTGCAAAGCATAACACGTCTTGACACAGCCACTGCAAAGTGAAACCTAAGCCGAGCACCGCCGCGGGGCTAGCAAGAGAACCATGAGTGAAATGATCTACTGTTTGAATTAGTCTACAATTCTAATCAGAGAGATAGGTTACACAGTGACGGTAGGCTTGACATGCTTGATTATAATATAAAGTACACTATTATATTAAGTTTAAGTTGTTCGTTGATAAATATTGCATTGAGTCTGATCTTTACTGTTTCAGCTCACTTAACACATTTTGTACTTTTACACTTTCTGCCTGTTGATGCGTTGCGCTGTCCAATCAGAGGCGGCCAAATTTGCATATTACAGGAAGGATTTCTGGGATAGCATTGAGTTTACAGTTCAGAGGGATCTGGCTTCTTTAGACGCTGTCTTCTTAAAACTGAATAAATATTTAAAAAGAGCCAAATTAGCCAGTCTTTTGAACGGCTCTTTTCAAAGAACGGATCACAAAGATGTGGATCCCATCAAAGAGCCATAAATCCCATCTCTACTAGCGGGCCCTGCCCACGCTGGTTCTTGGGGGGGTTCTTGTCAAAAATTATCACCGTTAAAATTGAGTCAAGTTAACGCGTTAATAACGCGACATTTTTGACAGCACTAATATATATATATATATATATATATATATATATATATATATATATATATATATATATATATATAAAAGACCTAGTTGCAGGAGTTAGTTGGTGTTATTCAAAAAGACAACCATGATTGTGAAACAGCCTTGTAGATAATGGATGGATGGATGGATGGATGGATGGATGGGATGATTTAGATTGCTGCAGGGAAGTTGTTCAACATCATAAGTTGAAAAATTGGCTTCTTTCATCTCAAGTAACAAATGTTTTAGCTAATCCAGTAATGATGTCTCTGTCCTCATGTTTTGGCTTTGCGCTCTTGAAAGTATCTTTGAATCCATTAGGACTCATGCATTAGTGGCAATAATGCTGCAGCTGCCAATGTACTTTTTCAATAAAGATGAATCCAGTTTGTGTTGATTATAATTTTGCTGTGAGCAACTGGTCAGTTTGTTCTCATCCTCACTGAATACATCAGTGCCAACCATTACAAATACACTACTAAACTACTTTTTCCTTCCTCCTACTAGTTATCTCATCTCATTATCTCTACCCGCTTTATCCTGTTCTACAGGGTCGCAGGCAAGCTGGAGCCTATCCCAGCTGACTACGGGCGAAAGGCGGGGTACACCCTGGACAAGTCGCCAGGTCATCACAGGGCTCTACTAGTTATTATTATTATTCATCTCATCTCATCTCATCTCATCTCATCTCATCTCTAGCTGCTTTATCCTGTTTTACAGGGTCGCAGGCAAGCTGGAGCCTATCCCAGCTGACTACGGGCGAAAGGCGGGGTAAACCCTGGACAAGTCGCCAGGTCATCACAGGGCTCTACTAGTTATTATTATTATTATTCATCTCATTTCAAAACCTGTTCATATTTTATTTTTGACTCTGTCCACACCCATAAATTAAAAACATTATTTCTACATTACTTACCACTGCAGGATCACACTGACACTCTAGAAAATCTTTATTTTGCTATATTTAAGTGAGCCACTGAGTTGCATGTCAATTGTGGAATTTACGTCTAAAATTTAACCATTCTTTCCATGATATATATTGAACTTTATACTGCTTATAATGGGAATTTTCAACAAAAATAAGAAAATGCAACAATTTTAACTATTTAAAATTGCTGTCAATTATTAAAGGCAAAAATGCTGCAATAGGCTTTGAGCACTGCCTTGTTTGATGTATAATTTATTATGCTGTCCTAAAAACAGATTAACCTCAGACATGTGGTTCAAGCCTATACACTTAAACAAATATACAAATATTTTATACAAACACACAAACACGAATGCTATGATTTGGATACTGTGAAAGCAGGGGTATGGTCGAATTCCAGTTTGGGAATGGAGAGTGGAGCCAGGAGAGATGAATGGTAAGGATGTGTGTCTATGAGGGATTATTATTAATGAGTGTTCTGTGTTGCAGTGAGCATCAATCATCAAGTGGGGAAAGCGGAGAGCAACAGGGGGCAAAGAGAGCTGAGAGCCGAGGAATTGTGTGTGCACGTGTGTGTGTGTGTGTGTGTGTGTGTGTGTGTGTGTGTGTGTGTGTGTGTGCACGCAAAGAGAGAAATTAAAAGCTGCTGAAAAGTGGAAAGAAAATAAAATGCATGTTAAGTTTCACTTACCTGCTTCCTACCTCTTCACTACCCAAACCCTACATTCCATGCTGGTCTTAAAACCCAGGAAAGTAAAGCTGAATTGCTGTCATGGAGTCTTCACCCATTGAGGAGATCATCCATACCCTTTACAGCATTTATCAGAAGCAACATCAAGCCCTCATCACGATGCAGGCAGAACAAGAGAAGCGGTTCTAGCCACTGCTCCAGACCCAGGAGGAAGATCAGCAAGTGCTCGATACAGCCAGCAGGTACCAATCACAATCAGTGCAAGCATGGCCCATGTCATGCTGATGATGTGTCCATGTTTCAAGCATGCCAGGGAAGTGTGGGGTTGGCCAACCTTGCAGTGGGCAGTCAGTCTGTAGGGGGAGGCCCAGCTCATGACCCAGCAGCTCCCCATCACCAACCTGCTGGAATACCCAAACCTCAAGCAGGCAATCTTGGAACAGTTTGACCACACCCTGGAGCAACATGTCAGCAGTTTCACTCTGCTAGGTAAGCTCAGGTGACTATTTGCTTTTGCCCAGTAGCACTGTGAAACTTGCTAATGATGGCTGCTAGTGCATGACCCCGATGGAATCAACAGTGCAGTAGTGCTGGAGTAGTTCATTGCCTGGCTACTGGAAAGGACAGTGTAGTGGGCCCAGTGCCACTGCCCGGTGTCGCTGGATGAGACAATCCAGCTGGCAGAGAACTACTTGGCAAAGTTTCCTGGGACAGGCAGACACCCAACCCCTTCTCTCTCTCGCTCTTTCTCTCGTGCTTCCCCTTCTTCTCCCCACCCTCCTCCAACCAGACCTCAATTATCCAATGCATGGTTCAAGTAGCAGCATTAGGCACAGCACACCAGGTGAAGATGAAATGTATGCATAGGGATGTGCTTGGGAATGCTCTATTGGCTGTCATGATTCAGTTCTGTGGACAAAATAAAGAGATAGAGGCAATGGTTTGTCCTCAATTCACCCATCCACTAATTCTAGGGACAAATGGGCCAGGATTTCAGACATTATTGAGGGAAATGTTAGTGGACCTGTCCTGCAGTAATGGATGATTGGGGAATCTAGCTCAGCATTGGTGGGGGAGATGGTGCTGGAGCCATCAATATCAGCTCTGCATTAGGGGGACACAGAGGGTGGGGAGGGCTCTGTTCCTTCACTTTTCAAAGGTATTCCCTCCAGCCCTTTGGCACAGTCATGAAATGAGACCATGAGGCATGCCTTTGATCAGGCAAAAACCACCAATGGGCAGATAACTCAGACTTATATTCTGTTAACAAACCAATATTTTTCACTTATTCAAGACAAGTTATATCAAGGGATGCAGGATACAAACTAAAGACGAAATGACCCAGTTCACGGTCCCAAGGAGCTGTTGGGAAATTTTATTCCAAGTGACTTACTATAATCCAGTGATGGGGCACTGAGGACAGGACAAAATGCTGAACTGTCTCATGGCTTATTTTGATTGGCCAGACATTCATGGTTATGTTTGCAGGTGGTGTGTGACATGTCATGAATGTCAGCTGGTGCATCTACCATCCATCCATCCATCCATCCATCCATCCATCCATCCATCCATCCATTATCTATAGCCGCTTATCCTGTCCTACAGGGTCGCAGGCAAGCTGGAGCCTATCCCAGCCTACTCAGCTGGGATACCAGCCATTCCAAAAGTTCTATTGTGCCCTCTTCTATTAATCGAGGTCCCCTTTGAAAGAATTCTTATGGACCTCATCAGGCCATTAGACTGGACTGCACGGGGGCATCATTTTGTGTTAGTGTTAATGGACTATGCAGTGTGATACCCAGAAGCCATGCCTCTGCACAAAATTTCCACACACAGTCTTGTGGAGGAACTCTTCCATTTTATCCCCCAAATCAAGATCCTGAAAGAGACCCTGACTGATCAGGGCACTACATTTGTGTAATGCATTCTTTGCAAACTGTCCAAATTATTGATCATTATAGATTAGGGATAAAATTAGTTCATGTTTAAAGTCTGTAAAATTTCTGTAAAGCTGCTTTGCGACAATGTCTGTTGTTAAAAGCACTATAAAAATAAACTTGACTTATTAGGGATTAAACTGATTCATAACAGTGAGAACACTTAAGAACATGATTCATAAGTTCATTTATTCATAAGTTTGTTGATGCTCAGAATTGTGATAAGTGGCTTGAACCCCTGTTATTTTAAGTACAAGAGTTCCTACAAGCTTCCACATGGTTTTCCCTAGTTGAATTATTGTACGGGCACAAGCCTCACAGCATCTTAGACATCTTTCGGGGGAGGAGGGACCTTCTAGTAGTAAAAATGAAATTCAGTAAGTTCTAGGCCTGAGATCAAAACTCCACACATTGTGGCAATTAACACAGCAGCAACAGCTACAAGCACAAGAACACCAATCCTGGCTGTATAACGGGACGCTCAGCTATGGAAATTCTCACAGGGAGATAAAGTCCTTGTGTACCAAGGTCAAGCTCCAAATTACTCATCAAGTCCCAAGGGCCCATTGAGGGCAGGGATGTTGACTATGAGTTGAAAGTAATGGATAGAAGTAGGGTGCAACAGATATACCACCTCAATCTACTTAACCATGGGAAGAGGTGGTCCCTGTGGCTTTGGTGATAGTCATTCTGGAGAGGGAGAAGCTGGGACTGGAGGTAAATCTACAAATGTCAGCTCAATGCACCCTGGTCCCTTGTAAAGATCATCTTTTGCCATCCCAAATTTCAGCAGTTGCCAAGTTGAAGGCAAAAATTTTTTATGTGGTCTTGCCTCTACCCAGTTACACTCACTGCAGAGAACACCATATTGAAATGCCACAAGGGGTGGTGGTACGCAGCCACCCCTATCATCTGCCCAAACACAAGAAAAATGTGGTTTGGGATGAACTTCATGCTATGCTCAACATGGGAGTAATCAAAGAGTCCCACAGTGATTGGAGCAGCCCAGTGGTCTTAGTGCCCAAGACCGATGAGACAGTCTTGTTCTCTATGTATTTTAGAAAAGTCAAAACAGTGTTTAAATTTGACACATACCCGATGCCTCGCATTATAAAACTACTCGACCGATTAGGTGTGGCTCACTTTTATTCAACACTGGATTTAACCATCTGGGGTTGAGAGCTTCGCTGGCAAAACTCGGCAGGTTTAGAACGAGTAGGTCATGTATTTAGATAAATATCTTCAAGGGTTTTTCATCAAACAAGCATGATAAACATATTGACAGAAACTTTGTACTTTACACTTTCCTATGTGCCCACTGCCAAATAATATTATATTTTTTAAAATACCTAAATTAGATGAAACATAAAACTTGTCACCTTACTCAGTCACACTGGCATTGAAGCACTGAGAGCCCATTTACACATTCATAAAAGACTATTCACATGGTAATGGAATGATAATCACTTTCAGTCTTTCGGTTTCCATTGGTTTCTCTTTCGCGGTGGGAAAACCCACCATAAACAGGATAAAATCTGTCAGACACAGTTCAGGCTATTTGGAGGTAAAACTTGTTGCAAGATGGCAAGCGGATTTTATGCGCTTCGGATGATTCAGGACAGTGATTCAATTCATTATGCATTTCATGATTCAGGACAGCGATTCAATTTCAGGACAGCGAATCAATTCATGATTAATTTCATGATTCAGGACAGCAATTTGGTTAAATCTTGAGAACTGCGACGCGGTGCCTTTTTTTTTTTAACTTCGACTTGATCCAGCCAAAGATCAGCTCGAGTAAGCGTAAATATTTTATCTATTTCTGATGAGCAGATCGGTTGATATGTGTGTGCTGTAGCGCATACACAGGAAAAATGACTGAGCAGTTTTTCCAGAGTTAAAAGTATTTTCCTTAAAAATAGTTAATTTTGCTCTATTTTGAGTTTAGAGAGTAAAATTTGGAGTTGGAGTGGGAGAAAAATTACACAGTAACTGTGTAACAGAGTAACAGAGTTGGTTGTGGCTTTGAACTGAGTAAAATAGTACAAGAGCTGGGTACCGTTAAGAACAGAGGAGTCGCGAGGGTGACTGTGCCTCCAGTCTCAGAAATCCAGACCACTGAACCCATGTAACTCAGCTGGATTAAGCTGAACGATGTGGAATGCCAAAGGTGTTAAATGGATAAATTATGCTTTTACTATGGCAGTACTCAACAAAAGGTTGTACATTGCTCCTCACAGCCCCCATCAAAGTTCCACAATCCATTCTTGAATGAGCACCGTTCATATCTTACTCCAACATGGTGAATCGAGCCAGATTCCTTTCTGGCCCCAATTTTGTACTGTTAGCTCAGATAACACACTCAGGAAATGTGCATTCCTTTATAGTGCTGATTGACTCTGGTGCAGCTGGGAACTTCACTGATGGCACCCTCACCACAAAGCAATAGTAGCTATTACAGCCACTACAACAGCCCTTGAAAGTACAAGCCCTGGAGCGAGGACCCATAGACTCAGGCTACATCCACACGACAACGGCAACGAGATGTTATTTAAAAATATATCGCGTCCAAATGGGCAACAATCAGTAAAATATCAGGTCCATATGGCAACGCAACGCTTGCTGAAAACGATGCAATACACATGCCACACCTCTAGGGGCGCTGTAAGACGGTCCCTTCGGAGACACCAGAACAATAGAAATAAGGACGCATGCGCATAAACTATTATGTGCGAGACTTCATATTAGCCACAAAGTCAGGAAAATCTGTTTGTAAAATTACATTATAATGACCAAATACAATGAAAAGTATTTTTCCAGTCTCACCTGTGAAAGGTAATCCCATGTGATCTCATTTGGATGGCAAACCTGTTGGTACAGTTAAACGCATCTTTATTCTCCGCTTTGACCTCTCCAAAATGGCGGCGAGGATGACATGATTCTACGCGGAAGGCGGCGTCTTCAATGGTCCGGAATAAATTGAATGATACACGTTGATGGATTAATTTGTTGTTTCTCACCTGTGAAAGGTAATCCCATATGATCTCGTTTGGACGGTAAACCTGTTGGTACAGTTAAACGCAGCACATGAATCTTTATTCTCCGCTTTGACTTATCCAATATGGCGACGAGGATGACGTATGGTTCTACGCGGAAGGCGGCGTCTTTAATAGTCCGGAATAAATTGAATGATACACGTTGATGGATTAATTTCTTCTACGCCCTTTTTGAGGAATGTATTGTAGGACTTAAACCCACATCTGAAGAGGTGAGATCGCTCCTTTTTTTCCCTATTTTTGCTGGCGGGATTGACTCTGCCCTAAGGGCAGAGTCTCTCTCTCTCACTTTGCACCATTACACAATAAATATTCACAGTGAAAATATTTTGTAAGCGCGTTTCATGAACCAAGTTATAGGATTTGTTGACAACTTGCATCGAGTTCGTTACACTTCTACCCGGCGTGAAGCACTCACTTTCATGTGGTTGTGATGTCATCATAAACAAATCCATTCTACTCATCCAGACGACTTCACAACGGCAACGTTGCCAGATCTTTCCACTCTGGAACCCGTTCTCAAAAAGATTGCGTTTTGGGCACCCAAAACGCCGGTGCCGTGTGGACGCCAGGCCTAAACGATAAGCAATTGTATCAGAGTCACCTGAATCCGTTGCCATGTGGACAGGGCCTCAGTCATCCATCCTCATCACCATCACTACCAAGTTCCCAGCGGTGTTGGGCTTCCTATGGATGCAGACTCATGGCTCTCGGATCTCCTTGAAGGAACATGAACTCATGCGCTGGTTGGCACGCTGTCATGCCAAGTGTTTCCATATGCCCTCCATAAATGTGGCCTCAACTACCACAGAAAGCCCAGAAACCTAAGTCCTTATGGAAATCCCTGTGGAGTGTCAAGAGTTCTGTTAGGTTTTCGACAAGACCAAGGCCAGTGGGCTCCCAATGCACTGCCTATATGACTGTGCCATCAAATTACTAGCAGGAGCCAGAAGAGGTCCTCAAATAAGGGTACATATGCCGTTCCATCTCCAGTACCAGCAGGCTGCTTCTTTGTTGAGAAATAAAAGGGGTGGCCATGTACGGTATCAACTATCGTGGCTTGAATCAAGTCACAGTAAAGTACTGTTGTCCCCTGCCTCTGGTCCCTGCAGCTCCTGAACAATTACAAGAGGCCAAAATCTTCACTAAACTTGACCTGGAAAGCACCTACAACCTAGTGCATATTCATGAAGGGGGCAAGTGGAAGACAGCTTTCAGCACCACTTCTGGCCATTTCAAAAACTCTGTAATGTTATGTGAGCTATCTTCGGTGCCAATCTTTCAGTGATTTAGAAATGATGTCTTACAGGGTATGTTGGGGAACATTTATCATTACGTATGTGGATGACATCCTGATTTATTCCCCAGACAAAGCTATATGTATCCAGCAAGCCAAGAGCATGTCAATGTCTTGGCTCTCAAACATTTGCTCTATATGAAATGTGAGTTTCATGTGCACAAGGTGGCATTTCTGGGATACATCACTGGGCCAAAGGGGGTGCTCATGAACCTTTTTCCGGGTTTCACCAACTTTTATCAACAATTCATCCAAGGACTTAGCATCATCCCCACAAAATGCCCTACTGAAAGAAGAACAGTTGCAATGGAACCTATCAGCAGACTAAGCTTGCACAAGACTCAAAGAACATTTCACTTCAGCACCTATACTAAAACACCCCGAGCCCTCCAAACCATTCATCGTGGAGGTAGATGCTTCCAAAAAAAAAGTCTCAGACCATTCTCTCACAGACGTTTGGAGAAAAGGCCAAGCTCATCTACAATCAGTCCTACCATCAGTCTCGGATACAGCAGAACTGGTATTCAATCACATGTTTTGGTACTTTTGCATCCCAGAGTGACCAGAGAGCCCAATTCACATCTGGAGTTTGACGAGTATTTATGAAAAAACTAGGTGTCTCAGTAAGCCTGACATCAGGCTATCATCCCCAAGTAAATGGCCAAGTGGAGAGGGCAAACTGGGAGATTGGGCACTTCCTGCACACCTTTTACATCAACAACCAGGAGGACTGGGCTACAATTCCTCCTAAGGACTGAATATGTGCAAAATTCCCTCAGACATTCAACGACAAACTCATGCTGTTCTAGTATGTCCTGGGGTACCAACCAATCTGGCACATCACTATATTTGCCCTTTTAAAATTCTACAATGCATAAACAAAGTCACTTACAAACTTGAACTGCCCCTCCACAGATGCCTAGCCCCTTCAGTTCAAGTCTCCCATCTTATACCGGTCACTGTAGGTCACAGAAGGCATTTCTCTCTACCTGGACATCAAAAGTGAACCAGCTTATGACATCAAGGAAATAATAGACTCACGGCACAGAGAATAATCTACAGTACCTTCTTGAATAGGAGGGTTATGGACCTGAGGAGAGATGCATTTTGACACTGCTTCTGCAATATGTAATGGTCTTAATTGCAACTTTCAGTAAAGCGCACTACACATGCACCTGTACGTATCTACCACTGTGAAAGCATACAGGTGTTCCTAATAAAGTTTTCAGTGTTGTTGTATCATTAAAATAAACACCAACAAAAGGTAAATTTCTAAAATAAAAAAATAAATAAAACAAGTTGGCACAAGAAATTCAAGACACCTCCAATGTAAAATGAGCTATACTTTTTTAAGTATCAATATCTGATTAGCAGTACTTGGTAATACTCAGTTTCAAATAGCAATCTTAGCCTAGAATAAGTGTGAAGTAATTTGAAGACATTGATGCAACATAATTTTTTGGAGTATGGTTAAATTGACATGGAATAACCCATGTGTGTCTTTACTGTATATCATTATTCCTCTGTCCCATTACAATGGGGCTAAACAACACATCACTTCTCCTCTCTTCTTGCATTCTCACATCTTTGTTACAGGCAAAGCTGCCTGGGTTCCTGGCGGCCAGACAACCAAGCCATGTTTAGCTTGGCACTGTGGCAGATGGGCACATGTATATATCTGAGAATTAGCCAGCATGTGAGCTCACCAGGACACTTCTGTTAGCTAAATTAAACCATAAACCTTGAAAAACACGGAAATAATTATCCAGAGCAAAATTGCAAAATCCAACTATATGGACTACTGTAAGGTACTTATATATATCTGCATTTCAATCTCATGGAGCCTTTTTATGGAGAGCCACACTATTTAAAATAAGAAATGACTGGTAGATACAGTCATTTCTTAAGTCTTGAGACAGTACTGAGTGATTACTCAAGAACAGACTTCACCCCACGGGTACAACTGAAGCAAATTGATCTTACAAACCAAAGCACATAAACCATGAAATGAGATTTATTGATTCATTTCATTATTGGCTTCCTTTTTCCAGAGGCTACGCCAGCCCTAACAATGGTCACAGCAACATTTGTTTGTAAAATCAATAATTATAGGGACAATGTTAAAACTAGGAACAATACCTGCACCTGATATATCTTTGTCCTCCACAAACCTGTACTAAAGGACAGAAGAACTAGTCTCTAAATTGTCTCTAAGTCTCTAAATTGTCTCTAGGTCTGACTGCGTGCATTGTGATCTGTGATTTTTGGGTGTGTCCCTGCCTCATGTCCAGTGTTCCTAGGGTGGACTCTGTGTTTGCCATGTCCCTGATCAAGATGAATTTGTTACTGTGGATGAATGACTGAAGGTGGACTTAAAATTACGACAGGTTGTATTTTCTGACAGGTTACATAAATTCTTACATCTATATTATAGCAAACATCAAAGAAATGAACCTCTCTCTCTCTCTCTCTCTCACACACACACACACACACACACACACACACACACACACACACACACACACACACACACACACACACACTTTAGTTCTGTCACGCCTTCACACGCTTGAGCTTGGCATGACTCAAGGGTCCGCTCTCATCTACGCACACGGAGCACGTTGTGCATGCTCTTGGGACCCGTTCATTATGGAAAACACAAGTTGCTGAGTTGAGCACAATCAGTATGCGCATATAAGGACACTGTTTACAAGAGGACTTTACGAAGTATTATCACTATCTCTGTCACCATAGTTATTTATATTATCATGTTTGTTTCTGGGGCGGCACGGTGGTGTAGTGGTTAGTGCTGTCGCCTCACAGCAAGAAGGTCCGGGTTTGAGCCCCGTGGCTGGCGAGGGCCTTTCTGTGCGGAGTTTGCATGTTCTCCCCGTGTCCGCGTGGGTTTCCTCCGGGTGCTCCGGTTTCTCCCACAGTCCAAAGACATGCAGGTTAGGTTAACTGGTGACTCTAAATTGACCGTAGGTGTGAATGTGAGTGTGAATGGTTGTCTGTGTCTATGTGTCAGCCCTGTGATGACCTGGTGACTTGTCCAGGGTGTACCCTGCCTCTCGCCCGTAGTCAGCTGGGATAGGCTCCAGCTTGCCTGTGACCCTGTAGAACAGGATAAAGCGGCTAGAGATAATGAGATGTTTGTTTCTAGCTCTGGTTAATGACTTTGTTTTGTTTCATTTATTTTTGTAACTCTGATCTTGCCTCACGTTTTTGTATCTGTATAGCATGGCTGTAAATCAACACCTTCCTACATTTACATCAGGGGGAAGCCGTGGCCGAATGGTTAGAGAAGCAGCAGCTTTGGGACTAAAAGGTCACCGATATGATTCCCTGGCCCAGCAGGAATGGCTAAAGTGCCCTTGAGTGAGGCACCAAACCCCTAACTGTTCCCCAGGCAAATCTGGGTGTGTTGTACATCGCTCTGCATAAGAGCGTTTGCTAAATGCCATTAACATAATGTAATGTAATGTAATGTAATAAATCCACATCTACCACCACTTACCTGACAAGTTCACATATATTGTTATTAAATATTTACTTGGCACAGCTGGGAGTGGGCTTACTATACATTTTATAAAGTACTTCTGTATAAAATATTTCATCACTGACATCCAGAAGCAAAAATTAAGAGCAGCTCATACTCATAAGAAGTTCAACTCCGAATAAGCAGAGACAGGCCTAAAGCAGAGACATTTCTCAGTTATGAGTGATTCTGACCTTGGCTTTAAACACATTCTTCCTATGCAATATCAGCTCAAGCAAGGAACAGTAAGTCCAGCACAACTGTCTGGCGGTTCAATCTAATCACACATTGTCATGTTGAAATTTCTAGTTTGGGCTGTAAATACACTTGGGAAAAATATGGAATATAATTTGAGGCTAGAAATAAACATATTAACAAATGTTATTCATTAATTAATAACATTGTCCATTTAAAGTTAATGTAAACTTTTCTTGCACAGACGAGACAACATCTTCATTCGAGTCACTGATTGTCTGGAGGGCCAAATTTGTTATGGATAAATCTGAGAGTTAACGTAAAGTGAGCCTTGAGTGTAGTGAATGAATGCTCTATCAGCTTATCTTTTATAAGGTGGCCAGATTTTCATCATAGGAAAGTAAAATTAATAAAAATTTTGGCATTATTTTATTCATCCAACTCTAAATAAAAAAATATAGCATAAATAGCCTACATCCCATGCACACATTTCTATTGTCGCATCCGTGCCAGAATCCCCTCTGAACTCCATTTTCCAGAACACACCGCAGCCTACAAACATGGCTACCACAGACTACAAAATCCACACACACACACAGTCCCTGTGTCCGAAATCGCTCCCTACTCACTATATAGGGCACTGTATAGTGAGGAAGCCATTTTGTAGTGCTGTCTGAAACCTTAGTGAGGATTATTTACACCCTATATAGTGCACTCAAATTATCCCACAGTCTTCTTCTTCTTCTTTTGGCTGCTCCCGATTAGGGGTCGCCACAGTGGCTCTTTCGTCTCTATTGCTCCCTGTCTTCTGCATCCTTCTCTACCACACCTGCCACTTTCATGTCCTCTCTCACCACATCCATGTATCTTCTCTTTGGCCTTCCTCGTTTTTGTGTGCCTGGCGGCTCCATCCTCAACATTCTCCTTCCAACATGCTCTGCATCTCTTCTCAGGATGTGCCCATACCATCTCAGTCTCATCTCTCTTAGCTTAATTCCCAAGCTCTCCACATGTGCTGTCCCTCTGATGTGCTCGTTCCTTATCCTGTCCAACCTTGTCACTCCCATCGCAAACCTTAACATCCTCAACTCCGCCACCTCCAACTTTGCCTCCTGTCTCTTTGTTAAGGGTACAGTCTCCAATCCATACATCATAGCTGGTCTCACTACTGTCTTATACATCTTACCTTTCACTTTTGCTGGGACTTTCCTATCACAAATGACTCCCGAAATCCTTCTCCAACTGCTCCACCCTGCCTGCACTCTCTTTCTCACCTCACTATCGCAGCCCCCATTTTCCTGCACAGTTGACCCCAGGTACTTGAATTCACCAACTTTCTTTACGTCTCCCCCTTGCATCTTCACTACACTCTCATCCCCATTCTCATTGATGCACATGTATTCTGTTTTGCTACTGCTCACCTTCATTCCTCTTCATTCCAATGCATACCTTCATCTCTCCAAACCCAACTCAACCTCATTTCAACTTTCACCACATATCACAATATCATCCACAAACATCATGTTCCATGGTGACTCTTGCCTCACTTCGTCCATCAAGCTATCCATCACTATGGCAAACAAGAAAGGACTCAAAGCAGATCCTTGATGAAGTCCCACCTTCACCTTGAACCATTCAGTCGTTCCAACTGCACACCTTACTGCTGTTTCACTGTTCTCATACATGTCTTGCAACGCTCTGATATACTTCTCATTCACTCCACACTTTCTCATACAATACCATAACTCATCTCTTGGCACTCTATCGTATGTCTTCTCCAGGTCTACAAACATACAATGTAGCTTTCTCTGGCCTTCCCTGTACTTCTCCATTAACATTCCTAAAGCAAAAATTGCATCCGACGTGTTCTTCCTTGGCATAAACCTGTACTGCTGTTCACAGATTGCTACCTTTCTTCTCAATCTCACCTCCAATACCCTTTCCCATAACTTCATGGTGTGGCTCATCAATTTTATTCCTCTGTAATTACTGCAGCTCTGTACATCTCCCTTATTCTTGTATATTGGGACTAGCAAACTCTTTCTCCATTCATCGGGCATTTTCTCATTCTCTAGGATCTCATTAAACAACCTCGTTAGGAACTCCACAGCCGTCTCACCCAAACATCTCCAAGCCTCAATCGGGATACCATCTGGTCCGACTGCTTTCCCAGTCTTCATTCTTTTCATGGCTGCCCTCACCTTATCCTTACTAACCAACCCTGCTTCCTGATTTGCTGTCTCCAACAAATCTGACCTTTTCTCTCTTGGATTCTCCTCATTTAATAAATCCTCAAAGTACTCTTTCCACCTTCTTAATACACTCTCTTTGTTTGTCAGCACATTTCCATTTACATCTTTCATCACTCTTACCTGCTGTACATCCCTCGCTTCCCTGTTTCTCTGCCTAGCTAGTCTGTATAGGTCTTTCTCTCCTTCTTTGGACTCCAGTCTTTCATGCAACTCCTGGCATACATCTGCTTTTGCCTTCACTACTGCTCTTTTTGCCTTCTGTCTCATCTCTCTGTATAACTCTGCTTTTCTCATCTCTCTGATCGTCCCAATTCTTCTTTGCTAGCCTCTTCTCTTTTATAATTTCCTGCACTTCTTTGTTCCACCACCATGTCTCCTTGTCTTCCTTCCTCCTTCCTGATGACCACCCTAGCACCTTCCTTGCTGCCTCTCTTAATAGTATAGCAGTAGTATCCCTGTCTTCTGGTAGACTTCCATCACCACTCAATGCTCATCTCATTTCTTCAATAAACTCCTTCTGATGTTCAACCTCTTTTAGTTTCCACCACTTAATCTTCGGCTCCACTATTTCACGCTTCCTCTTTTTCACTTTCAAGCTCATCCTGCACACAACCACTTGATGTTGTCTAGCTACATTCTCCCCTGCCATCACTTTACAGTCTCCAGTCTCCTTCAGGTTACCCCTTCAGCAGAGTATGTAGTCCACCTGTGTAGATCTTCCTCCACTCTTAAACATCACCCTGTGCTGCTCTTTCTTCTTGAAGTATGTATTGATTATTGCCAAATTCATCCTCTTTGAAAAATCAATTTTCAAGCACCACTGAACTTGAAAGTTGATTTTTCAAAGAGGATGAATTTGGCAATAGTCAATACATACACTATACTCAAAGTATCCCACAATGCATCACAGAAAGTAGTGTACAACCGATGGTCACGAACTAAAGCAATATATCCCATCATGCATTGTGGTTGCACTGAAAGAAATCAAATTAAAAGTCTCAAATTTGATGTCGTGAAAGGCAGCAACAAAGAAGTACAGTGGCGCTTAAAAGTTTGTGAACCCTTTAGAATTTTCTATATTTCTGCATAAATATGACCTAAACATCATCAGATTTTCACACAAGTCCTAAAAGTGGATAAAGAGAACCCAGTTAAACAAATGAGACAAAAATATTATACTTGGTCATTTATTTATTGAGGAAAATGATCCAATATTACATATCTGTGAGTGGCAAAAGTATGTGAACCTCTAGGATTAGCAGTTAATTTGAAGGTGAAATTAGAGTCAGGTGTTTTCAATAAATGGGATGACAATCAGGTGTGAGTGGGCACCCTGTTTTACAACCCTGATTCCAAAAAAGTTGGGACAAAGTACAAATTGTAAATAAAAACGGAATGCAATAATTTACAAATCTCAAAAACTGATATTGTATTCACAATAGAACATAGACAACATATCAAATGTCGAAAGTGAGACATTTTGAAATTTCATGCCAAATATTGGCTCATTTGAAATTTCATGACAGCAACACATCTCAAAAAAGTTGGGACAGGGGCAATAAGAGGCTGAAAAAGTTAAAGGTACAAAAAAAGGAACAGCTGGAGGACCAAATTGCAACTCATTAGGTCAATTGGCAATAGGTCATTAACATGACTGGGTATAAAAAGAGCATCTTGGAGTGGCAGCGGCTCTCAGAAGTAAAGATGGGAAGAGGATCACCAATCCCCCTAATTCTGTGCCGACAAATAGTGGAGCAATATCAGAAAGGAGTTCGACAGTGTAAAATTGCAAAGAGTTTGAACATATCATTATCTACAGTGCATAATATCATCAAAAGATTCAGAGAATCTGGAAGAATCTCTGTGCGTAAGGGTCAAGGCCGGAAAACCATACTGGGTGCCCGTGATCTTCGGGCCCTTAGACGGCACTGCATCACATACAGGCATGCTTCTGTATTGGAAATCACAAAATGGGCTCAGGAATATTTCCAGAGAACATTATCTGTGAACACAATTCACCGTGCCATCCGCCGTTGCCAGCTAAAACTCTATAGTTCAAAGAAGAAGCCGTATCTAAACATGATCCAGAAGCACAGGCGTCTTCTCTGAGCCAAGGCTCATTTCAAACGGACTGTGGCAAAGTGGAAAACTGTTCTGTGGTCAGACAAATCAAAATTTGAAGTTCTTTATGGAAATCAGGGACGCCGTGTCATTCGGACTAAAGAGGAGAAGGATAACCCAAGTTGTTATCAGCGCTCAGTTCAGAAGCCTGCATCTCTGACGGTATGGGGTTGCATTAGTGCGTGTGGCATGGGCATCTTACACATCTGGAAAGACACCATCAATGCTGAAAGGTATATCCAGGTTCTAGAGCAACATATGTTCCCATCCAGACGACGTCTCTTTCAGGGAAGACCTTGCATTTTCCAACATGACAATGCCAAACCACATACTGCATCAATTACAGCATCATGGCTGCGTAGAAGAAGGGTCCGGGTACTGAACTGGCCAGCCTGCAGTCCAGATCTTTCACCCATAGAAAACATTTGGCGCATCATAAAACGGAAGATACGACAAAAAAGACCTAAGACAGTTGAGCAACTAGAATCCTACATTAGACAAAAATGGGTTAACATTCCTATCCCTAAACTTGAGCAACTTGTCTCCTCAGTCCTCAGATGTTTACAGACTGTTGTAAAGAGAAAAGGGGATGTCTCACAGTGGTAAACATGGCCTTGTCCCAACTTTTTTGAGATGTGTTGTTGTCATGAAATTTAAAATCACCTAATTTTTCTCTTTAAATGATACATTTTCTCAGTTTAAACATTTGATATGTCATCTATGTTCTATTCTGAATAAAATATGGAATTTCAAAACTTCCACATCATTGCATTCCATTTTTATTTACAATTTGTACTTTGTCCCAACTTTTTTGGAATCGGGGTTGTATTTAAAGAACAGGGATCTATCAAAGTCTGATCTTCACAACACATGTTTGTGGAAGTGTATCATGGCATGAACAAAGGAGATTTCTGAGGATCTCAGAAAAAGCGTTGTTGATGCTCATCAGGCTGGAAAAGGTTACAAAACCATCTCTAAAGAGTTTGGACTCCACCAATACACAGTCAGACAGACTGTGTACAAATGGAGGAAATTCAAGACCATTGTTACTCTCCCCACGAGTGGCTGACCAACAAAGATCACTCCAAGAGCAAGGCGTGTAATAGACGGCGAGGTCACAAAGGACCCCAGGGTAACTTCTAAGCTACTGAAGGCCTCTCTCACATTGGCTAATGTTAATGTTCATGAGTCCACCATCAGGAGAACACTGAACAACAATGGTGTGCATGGCAGGGTTGCAAGGAGAAAGCCACTGCTCTCCAAAAAGAACATTGCTGCTCATCTGCAGTTTGCTAAAGATCACGTGGACAAGCCAGAAGGCTATTGGAAAAATGTTTTGTGGATAGATGAGACCAAAATAAAACTTTTTTGTTTAAATGAGGAGCGTTATGTTTGGAGAAAGGAAAACACTGCATTCCAGCATCAGAACCTTATCCCATCTGTGAAACATGGTGGTGGTAGTATCATGGTTTGGGCCTGTTTTGCTGCATCTGGGCCAGGACGGCTTGCCATCATTGAGGGAACAATGAATTCTGAATAATACCAGCAAATTCTAAATGAAAATGTCAGGACATCTGTCCATGAACTGAATCTCAAAAGAATGTGGGTCATGCAGCAAGACAATGACCCTAAGCACACACGTCGTTCTACCAAGGAATGGTTAAAGAAGAATAAAGTTAATGTTTTGGAATGGCCAAGTCAAAGTCCTGACTTTAATCCAATCAAAATGTTGTGGAAGGACCTGAAGTGAGTAGTTCATGTGAGGAAACGCACCAACATCCTAGAGTTGAAGCTGTTCTGTATGGAGGAATGGGCTAAAATTCCTCCAAGCCGGTGTGCAGGACTGATCAACAGTTACCAGAAATGTTTAGTTGCAGTTATTGCTGCAGAAGGGGGTCACACCAGATACTGAAAGCAAAGGTTCACATACTTTTGCTACTCACAGATATGTAATATTGAATCATTTTCCTCAATAAATAAATGACCAAGTATAATATTTTTGTCTCATTTGTTTAACTGAGTTCTCTTTATCTACTTTTAGGACTTGTGTGAAAATCTGATGATGTTTAAGGTCATATTTATGCAGAAATGTAGAAAATTCTAAAGGGTTCGCAAACTTTCAAGCACCACTCTATTCAGCCTTGATTAAAAAAAAAAACTGAAAGATGCAAGTACTTGTATTGATTAATGTGGGAAATATGCTCAGTATAATATGTATTTATCACAAAAATACATGCATGTATTTATTATTTTGAAAACCCACCAGTCGACTGATCTGGCACGTTTTAATTGTGCAACAGTAATGACATAAATACCAGCGCAATAGACTAGTGTCTGAAAGCTTTTTTTTTTTTCATTTTACCAATGAGCTCACTATATAGTCCTCTATATAGTAATTCCCTATATAGGGAGTAGGGACTAGTGAACGAGTGAGCAATTTCAGACACAGGGAGTGTGTTGTTACATTTACAGTCACCAGACTTTTAACCCTGCACACCTGTTACACATTTCACATAATCACAGCTCACAGTAAAAGGACTCTCCACACACTCACATTTGCGAAGTAATACTCAGTGTCATTCTGTTTGAAATTTCCAAGCCTTTATATTGTTATCCTGATATCATACTTTTTGATCTAGTTTTGTTTATCCTTTATCTGTGCTTTGTCTTTGTCCTCTGAACACTGTTTTCTGATTGCTTGACCTGTGCCTGTTATTTTTTTTGACATAGTCTTTGCCTCACATTTTTAGACCTTTTTGCATAGAGACTGATGTTTTCCATCTGCAACCTGTTTCCTGATACCTATTCTATGATTTTGATTTTGTATCCAGTGGCTTCATTGAGTTGTTCCATAATTAATTGTTGGTGCATGATATAAAGAAAAAAATAAAATGCAAAATGATAGGATATAACGCATCATGTGCTACTGTATAAGCAGCTGAATAATGAGCATTTACAATATGTCATGTTAATTCCATAAATAATTACATAAATAATTACACAAATAATTAACATTATCTCATGTTAATGGAAAATTCCATTAACACTACAGAAGCTATATTTTTAAATTAAAAGAAACATACAGTTATGAAGAACCATTCAGGCATTTTGTCAGTATACTAGATATATACTAGAATGCATGCCATTTTCTCACTGATATATTAGTCTTTTTTAGTTTTCATTTTAAATTTTATCTTGCTTTCATGTTACATCATATTACATTTAACAAAAATGCTCAGTCACTCCACATTTTTTATTCTTCAGTTGTTTGAAAGGCAAGTACATGCAGGTGATTTGCATAGTCTGAACGGTATGCACAGAAAATCACCATAAACATGTGAGTAACCTGACCAGTGGTGAATCATTAATGTCAGGTGCTGAGGCACTGTACCCCCCCCCCCCCCCCCACACACACAAATATTCAGAGAAGAAAGTCTATTTTAACATCTCATCTCATTATCTCTAGTCGCTTTATCCTGTTCTACAGGGTCGCAGGCAAGCTGGAGCCTATCCCAGCTGACTACGGGCGAAAGGCGGGGTACACCCTGGACAAGTCGCCAGGTCATCACAGGGCTGACACATAGACACAGACAAACATTCACACTCACATTCACACCTACGGTCAATTTAGAGTCACCAGTTAACCTAACCTGCATGTCTTTGGACTGTGGGGGAAACCGGAGCACCCGGAGGAAACCCACGCGGACACGGGGAGAACATGCAAACTCCACACAGAAAGGCCCTCGCCGGCCACGGGTTCGAACCTGGACCTTCTTGCTGTGAGGCGACAGCGCCAACCACTACACCACCGTGCCGCCCCCTATTTTAACATGTTAAACATAAATTGATATAATGAGAAATAATTCATCTCATTATTTCTAGCCGCTTTCTCCTTCTACAGGCTCGCAGGCAAACTGGAGCCTATCTCAGCTGACTACGGGAGAAAAGCGGGGTACACCCTGGACAAGTTGCCAGGTCATCACAGGGCTGACACATAGACAACCATTCACACTCACTTTAGAGTCACCAATTAACCTAACCTGCAGGTCTTTGGACTGTGGGGGAAACCCAAGGAAACCCACGCGGACAACATGCAAACTCCGCACAGAAAGGCCCTCGCCAGCCCCGGGGCTCGAACCCGGACCTTCTTGCTGTGAGGCAACAGCACTAACCACTACACCACCGTGCCGCCCATGAGAAATAATTATGAAACAAAAATTATGTACTCATACAATGTGCCAGATAATCTGTCAATGCCTGTCAGCATTCTTTAAAAATTGGTTCCAAATTATATTTACTTAATTTCTGTGTGAATACATATACAGTGAAACTTCGATATTAAGATCACCACTGGGACCAGGTCGAAGTGGTCTTAATACTGAGGTGGTCTTAATATTGAGTTGGCAAGATATACTGACAGTTGCTGAGCTGTTGCATAGCAACATGCATGCATGATGTTCTTAATACTGTTGTATTACATGTAATAAATTTATGAACTAATTTATTGTATTTCATTGATAAATGATTAAATCAACAAGCTAAATTTAAACAAAAGTATTGCATGTGTGGTTTGTGTGTCTAGCAAGTACAAATGTACATGCAATACAACATGTAAAAAACAATATAACTTTAAGTTTTCATTTCAACTTTTAATAAACTTGTAATAGAATTAATCATAATTAAAACCATACCATTTTTAAATGTAAACCATACAGCAAACTTACACAAGTCATTGAAACAAGAAATTGAAATCTCGTTCTGAATACGCTTTCATAATTAGGCCACACCAATTTAATTAGTTGGTTCTCGGAATCGCCGCTTGAAAAAAATGCAAACTGAAAAAAAAAATAAAATCGAAATCAAACTCCCGCCAGCAGAAAAGGTCACGTGACATGAGGTCACGTGACGCCGAAAACCAATCAAATCGCCCCTTTCACTTTAGATATACAACTTGTGGAAGAAACATGCCTGTGGAGGGGAATCCTACAAAGCCTGTGTTTGTGATTGTTAGGATATTCAGCGAACAGAAGCGTAAAATCTTTGACAGGTATGTTGAAATTCTGTTTACTGGTTTGCCTGTATTGTTTGGTCTATTACCACCGCTAATTTTACCATCAGAGCATTTTTTAAAATTTTATTTTTATTTCACCCGCTCGCTTCATATTTTTCCTGAAAAAATCCGAGAACCAACTAATTAAATTGGTGTGGCCTTATGACACTTTTAACAACTTGAACTTTTTCTATTTAAATCGATCTACTAAAGCTCACTTCACACCTCGTTGCATAGATTACCTGCGTTTTGCCAATTCCAAACTTTTCTGCTAGCTGACACTGACTTTTACCCGCACTTTCGTTAATCAGATCAATTTTTTCTTTCAAAGACAACTCATTACATTTCCTACTCATTGTCGTACAAGTCGATCTTAATTTTGCGGCATGACATAAATTTTGTTGCATGACGGCATGATGTAAACTGGATGTCGTGAAAGCTCTTGTGCCCCGTGTTTTGACACGACGGGGGGCGCCCATATTTTCAAGGTTTAATTACATTGATTTTCGACAGGTGGGACCGAAATTAATGGTCGTAATACGCAATATTGAGGTGGTCGCATTATTGAAGGCCCCGTCCAATGAAATATATAAGCAAGCAATCGGGACCGTGAAAAACTGTTCATAATTTTGAGGTGGTCGTAATTTTGAAGTGGTCGTAACATGAGGTTTCACTGTACTTGTAAGACCTTAAGCTTAAATCAGGTGATCTGAGGCTGCTCTATTGGTTACCTTCACATTGCCCACAGAACACACCCCTCTTAGCCCAAGAAACTCCCACTTTTACTGGAAACAAAATGTTATTGTTTTTATGTGTTTTGATCTAATATGATTAGACAATTCCAAACACTGTCCTTCAACTTCACACCAGCTATTAATATAACTACGGATACACGTGTCAGCAGAGTGAAGTATTTTGTCACTCAGGCGAAGTATACTGGGATTCAAGTTGATGGGAATGGAGATGGATGTACAGTGCCTTGCAAAAGTATTCATCTCCCTTGGTGTTTCTCCTGTTCTGTCACATCACAAGCTGGAATTTAAAGGGATTGTTGGGGGGTTAGCACCATTTGATTTACACAACATGCCTACCACTTTAGATGTGCATTTTTTATTGTGATACAAACAATAATTAAGATAAAAAAACAGAAATTTGGAGTGTGCATAGGTATTCACCCCCTTTTGTATGAAACCACTAAATAAGGGCTGGTCCAATGAAATAATTTCATAAGTCACATAATTAGTTGATTAAGATCCACCTGTGTGCAATCAATGTGTCACATGATGTGTCACATGATGTTTGTATAAATCAACCTGTTCTGGAAGGACCCTGACTCTGCAACACTACTAAGCAAGCAACATGAAAACCAAGGAGCACTCCAAACAGGTCAGAGACAAAGTTGTGGAGAAGTATAGATCAGGGTTGGGTTATAAAAATAATATCCCAAACTTTGAATATCCCACGGAGCACCACTAAGGCTACGTTTACATTAGACTGTATCTGTCTCGTTTTCTTCGCGGATGCACTGTCCGTTTACATTAAACCGCCTGGAAACGCCGGGAAACGGGAATCCGCCAGTGTCCACGTATTCAATCCAGATCGTGTCAGCTCTGGTGCTGTGTAAACATTCAGAATACGTGGATACGCTGTGCTGAGCTCTAGCTGGCGTCGCATTGGACAACGTCACTGTGACATCCACCTTCCTGATTCGCTGGCGTTGGTCATGTGACGCGACTGCTGAAAAACGGCGCGGACTTCCGCCTTGTATCACCTTTCATTAAAGAGTATAAAAGTATGAAAATACTGCAAATACTGATGCAAATACTGCCCATTGTGTAGTTATGATTGTCTTTAGGCTTGCCATCCTTCCACTTGCAAGTGGTAAGTGATATGCGCTGGGATCACACACACAGCGGCTCAGTCCCGAATCACAGCTTGTGCACTTCACTCGCGTGCTCTGTGAGCTGCGCAAGGCCGGAGTGCGCACCCTCCAGAGGGCACTCGCTGTTCAGGGCGGAGTGATTTGGAGCACAGGATGCCTGCGGAGCCGAGCGTATCCATGTATTGGTATTGCTGTGTGCACGCAAATCGTGTATTGGTGTTGCTGTGTGCACACTAATCGTTTTAAAAACGTTAATCTGATGATCTGCTGATACGGTCTAATGTAAACATGGGCTAAATCCATTACAGCAAAATGGCAAGAATATGGCACCACTACAAACCTGAAAAGAGAAGGCTCAAAAGTTCAAAATCACTTTATTGTCCCCTAATGGGGCAATTTGTTGTGCAATAGATAGTATATAGCTCACACACAATCACACACAAACACACACACACTAAACAATCAATAAATAATAATCAGTAATAATAAAAACAAAAGAATCCAAAAGTATGAGTGGGGGGGAGGGGGGCATGTGTTATCTATGGTTCTTCGTGGAATTTAAGAGTAAAGTGGCTATAGGTACAAAAGAGTGTTTACAGTATATCTGTTGGTTTTGAATTGTGGAAGTTTGAAGCATGATCCAGATGGCAACATCTGGAATTCGGCCTGTAAGGGCCGCCCACCAAAGCTCACAGACCAGGCAAGGAGGGCATTAATCAGAGATGCAACAAAGACACCAAAGATAACACTGAAGGAGCTGCAAAGATCCACAGCAGAGATGGGTGTATCTGTCCATAGGGCCACTTGAAGCCGTACACTCCACAGAGCAGGGCTTTATGAAAAAGTGACCAGAAAAAAGCCACTGCTTAAAGAAAAAACAAAAAAGAAAACACATCTGGAGTTTGTCCAACAGCATGTGCCAGAGTCCCCAAACACATGGAAGAAGATTGGTCAGATGAGACTAAAATTTAACTTTTTGGCCATCATGGGAAATGCCATGTGTGGTGCAAACCCAACACTTCCCATCACCCTGAGAACACCATTCCTACAGTGAAGCATGGTGGTGGCAGCATCATGCTGTAGGGATGTTTTTCATCTGCAGGGACAGGAAAGCTAGTCAGGATTGAAGGAAAGATGGTTGGCACAAAATACAGGGCAATTCTGGAGGAAAATCTGTTTGAGTCAGCCAGAGGTTTGAGACTGAGACGAAGGTTCACATTCCAGTAGGACAATGAATCTGTGGCATAACTTGAAGATTGCTGTACACCAACACAACCCATCTAACTTGAAGGAGTTGGAGCAATTTTGCCTTGAGGAATGGGCAAAAATCCCAGTAGCTAGATGTTCTAAGCTAATAGAGAATACAATGCAAGAGACTTGCAGCTGTAATTGCAGCAAAAGGTGGCTCTAGAAAGTATTGATTTTGGGGGGTGAATACATATGCACACTCCAGATTTCTGTTTTTTCATCTTAATTATTGTTTGTGTCAATAAAAAAAAACAATTTGCACCTTTAAAGTGGTAGGCGTTTTGTGTAAATCAAATGGTGCTAACCTCCCAACAATCCATTTTCACTCCAGCTTGTAATACAACAAAACAGGACAAACACCAAGGGGGATGAATACTTTTGCAAGACACTATATGTGCAGAAGAGAGTCTTTATTAAAAGAAATAGAAAACAGGAATACGATCCAAAACATCAGGCTGCAAACATAATGAGGAACAAGCAAAGGGTCAGGCAAGGCACAAACAGGCTAAACAGGACTAGACAATATCGGAAACAAAAAACACAAAACAGGAATCAGGAAACCAGGAAAACTACCAGATAACAAGGTTTGGTAAAGTCTAACTAGCAACACAATACTTTGCAAAGTGAGTGAGTCCTCAGTGTCCTTATATCAGCGCACTGATTCTGCCTTAATCCAAGGCAGGTGTCAGTAATTAGAGGCGTGCACTGTTCAGAGCATGCATGAGAGTCAGTTTGCTGCGCATGCTGTTCAGAGCACACATGACAGAAAGTCTGTTGTGTGTGCTAATGCACATGGGTGTGACAGACCCCCCCCCCCCCAAAGAACTCCCTCCAGGAGCTTAAACCCATCTTCAATGGCCCTGGGGATGAGGGCCTGGCACTGGACACTGTGCCATTGGCGCTCCATTCTGGGCAGACGTGCCACCAGATTCTTGGCTCAGTTGGGGGCTTGGGCTCGAGGTCTGGACAAGACCTGGACTCTGGACTGTATATGGGCTCAAGCATGAGTTCAGGCTTTGGACAGGGCTTGGACTTGGGCTAGGACTTGGGCTCCGGACTGGACGTGGACTTGGGCCTTGCACTCTGCAGGACTTGCACTCAAGCTCTGGATAGGATTTGGGCTCTAGACAGGACATGGACTCTGGACAGGATTTGGGTTCGGGCTCAGTGCTGGGCATGGGCTCAGGCTCTAGACAGGATTTGGGCTCTAGACAGGGCATGGACGAGGGCTCAGGTTCCAGGCTAGTCATGGACTTAGGATTGGGACTAGGCATAGGCTCTATCTGAGCACTGCTCTTGTCCATGTCGAGGCTGAGCAGTGCAGCGGTGACTTCTTCAAGACTGGGCGGCATGACGGCGACGTCTTCAAGGCCGGGCAGCAAGGTGAAGAGCTCATCTTCACTGAAATCTGGTGTAGAGACCACCCTGTCGACCTCTGGCACTGACTCACGAACTAGCAATGGGGCAGAGGCCGCCCCGTTGTCCTCTGCCACTGATTCTGGGACTAGCTATGGAGCAGAGGCCACCCTGTCAACTTCTGGAGCAAGCTCTGGAACTGGCTGTGGAGCAGAGGCTGCCCTGTCGGCCTATGGTGCTGGTTCTGGAACAGACTGTGAGGTAGAGGCCACCCTGCTGGCCTCTGGCATAGATTTTGGAACTGGCTGTGGAGCAGAGGCCGCCCTGTCAGCCTCTGGTACTGGGGCTGAAACTACTTCTGAAACTGAGGCCTCTGGAAGGAGCACTGGGGCGACAGCTTCCTCCACTGCGACGGCCTCTGAAGGGAGCTCTGAAGTGACAGCCTCCTTCATTGCTGCTACGTCAGCCACTGGAAGGAGCTCTGGAGCAACAGCCTCCTCCATTGCTGCTGAGTTGGCCTCTAACGTTGTAGCCCCCCCAAAATGTAATAGGGATATTCCTTCTCCAGAGCATCAAACAGGTACCAGAGAATGGCGCTAAATGACTGGGAGTTGCGGAGGCATGGGTGTTCCACACAGATCCCGTGAGCCAGTGAATCATGCAGCCAACCCAGATGGACTCGGGAGGCTTGGGCTCCACCAGGTCAGCATAAAAAAGTGCACACTGCATGAAGAACCCTTTTGGGGAATATTCCACCCCATCATATGGTTCCGGGGTGGCCAACCCAAGTCACTGCCAGAAAAACATAGATATGGGTAGAGGCACAGAAACCCAGGCATGGCGTTGAGTAACGTGTCAGTTCTCCTCTGCTACATCTATAGTGTGCCAAAGTATTCTGTCAGCAGGATGAAGTATTCTGTCACTCAGACAAAGTACAACCCCGATTCCAAAAAAGTTGGGACAAGGTACAAATTATAAATAAAAACAGAATGCAATAATTTACAAATCCCAAAAACTGATATTGTATTCACAATAGAACATAGACAACATATCAAATGTGGAAAGTGAGACATTTTGAAATTTCATGCCAAATATTGGCTCATTTGAAATTTCATGACAGCAACACATCTCAAAAAAGTTGGGACAGGGGCAATAAGAGGCTGGAAAAGTTAAAGGTACAAAAAAGGAACAGCTGGAGGACCAAATTGCAACTCATTAGGTCAATTGGCAATAGGTCATTAACATGACTGGGTATAAAAAGAGCGTCTTGGAGTGGCAGCAACTCTCAGAAGTAAAGATGGGAAGAGGATCACCAATCCCCCTAATTTTGCACCGACAAATAGTGGAGCAATATCAGAAAGGAGTTCGACAGTGTAAAATTGCAAAGAGTTTGAACATATCATCATCTACAGTGCATAATATCATCAGAAGATTCAGAGAATCTGGAAGAATCTCTGTGCGTAAGGGTCAAGGCCAGAAAACCATACTGGGTGCCCGTGATCTTCGGGCCCTTAGACGGCACTGCATCACATACAGGCATGCTTCTGTATTGGAAATCACAAAATGGGCTCAGGAATATTTCCAGAGAACATTATCTGTGAGCACAATTCACCGTGCCATCCGCCGTTGCCAGCTAAAACTCTATAGTTCAAAGAAGAAGCCGTATCTAAACATGATCCAGAAGCGCAGACGTCTTCTCTGGGCCAAGGCTCATTCAAAATGGACTGTGGCAAAGTGGAAAACTGTTCTGTGGTCAGACGAATCAAAATTTGAAGTTCTTTATGGAAATCAGGGATGCCGTGTCATTTGGACTAAAGAGGAGAAGGACGACCCAAGTTGTTATCAGCGCTCAGTTCAGAAGCCTGCATCTCTGATGGTATGGGGTTGCATTAGTGCGTGTGGCATGGGCAGCTTACACATCTGGAAAGACACCATCAATGCTGAAAGGTATATCCAGGTTCTAGAGCAACATATGCTCCCATCCAGACGACGTCTCTTTCAGGGAAGACCTTGCATTTTCCAACATGACAATGCCAAACCACATACTGCATCAATTACAGCATCATGGCTGTGTAGAAGAAGGGTCCAAGTACTGAACTGGCCAGCCTGCAGTCCAGATCTTTCACCCATAGAAAACATTTGGCGCATCATAAAACGGAAGATACGACAAAAAAGACCTGAGACAGTTGAGCAACTAGAATCCTACATTAGACAAGAATGGGTTAACATTCCTATCCCTAAACTTGAGCAACTTGTCTCCTCAGTCCCCAGACGTTTATAGACTGTTGTAAAGAGAAAAGGGGATGTCTCACAGTGGTAAACATGGCCTTGTCCCAACTTTTTTGAGATGTGTTGTTGTCATGAAATTTAAAATCACCTAAGTTTTCTCTTTAAATGATACATTTTCTCAGTTTAAACATTTGATATGTCATCTATGTTCTATTCTGAATAAAATATGGAATTTTGAAACTTCCACATCATTGCATTCCGTTTTTATTTACAATTTGTACTTTGTCCCAACTTTTTTGGAATCGGGGTTGTATATTGGGATGCAGGTTGATGGGAGTGGAGACGGATGTATGTGCAGAAGAGAGTCTTTATTAAAAGAAATAGGAAACAGGCAGACAATCCAAAACGTCAGGCTGCAAATGTAACAAGGAACAGGCAAAGGGTTGGGTGAAGCATAAACAGGCTAAACAGGGCAAGAGAATATTGGAATCAAAAACCACAAAACAGGAATCAGGAAACCAGGAAAACTACCCAATAACAAGGCTTGGTAAAGTGTGACTAGCAGTGCAATACTTTGTGAAGTGAGTGGGTCCTCAGCATCCTTATATGGGCATGCTGACTGCACCTTAATCCAAAACAGATGCCAGTAATTAGAGGCGCACTGTTCAGAGCGCATGTGAGAGTCAGTTCGTTGCATGCGTGACAGAAAGTCCGTTGCGTGCACCAATGTGCACAGGTGTGACAGCACGTCTCCTGCTCTTGTTATGACAAACAGAATTGGGTTGGCTGGATGTGGTTTAAATAATCAAATTTATTATTTTCTCTGTTTGCCATTTCAATGTGTTGACACCAAAGCATTGAGAATAAAAATCTGGTTACAAGATCTAAATGTTCTTTCTGAAAAACACACATGAGGCTGAAATGTATTGGCAGGTTTAGAATTGCTGAACAGCGAGATGAAGTCTACAGGACTACCATTAGAAGGCTCCTCGATTTACTATACGTTTTTCTTATCTATTTACTGTATGTTTTATCTACTGTATATACAAGCTCAAGAACTCACATTTTGTGTAGATCACAGACATTCTTCCAGTGAGTACTGGAGTACGTCTACCAGAGACATTTTGCCACTTCAGTAATGTTTTATATCCTTTAAAGGTCTCATTGCATCGTTTTTTCATTAATTGTGCGGTGGTCTCTAGTATGAATGAATGCCCTGTGAGCCGGTTTTGGTGAAAAAAATGCTGTGGTTCTCCTGTTTCAGGCTGTTCTAGTTTGGTGGAGGAGTGGGTGGTGGGAGAACGACAGGATTTCAGCTCTTACTCATTAATATTCATGACATGTAAACGTGTTACCTCTGATTGGCTAACAGCAATTAATAAACGTGTTACCTCTGATTGGCTAACAGCACTGTGACACTACCTCCAGTGGGTCAGAACAAGCGGGTGTGGGTGTCTTTGTAAAAACTGTTTTAATTGGCTATTATGGTCTCGACATCAATGTTTTGACCAATAACAATGTAGATAACATGAATTTTACATCACATTCAATGAGATTTAAACGAGACTAAAGATAGCGATTTAGAAATAATGTGTAAAACATCGTTGGAGTTAATAAAGTTTGAACAGCATGAAGGAACATACCCCAACCCCCTGAAATTAATTTAAAAAAATTCTCAACGGATTTGGCATAATATAAAAAGGTCGTTTTTTTACTCATAAAAAGTGGAAATCCACTGAAAAGCGGAAAACTCTCATCCCTGCCTAGCTTGTGACCATGTCATGCATGCTAACATGGAGAATATGAACATGCTATTTTTTAACAGAAACCTTCGAACAAAAAGTTCATGTTTTACTTACAGCTTGTGAGCTGGTGGTCGATTGTCTTGACGGTACAGATCCAGGTATTAAAAACAACCTCGAAGCAAAACCACTACTGAAGGCACCGAAGTTTGAAAAGTCACTGTGGTTGAAATGATCAGAACACAGTACTAACGTTGCATTATACTTTGCTGGTGGTGTTCCAAAGATAAATTCCAACCATTTCTTCTTCACCTCTTCTATCTTGGGCAAGAAATGCAACGCTGATGTGTTACTGCCACAAATAACACAGGCATGAACTTGTTCAGACATGTTTTCAACTTGCTGTTAGGTCCTCTTCGTTAGCTACTGACGAGATGGGCTCTGCTATCTCTCCTCGCACTTAAATCCAAACTTTCTTCCCATGGGCGGTCGCAAGCCAAGGTGGGTGAGGCCATGAATACTAATTTTCGAAGTGACGTAAGTTCGTAGGGCTTTTTCAGATTCGCTCGTTTTTCCAACTATTTTCTTTCATAAGCTAATACAGGGAATGGGAGTAGAATTACATTTTCACATGCAGTATGCATATGCAACTCGGAGTGAACTATGGTATTTCAAAAAGAGCCAGTATTAAATGTTTTTGGTGGAAGGGCACCTTTAAAAACTTGAAATCTGAACTTGAAATTTTGCCACCAACCATCACTGAAGCTGACTCTGAATATACTGTAAGTGCCTTTCCCAATAAAAATATTGATGGATTGACTTTTGGACTTTTTTGGTTTCCTTCTGGAAATTTTGGATTTTCCTTCTTCACTTATATATGTACACACTAAGTGTGACATTGTTCATTCATATATGTTCTTTATCCTGGTTAGGGTTGTGTAGGTCTAGAGCCTATCCCATGTGGAAGGCAGAAATACAGCCTGGATGGGACACGAGTCCATTGCAGGGCACTATAGTGCCACAATGGCGCTCCCTTGTTGCAGTGACATACAGCAGTAGTCATGATGCGTCCATGTTGTCCTATTGTGTTTTTTTAATTCCGTCTGCTGTGTTTGACTGAGTTGAGTGAATATAATTGTAATTAACTTTGTGGAGTTATTGTGGATATACACTACTGTTCAAAAGTTTGGGGTCACCCAGACAATTTTGTGTTTTCCATGAAAAGTCACACTTTTATTTACCACCATAAGTTGTAAAATGAATAGAAAATATAGTCAAGACATTTTTCTGGACATTTTGAGCATTTAATCGACCCCACAAACGTGATGCTCCAGAAACTCAATCTGCTCAAAGGAAGGTCAGTTTTATTGCTTCTCTAAAGAGCTAAACTGTTTTCAGCTGTGCTAACATGATTGTACAAGGGTTTTCTAATCATCCATTAGCCTTCTGAGGCAATGAGCAAACACATTGTACCATTAGAACACTGGAGTGAGAGTTGCTGGAAATGGGCCTCTATACACCTATGTAGATATTGCACCAAAAACCAGACATTTGCAGCTAGAATAGTCATTTATCACATTAGCAATGTATAGAGTGTATTTCTGATTAGTTTAAAGTGATCTTCATTGAAAAGAACAGTGCTTTTCTTTCAAAAATAAGGAAATTTCAAAGTGACCCCAAACTTTTGAACGGTAGTGTATTTGGTGCTGTGCTTATGAGCATGGTTACTCTTGGAATTGTTGTGAACTGCCAAACTAATGTGCCTCATAGACTCCAGTCATGACTTCCTCATTCAATGCAACAGTACAGTACAAGAGACTTTACCCGATGGTATACCACTAGAGATTCACCGGTGCGAGGCTATTTGTTTTGCCTGGAGGTCAGCATTATGGGTGAGAAGCTGTGGCCGAGGAGGAGATGAGCGGAGGAGGCAGCGAGGGTTCGTCGCCAGGCAGTGGGAGACAGCAGCATGGACGAGGAAGCGTGGCCGCAAAGGATGAGTACGGTAGAGGCTACGCAGAGTTGGTCTGCATCGCTTGCCACTTCCCTCCATTATCCTCGGGAATGTGCAATCTTTGAGAAATAAAGTGGACAAATGGCAGGTGAATGTGAAATGCATACCAGAGTACAAGAACACTTGTGTGATAGCACTGACTGAAATTTGGTTAAAAGAGCATGACTTGGGCCAGGATTTTGAAATTGACAGTTTTGGTCAGCCTATTCGGCTCGATAGGAACAAACAGCTGACTGGGAAAACACAGGGAGGGGTGTGTGTGCTTATACGTCAACTCACGCTGGTGCAAGACTGTCATAGTAAGAGAATCTATCTGCAGCCCACATATTGAACTTTTATCCATCTCACTGCGCCCGTTCTATTTACCACGAGAAATTCCTCAAGTTTTCATAACACTGGTCTATATACATCCAAGAGCTAACATGGCAGAGGCAGTATCCACTATTGTTAAACTGGCGCACCGTTTGCAAAGCATTTCTCCTGATTTTATACTTGGTGATTTTAATACTTGTAGTCTTAAGAAACATCTGAGTCATTTTTATCAGTATGTAAGTTGTCCAACGAGATATGGTAAAATTTTGGACTTATACTATGGCACAATAAAGGCGGCTTATAAACTGTATTCGAGTTGAAGGGGGATGCCATCCCCCCTGGAATAAAAAATGGTCAAAATCATCCCCCCTCTAAAACGGGCATCCCCCTCCCTTCCCTTGAGCAATTTTATCAATAAATGTGGACATTACTTCTATTTAACATTGTAATTAGAAATGCCATTCTACGTAGCTTTGCTGAAACTGAGCATACAATAAGCTACCGCGAGAGAGGGCACGCGCAAGCGAAGCGTTTGAGGAGGTGACATTCAGTTGGGGTTCCGTTATTTTTTATTTCATTCGGCATCAGTGACAGCAGCTGATTGCAGCATCATGGCCAAGCGGAGTGGACAGCAAGACCTAAGCAAGTTCGGATTTAAGATCGCAAGAAAAAACATTTCAGGAGGTAAGTCAAGAGTTACGAATATCAGTCACACTTTCTGTGAGCCCACTATCATGCTGTAAAGTTACCAATATGTAGCCTAATTTGTGGGCGGTGGATAACAACACAGCTATCATAATGAATGTTAGTTTGGAGTCTAGCCAGCTATCGATAGCTTACTCAGATTCATGTTAGCTTTGATTTCTTGTATAAGGCCATTAATTTAATCAGCCTGGACGTTCGTTTGTTATTCTTCAGGCAACAAAAAGTGTTATTCAAGACAAGAAGGCTAAAATAAACGACACTAGCAGTTTTGAAGGCTTCATTGCCTCATTAGAGAGCCGGTCACAACATGTAAGGCAGAGCAGGATTGGTGTAGGACTCGACAAAGTGTCTGCTAAAATGCAGCTTTCTTTTTCTTCATCATAGGCTCTCCTTCTGTCTCCTCACACAATGGGCCTTTTCCCTTTTCCAAAGAAACTTTCCAAAGATGCCTGCTTTTAACTCATTTTGCTAGCTTGTATCCAGTATGTATCAAAGTGCTGGTATGTATCGAAGCAAAGTATCAAAGTATCCAAGGCAGCTCCTTGGTAACCGTCAATGTTAAGGTGTCACGTGACCTAGATAACAGCGGGAATCAACGTTACAGAAAGAATCCGGTCATTTTTCAAAGCTCAAATCCTTGTTCAGATAATAAATAAATCAGAAATAACATTATAAGTACTTTTCTTTTCTTTCCATTAAAATAATAACCGGTATGGACATGTATAATTTGCATTACTCATAAGAATAAACACAATAATCACAAAAAGGAAAAAACAAAAAAATGCATAATGCCTCAAACATCTTTTAGGAAGTTTAGTCTGATTTACAATTTACTGTTGCTTGTTTTAGCTCATTGGTTACCTACCTATCTCTGTATTTAACTCAATGTTCCCAATGTTCAGCTTTGAATAAAAATTCTATTGACTTGATATGAAAAGATTCAGGTGTTCATTTACATTGCCTGCTGAGGTTTTAATAAATTATTTACCAAACGATTTAAAAGGAGCCTACCATGACTATGAAATTACACTTCAAATTTGTCATCTGCATTTCACCCTAATATGGAGAATGTGGTAGGTATGTCAGCCAGGAGACTGACTAAATATGACACATGACATCCACACTGTGCATGTTTTACAGTAAAATACCAGTGTATTATGTTTTTTACAACAATAAAAAGGGTACACAGTGTGTACTACACACTTTATCAGCACAAAATACTGTATGTCTGATAAATGAACAAGGTCCACAGACCTACGTTGTGTGCAAACCCTCCTAAAAGCAAACCAGTTTCCCACCGACGGACCGACCGATGGGTCGACACGTGACTAAAAATTTCACCATCCCCCTGGTTTGATTTTACAACTCGACCACTGCATAAATCATATTCAATGGTGCCTCTAGGCTCCTCTGACCATAGTTGCATTTTTCTAGACGTGATTTACCAATTGGCTCTCAAGAGAAGTAAAGTTGAGCGCAAAGAGGTTGCTGTGTGGACAAAAGGTGCTATTAATGAACTCAATGGCTGTTTTCATAGTATCAATTGGGATGTTTTTAAAGACTCTTGCACTGATTTAGACAAATCAACTCTCATAGTATCAAGTTACATCACTTTTTATGAGCAAATGATTATTCCCAGGAAGACAATTACATTGTATCCTAATAATAAGCCCTGGGTTAGCAGATCTCTTAAGACCATGCTTAAGCCTCACTCACAGCTCGCCATACGTGCTGCTATGTAGGAAAAGCCAGGGGCCTGACCGCTTAAAAACTGTGCTCTGTTCTTGTGTGGCATTTTCACTTATATTTTCCAGCTCTCCTTGTCACTCAAAAAAGTTCCTATGCTATGGAAAGAATCTACAGTTGTTCCAGTGGCCAAGGTTCCGATTCCTAAGGTGCTGAATGACTACCGCCCTGTGGCTCTGACCTACCTGGTGATTAAATGCTTTGAAAGCATTGTGAAGAGGAGTTTGCTGTCTAAGACTCAAAGCATGATTGAACCTCTTCAATTCGCATATCAATCACATAAAAGTGTTGAGGATACCACAGCAACATTGCTGGACTTTGTCACTGGGCACCTGGAGAGGAACAAGACACATGCACACTTATGCTTTGTTGATTTTTCATCAGCTTTTAATTGTATGCAGCCCCATATTTTAGCTTATAGGGTTTTACAACTTCCAGGTATTGATTTTGGCACCATATGTTGGCTAGTCGATTTTTTTAACAATGAGGCCACAGAGAACCTGTGTTAACAACACTTTGTCTAAGGCCCTCATGTGCTCTACAGGTTCACCCCAGGAGTGCATTTTGTCACCACTGCTGTTTGTTCTTGTGGCAGTGGGGGCGTAGCCAAGCGTCAGTTTGTGAATGGAGGGCAGGGCCGGGGAAGGTGAGTGGCCAAGTCATTACACCTGATGTCAATTAATGTGTGTGTGTGTTTGTTGCATTGATGGTGGAGCATAAAAGGAGGGGGAGAGCAGAGAAGAGGTCGCTCCCGACCAGAACACACGTGTGTGTGTGTGTGTGTTGCGTGTGTGACTGTGTGTGAGTGAGCAAAGCTGAAAAGCTAAGAAAATAAGTAAAATAAAGTGTGTGTGTGAGAACATCAACTCCCGCCTGCTGTGCTTCTGTGCTCCACCCACATCAGGGATCTTGTGGTGGTGCCAAAACCCGGGAGTACAGAAGGGAACCACCACATAGAGTCCTCCCCATTCAAAGAGCTCGTCCATGCCCTCGCTACCGCCCAGCAGAACCAGCATCAAACGCTGATTGCCCTCCGGAAGGAGCAAGAGCAATGCTTTGAAGCCTTCCGGCGGGCCCAGCAGGAAGATCGCCAGGTGTTCCGGCATCTGTTCGTGTCGGCAGGGGCTTCGACCATCACCACAGCAGGCACCCTCATGAAAATGGGCCCTCAGGACGATCCGGAAGTGTTCCTCGCCCTCTTTGAGCAAGCGGCTGAAACATGCGGGTGGCTGCTCGAGCGGCGCATGGCGTGCCTCCTCCCACTTCTGACTGGCGAGGCGCAGCTCGCAGTGCAGCAGCTCCCTGCTAACAGCCGACTGATGTACGCCAACCTGAAGAAAGCCATCCTGCAGTGTGTCGGCCGCTCCCCGGAACAACACTGTCAGCATTTCCGGATGCTGGCATTGGAGTAGGTCGGTCAGCCATTCGCATTCGGCCAGCAACTCCGGGACACCTGCCAGCAATGGCTGAGGGTAGAAGACCGCGACACTGATGGGATCATCAATCTGGTGGTACTGAAACAGTTCAACTCTCGATTTCTGGAAGGAATGGCAGAGTGGGTCCAGTGCCATTGCCCGGCGTCACTAGAACGAGCTATTGAGTTGGCAGAGGACCATCTGGAGGCGGTTCTGATGGCAGGTGGACGAGGCGCCTCTCCTTGTTTCCTGTCTCTCTCTCCTTTTTTCCCCTCACCCTCTCTCTCTCCCTCACCCAGTTCCCCCACTGTGGAGGCGGCCGGCTCCTCCCCAGCTGGTCCATCACACCCATGGCGTCCTCCTATCTCCCTCTTCCATATCTGTGTCGTCCCCACCTCAGGTGAGTGACGCCCATAATGCCGGTGCAGAGGGAAAGCCTGGGCCGGTGTGCTGGCACAGCAGGGAGCCGGAGTATCTCCAGATTCAGGGCGCTGCAAAGGAGGTGGGAGCTGTGATCCGAATCCCCGATGCACCAGGGACCACCCCCGATCGGGCCGGAACATATCGCATACTTGTAAGTGTTCAAGGGGATACATATCATGCGTTGGTGGATTCTGGTTGCAATCAGACCTCAATTCACCAAAGCCTGGTACAAGGTGAGGCATTGGGGAGAGCACAAGCAATGAAGGTGTTGTGTGTGCACGGGGATGTTCACAATTATCCTCTAGTGTCTGTCCATATTCTATTCTGGGGCCAAACGCATAGAATTAAGGCGGAGGTTAATCCTCGTCTCACCCACTTGCTAATTTTGGGGACTGATTGGCCAGGGTTTAAAGAATTGATGGAACACATAGTGAGAGATATAGTGGCATGCAAAAGTTTGGGCACCCTTACTGAAAATGTCTGTTACTGTGAATAGTTAAGTGAGCAGAAGATGAACTGATCACCAAAAGGCATAAAGGTAAAGACGACACATTTCTTTTCAGCGTTTTCTGCAAGATTTGTGTTTTATTTTGTACACTTGGAGAATGAAAAAAGAAAAGGAACACCATGCAAAAGTTTGGGCACCCCAATACATTTGAGTTCTCAGGTAACTTTTACCAAGGTTCCAGACCTTAATTAGCTTATTGAGCTGTGGCTTGTTCAAATTCTTCATTAGGAAAGGTCAGATGATGCAGATTTCAAAGCTGTATAAAATCTCTGACTCCTCAAACTTGTCCCTAAAATCAACAGCCATGGGCTCCTCTAAGCAACTCTCTCGCATTCTGAATAATAAAATAATTGATACTCACAAAGCAGGAGAAGGCTACAAGAATGCAGCAAAGTGTTTTCAGGTAGCTGTTTCCTCAGATTGTAATGTTATTAAGAAATGGCAGTTAAAAGAAACAGTGGAGATCAAGGTGAGGTCTGGAAGATGAAAACTTTCTGAAAGAACTGCTTGTTGGATTGCTAGAAAGGCAAATAAAAAACCTTGTTTGACTGCAAAAGACCTTCAGAAAGATTTAGCAGGCCCTGGAATGGTGGTGCACTGTTCTACTATGCAGCAACACCTGAACAAATATGACCTTCATGGGAGAGTCATCAGAAGAAAACCTTTCCTGCATCCTAGCCACAAAATTCAGCATCTGAAGTTTGCAAATGAACATCTAAACAAGCCTGATGCATTTTGGAAACAAGTCCTGTGGACCGATGAAATCAAAATAGAACTTTTTGGCCACAATATGCAAAGGTATGTTTGGAGAAAAAAGGGTGCCAAATTCCAGGAAAAGAACACCTCTCCAACTCTGAAGCATGGGTGTGGATTGATCATGCTTTGGGGTTGTGTTGCAGCCAGTGGCACAGGGCACATTTCATTGGTTGAGGGAAGCATGGATTCGAATAAATACCAGCAAATTCTGGAAGCAAACATCACACCATCTGTAAAAAAGTTGAAGTTAAAAAGAGGATGGGTCCTACAATAAGACGATGATCCAAAACACACCTCAAAATTTACAATGGAATACCTCAAGAGGCACAAGCTGAAGGTTTTGCCATGACCCTCACAGTCCCCTGACCTAAACATCATTGAAAATCTGTGGATAGATCTCAAAAGAGCAGTGCATGCAAGACAGCCCAGGAAACTTGTAGAACTGGAAGCCTTTTGCAAGGACGAATGTGTGAAAATCCCCCAGGTAAGAACTGAAAGATTATTAGCTGGCTACAAAAAGTGTTTACAAGCTGTGATACTTGCCAAAGGGGGTGTTACTAGGTATTAACCATGCAGGGTGCCAAAACTTTTGCTTCACACCCTTTTCCTTTTTTGTCGTTTTGAAAATGTAAAAGATGAAAATAAAAAAAATGTTTTTGCTTAAATATAAAGGGAATGAGTCATCTTTAACTTTATGCCTTTTGGAGATAATTCCATCTTCAACTTGTTTAACTGTTCACAGTAACAGCAATTTTGACTAGGGGTGCCCAAACTTTTGCATACCACTGTAGGTCCTGCATAAATACATCACAGGAAGATCCCAGTGTGGCATTGACTGGGGAAGCTGTCACAGAGCCATCTACGTCAGAACCGCATCAGGGCGATACAAGGAGTGAGGAGCAGCTCGCCGCTCCTCCCTCTCTTGGGGATTCCCTTGAGGATTTCCCATTAGAGCAGTCCGAAGACGAGACTCCGCGGCATGCATTTGACCAAGTGAGAGTAATCGATGGTCAAACTCTCCAGCCAAGCGCAACAGCGGCCTTCCCATATTTCGCTATTATCAAGGATAGATTGTACTGAGTGACACAGGACACTCAAACCAGTAAACAGATAACCCAGTTGTTGATCACAAAGAGCTGTAGGGAGCTCATATTCCATGTGGCTCACTTTAATCCCATAGCCGGACACTTGGGGCAGGATAAAACACTAGCCTGAATAATGGGCCGGTTCTATTGGCCAGGGATTCGCGGGAATGTTCGTCAGTGGTGTGCAGCATGCCACAAATGCCAATTAGTAAATCCTGCGGCCACACCAAAAGCGCCTTTGCGTCCTCTCCTTCTAATCTCCCTTTTGAGAGAATTGGTATGAATCTAGTTGGGCCATTAGATTGGTCAGCACGGGGATATTGCTTTATTTTAGTTCTGGTGGACTATGCAACACGATATCCGGAAGTGGCGCCTCTCCGCAATATTTCTGCATGCAGTATTGCGGAAGCACTCTTCCGTATTATCTCCCAGGTCAGGATTCTGAAAGAAATCCTCACAGACCAAGGCACTACATTTATGACATGCACACTGTGCGAACTTTATGGGTTATTGGGGATTAAGTCTATCTGCACCAGTGTCTATCACCCACAAATGGATGGCTTAGTGGAGCGGTTTAATCAAACACTCAAAAACTTAATTCGGAAATTTGTAAGTGAGGATGCACATAATTGGGTTAAATGGCTCGAGCCCCTGTTATTTGCAGTACGGGAGGTCCTGCAAGCCTCCACAAGTTTCTCACCGTTTGAGTTATTATATGTGGCAGATCACAGAATCCAGGGACACGTCTGCCCGGGGGCATTTTGAGTTATTGACAGATTCAGAAAGTACAGTTTCTAAGCTTTCCAATGATGCCTTCCATGTGGAGATCTGACAATATTTGAAGAATGTGTGGCCTTTTGAAAGTGTATACTTCTTAAAACAGAAAAGGGAGAAAATCGCCCTCAAAGTTTTCCATCTCAGCTACTCTGGGTGTAGGGCGGGCACATAATGGTGCTCATTTGCATGACATTAAGGAAAGCCCTACCCCCTACTAGCTAGCACGATACTACTTTCATGTAAACAAAGATCACCACGTCAATTTTCCTTCCATGCAAAGTATGCCCAACACAATTATGAAGTACAAAAATAAGTCCTAAAGTATACTTTAACGTTTTGTGGTTGAAAAATTACTCACACCGTAAGAAAGAAAGATAGCACGATGATGACACAACTAAAACAACACTAGTTTCATGTAAAGCCTCGGTCACAACCGGCCGTACCGTGCTCCTACGGCCGGTCTACATGCAAAAAACGCAAGAAACACACGGAGAGCGTGCATGAAATGCACGAGAGCGCGCGTGTGAAAAGTACGAGAGCGCGCGTGTGATGTGCTGATTTTCGAGCCGCAGACCAGCCGCAGACCGGCCACAGAGGTTCTTTGTCATGTCAAACAAACTCTACGGGCGCTTATGTATTTTTCAGGTTGCAAGACAAACTTACGGCCAACACGCGTCTTTCTCCGTGAACAAAAAAAAAACGCAGCGATTTGGGAAACGCCAAAAATCACACGGCTAAAAAATCGTACGTCCAGTTGTGACCTAGGCTTAACCAAACCACAACACTCTCCGTTACATGCAAAAATAACCACACAGCCTTAGATTAATAAACTTACCCCATCAGAAAGAGAAACGGCGCCTTGCACACACCAATGCCTCCGATGGAATGTAATCCTAGAACGGTCCGTGTCTCATCCAATCATTCAAGTATTCCATTCAATCTGGAAAACGAGGTTGCGGTTTTTTTTTTGCTAGAAATGGTAATCTCCGATGTAAATACCGTGTGTCTGTTTGCTTCGCGGTGTGTCAGCTCCTCTGCGCTCTGTTTAGTAAAACATTCCATAGTGAAATCACACGCCTGTATGCAGTTAAGTAGCCATGCGCTCAGCTCGGATCATACAGCTGATTCGTGGGAAAAAAAAAGACTTAAATCATCATGTGAATGGCCCATATGGTAATTTACCCACACCCCCCAGCAGGCTACAGTCCTGACAAAAACGAGACAATTTGCAACAAAAAATGTATGCTTTTCTAACAAAACAATCTATTATCTGAAATACTGATTGCATTCTTCAAGATCTCAACTTGCACATGATGGAAAAAAACAAAAATCACAAATTTCGAAAAAAAATGCTTCTTTTGCGATTATCTCGGATTCATTTCGGCCGACATGTGTCCCTGGATTCGGTGAGGGGTCACATATGGGCATAAGCCTTGTGGCATTTTGGACATGCTACGGGAAAATTGGGAGGAGGGACCTTTGCCTAGCAAGAACAAAATTCCATACGTTCTTGACCTGCATGCAAAACTCCACACACTCACGCACTTAACCCAGGAGAATTTATGGCAGGCACAAGAATGTCAAATCCGGCTGTATGACAGGGGCACGCACCTTGAGAGTTCACACCGGGAGACAAAATGCTCATATTATTGCTCACATCAAGCTTCAAATTAATCGCCAAGTGGCAAGGGCCCTTCAAGGTCACACGGCAAGTCGGGGACGTCGACTATGAGGTGAGGCGAACGGATAGGGCTGGGGAATTGCAAATTTACCACCTCAATCTATTAAAACGTTGGAATGAGGAGGTCCCCGTGGCATTGGTAGTCCCAGAGAAGGTGGAGCTGGGGCTGGAGGGAAAAAAAATAAACATCTCAAACCACTCCGGTCACTTGTGGAGACCACTTCTCACCAGCACAACTCACGGAGGTGGCCAAGTTGCAGAAGGAATTTTCCGATGTGTTCTCCTCCCTTCCTGGCCACACCCACCTCATAGAACACCACCTTGAGACACTCCTGGGGATGGTGGTGCATAGCCACCCTTATTGCTTGCCCGAACACAAAAAATGGCATAATCAAAATGGACATAATCAAGGAGCCCCACAGTGACTGGAACAGCCCAGTGGTCCTGGTTCCCAAGACCGACAGGTCGGTCCAGTTCTGTGTGGACTATAGAAAAGTCAACATGGTGTCTAAATTTGATACATACCCAATGCTTCGCATTGATGAGTTGCTCGATCGGTTAGGTGCTGCTTGCTTTTATTTGACACTGGGTCTAACTAAGGGATATTGGCAGATCCCCTTGACTCCTCTATCCCGAGAGAAAATCACCTTTTCCACACCATTTGGATTACACCAATTTGTCACGCTCCCTTTTGGGTTATTTGGGGTGCCTGCTATGTTCCAGAGGCTCATGGACAAGATCCTCCGCCCTCATGCTGCCTACGCAGCCGTGTACCTTGATGGCATAACATAATCATTTATAGTAACGATTGGCCGCAGCATCTGGAACACCTTAGGGCCATCCTGGAGTCGCTGAGGCATGCAGGTCTCACAGCTAACCTGATAAAGTGTGCAATTGGGTGGGTGGAAGTACGGTATCTGGGTTTAATAATAATAATAATAATAATAATAAAATTTATTTATAAGTGCCTTTCAAGACACTCAAGGACACTGTACAATGAATAAAACAACAATCAATAAAATCAACATACATAAAAGAAACAATGGAAAGTATAATAGAAGTTAAAATGAGTGAGCAATCATAAATAGGTGAGTTTTGAGTTTAAACTTGAAGATAGGGAGAGAGTGAGAGTTACGGATATGAGGAGGCAGAGAGTTCCAAAGATGTTGGAAAGACATGTTCCAAAGAGAGTTCCAAGTTTCCACTTGGGTCATGGGCAGGTGCATCCCCATATTAATAAGACTGCAACAATTGTGGCCTGTCCGAGGCCCAAGACCAAAAGGTGGGTGAGACAGTTCCTGGGGCTGGCTGGCTACTATTGTAGGTTCATACCTAATTATTCAGATGTCAGCAGCCCACTGACTGATCTCACTAAAAAGGAAGCATCAGATCGGGTCCAGTGGATGGAGCAGTGCCAACAGGCTTTCACTAGGGCAAAAGCTGCACTGTGTGGGGGGCCACTTTTACACTCCCCTGACTTCTATCTTCCCTTTATTTTACAGATGGACGCATCGGACAAAGGGCTGGGGGCTGTTCTGTCCCAGAAGGTAGAAGGCCAGGAGTGTCCCGTGCTCTACACCAGCCACAAGCTCTCAATGCATGAAAGCAAGTATAGCACCACTGAAAAGGAGTGCCTGGCCATCAAGTGGGTGGTCCTCGCCCTCCGATACTACCTGCTGGGGCACCCTTTCACCCTCTGTTCGGACCACGCGCTCCTCCAGTGGCTCCACCGCATGAAGGATGCCAATGCATGGATCACCTGTTGGTATCTCACCGTTCAGCCATTTAAGTTCAAGGTGGTCCACAGGCCGGGGGCACAGATGGTGGTGGCGGACTTCCTGTCCCATTGGGGGGAAGGAGTCCGCTGCAGGCCAGATGGCTCCCCGGCCTGAGTCGGACGGTGGGGGTATATGGCAGTGGGGGCGTGGGCAAGTGTCAGTTTGTGAATGGAGGGCAGGGCCGGGGAAGGTGAGTGCCCAAGTCATTACACCTGATGTCAATTAATGTGTGTGTGTGTGTGTGTGTGTGTGTGTGTGTGTGTGTTTGATGCAGCGATGGTGGAGCATAAAAGGAGGGGGAGAACAGAGAAGAGGTCGCTCCCGACCAGAACACGTGTGTGTGTTGCGTGTGTGACTGTGTTTTAGTGAGCAAAGCTGAAAAGCTAAGAAAATAAGTAAAATAAAGTGTGTGTGTGTGTGTGTGTGTGTGTGTGTGAACATCAACTCCTGCCTGCCATGCTTCTGTGCTCCACCCACATCAGGGATCTGTTACAGTGCTCTACACCAATGACTGTCAGAGCAAATTTGAATCAAGACATATAATTAAGTATGCTGATGACTCTGTCATTGTCAGTCTCCTGCAGGACAATGAGGTGGGCCATGGTCCAGTCCTGAAAAATTTTATTACAGGACATGGTGTAAGGACTCATACTTACAACTCAATGTCTCTCAGACTAAAGAGATGCTTATTGACTTCCGTCGTAGTCCTACTACTATTGTATTGACCATCATCAATGGCACAGCTGTGGAGACAGTAAGCAAGTACAAGTATTTGGGCACTAGACGATAAATTGAACTTGGATGCCAACACTGATTCTATCTGTAAAAAGGCCAATCAAAGACTGTTTTTCTTGAGGAAGTTGAAGGGATTTAATGTTGACAGATCACTTCTTGGGATTTTTTATTCATCTTTTATTGAGTCAGTTTTAACTTTTGCTATGATCTGTTGGTTTGGTAACCTAAGTGTGGTGAATAAAAACAGGCTTGGAAAAATTGTTGATATCTGTCAGAAGATCACTGACATTAACCTCAATAGCACTGGGCATGTGTATGAGGTCAGAGTCACACAGAGGGCAATGGCTATTTTGACAGATATTAATCACCCACTTCATTCTGAGTTTTGCCTCCTGCCATCAGGGAGGAGGTATACTTTTCTTAAGCGGGCCAGGTCTAACAGATACTTGAAATCATTTGTCCCAGCAGTTGTTGGTTTCCTTAATAAGCTTTAGGTCATTTTTTTTTATTTTTGTGCATGTATAAATTCCTTGATATGTTCTTGAATATACAGTATTGTGATCTTACATTTTTGATATGTGTATTTACATCTGTTTACTATCTTCTGTGTCATGTTTTATGTGCTTGAGTGTATATTTGTGTTGGCTACTTGTTGTGAATCAAATTGCCCTAGGGGACATTAAAGATAATCCAATCCAAAACCATGCACACTCACAGTCCCACACTCACACGTGCCATGGGGAAATTTAGAGTACCCAATCCAACTGTCTTTGGGAGGTGGAAGAAACCAGTGAAACTGGAGAAAACCCACACAGGGATAACATACAATGGTTAATATTCCTTCACTCTTTTGTGTCTTTAAAAGCCTTATGCTTTAGGAATCTGTTTTTTTTTCTTGTTCATTCAATGGTCATCCCCAGTAAATGTCAATAAATCTCCTCCTGTCAATTTTTTTGTTTTGCCCCCTTGGCATTTCTTTACTTCACACCTGAGCACACTGGGTAGATTAATGGAAATTTTGTCACAGCATTGGGGGATATTGCTCCTCAAATGCCAGCATATCAGCATCAAATATATCCTCTTGCAGAAATGTTTCGCTGCATTTGGGCTGTGTTTATCATCCAAATCTAAATGTCCTAGTCAGTCCTTTTCACATTTCTTAGAAGAAGCATAACTGTGATGAGAAACCATATACAGCAATACCATATACCGTAGTGTGCAGAGAGAAAATAAATGGCATGCAAAGTATAGTATACATACATGTACACACACACAAACACACACACACAGTATGCATAGGTCAGCTTACTTTAAATGTAGCTGGGTATCAACTATAGTCAGGGGCGCCGCTAGGGGGGGAAAGTTAGGACGATTCTAAGGGCCTGGCACTGACAGGGGGGCCTGTGAGGGATATTAATATTATTTTAATAGTATTGCCTTGTGTAAGTTTTTGAAATAAAATATTTCATTTCATCTGTTAAAATATGCAAATTATACATGGTTATGATTTGTTATAACATTTTTCTTGAATTATTTATGATATTGTCATTTCACCCCTCCACCCTTTTTACTAATGGTACAGTCTGATTCTGGGAGCGGGACACGTGAAATGTGTAGCTCCGTGTGTGCACAGCGCCGCTATTAGCGCAGCTTAGATCAGCTGGCAGTTTTTCTATGTGCAACAGAGGTGAACATTCTAGAAGTTGCTAAGCAGGAGCAGGTGTGATGAACTATGAAGTCCGGATATCACACTGTGTGTGAAAAAAACATCACCTTTTTTCATAGGTATCTTTATTGTATAATTAAGTCTAGATGTTTTGCCATTGTTCATGTGTGGATTTGCTGATATTGTTAAGTATTTAACTTTAATATTTTGCACATTAGCTGTGGTCAGAGATATCATTGCTATTGTTCTTGTGTGGATTTATTGATACTGTTGCTGAGTATTTAACTTGAATATTTGAACATTTGCTGTGTTTTCTAATAAATGTGTGATGCCTAAAAGAAACCAAAAACACGTAGTGGATTTCTTGCAGTGCACTATGTAATTGTATCAAAAAACTAGTGTAGTTATTCGTCAAGGCATACATTTGATCACATACAATAAGTCAATAAATGGAGGAAACAAAGGAATACATTTTGTAATCCTGATTATTGATGATGTTTGCTGGAGGGCTCTGGAGTATCCATAATGTGCATACAGAATGTTATAAATCCATACTGATACAGTGATGCATGCAATTTCTCTCAACACAGACATTTGGATTGAATGAACTCCATAGGCTACTGAGTGGCCTAATAATAGTTGCTCATAAAAGAAAAAATATATATATATATATATTCCTATATATCATGGAATTTTCATTTTAAGGCAACAGTCTATTCAGTCTAATTCTGACAGTTCTGCATTTAAAATGTTCATATACCAAATAATTGTATCACCTAAACTTGCTAGGTAGCTGATTACATGCTGTGGCAGCGGGGGCGTGGTCAAGCGCCGGTCTGTGACAGGAGGGCGGAGTCAGGGAAGGTAAGTGGCAGAATCACGTCACCTGAGAGCAATTAACCTGTGTTTGTGTGTCTTCCCAGTGACTGCGCCCTATATCAGGAAGGAGAGCGAGAGCAGAAGGAGCTCAACCCTGAACCAGACGCTGGTTGTGTGTGTCTGTGCGAGTTATTGTTAGACTGAAAAGTGTGGCAATAAAGCCAATTTATAAAACCTGATCTCTGTCCTGCCATCCTCTGTGCTCCACCCACACGTAGGGTCTCTTACACATGCATAGTAAAGTAGAAGTGCCAGCCAAAAACAGACTTCAAATTCAGTTGCTTGAGCTTGAAAATTTTACTGGGGGGGCCCTAAATTGTAATCTTTCATAGGGCCCAAGATTTCTAGCGGCGCCCCTGACTAGTTATTAAACACAAAAATGCATGCACACCTCATATAAAAAACATTGCTACTTGTACTGTTTTATTTTCCATAAGTAACAACCTAACACCAACATCAATCTTCAGCAAATGTACATTCAGGCAAGTGGGCTCTAGTCATGTGAGCTTGTCTCAAGACACAACATGGGCATGGAAAAACTATGGCCTCAAATATTTCAAGAAAGCAATGTACGAAATTTGGCAGGGAAAAATTTGACTCCTTCTTTTAATTAGACATTACTTTGGGTCTTGCCTTAAATCCAGTACATTCTAACTTGGAAATGAAACTTGAAAACGATATTGCAGTCAAGCCTATATGGTTCTGAGTGTTGACTGGAGAAAATATCATGACTAACGGGCACAATGGAAGTTTATGCACATCCATTAACTGGGCATTGCTGATAAGAACCTGTTGGAAAAGCTTCAAGGCCTTTGTTGGCATCCTTTAAATGAAATTGTCTTCTTTTCTTATCATGAGAACCTGATCATACTGTCTGAAGAAAGTCTAAAATGCAACAGCAATTTGGTTGCATTTGATACAAACAGGTTTTAATATAACTAATATTCCCAGTCCTCATCCTTACCTTAACCATTAATGATTTGTAGGCTCATCTTCATTCTTATGGATTTGTAATTTTGAAACCACGTGCTGGAGTATTACTGATTCTTTCCTATAGAGTCCTTCCCATCAAAAGTAGTTGAATATAAATGCAATGAAGAAATTTTAATTTTATTAATTAAAAATACATAATCAATTCTAAGATCTGCAACTTAGCCCCTGCGAATAACCTGGCGACTTGTCCAGGGTGTACCCCGCCTCTCGCCCATAGTCAGCTGGGATAGGCTCCAGCTTGCCCGTGGCCCTGTAGAACAGGATAAGCGGCTACAGATAATGGGTGGATGGATCTGCAACTTTTACTATTAAAAACCTTTAAATTTTTTAAGTACAAACACCTCAGAATACTAACATGTACAACTCTATATACAATTAAGCAATGGTTAAGAATAACTGGTTAAACTGTCAAAGTACCTGACTACAACATAATGGGTTCTAAGTGAAACAACTCACTATTGTAAAATTTTAAGGGCTTAATACAAGTTTCAGAGAGGTGAAAGGAGAATTGTCAAAATTATGTACATAAAGTTGTAGTCTGTAAACCCACTAACTGCTTGTGTGAGTAATGAAAATATCACATAAGATGCATTCACACAAATAAATTGCAAAATTAACTACGGATTTGAAATTCATTAAATTCAATAGAGTCACTATAGTGTCATCCGTAAGTCTTGCATGTCCAGTTACATTATGAAGCTTTCATTATTCTTGTTCCTTATATCCTAATTCACCAGTTATTAATTCTACAACCCCGATTCCAAAAAAGTTGGGACAAAGTACAAATTGTAAATAAAAACAGAATGCAATAATTTACAAATCCCAAAAACTGATATTGTATTCACAATAAAACATAGACAACATATCAAATGTCGAAAGTGAGACATTTTGAAATTTCATGCCAAATATTGGCTCATTTGAAATTTCATGACAGCAATACATCTCAAAAAAGTTGGGACAGGGGCAATAAGAGGCTGGAAAAGTTAAAGGTACAAAAAAGGAACAGCTGGAGGACCAAATTGCAACTCATTAGGTCAATTGGCAATAGGTCATTAACATGACTGGGTATAAAAAGAGCATCTTGGACTGGCAGCAGCTCTCAGAAGTAAAGATGGGAAGAGGATCACCAATCCCCCTAATTTTGCACCGACAAATAGTGGAGCAATATCAGAAAGGAGTTCGACAGTGTAAAATTGCAAAGAGTTTGAACATATCATCATCTACAGTGCATAATATCATCAAAAGATTCAGAGAATCTGGAAGAATCTCTGTGCGTAAGGGTCAAGGCCGGAAAACCATACTGGGTGCCCGTGATCTTCGGGCCCTTAGATGGCACTGCATCACATACAGGCATGCTTCTGTATTGGAAATCACAAAATGGGCTCAAGAATATTTCCAGAGAACATTACCTGTGAGCACAATTCACCGTGCCATCTGCCATTGCCAGCTAAAACTCTATAGTTCAAAGAAGAAGCCGTATCTAAACATGATCCAGAAGCGCAGACGTCTTCTCTGGGCCAAGGCTCATTCAAAATGGACTGTGGCAAAGTGGAAAACTGTTCTGTGGTCAGACGAATCAAAATTTAAGTTCATTATGGAAATCAGGGACGCCGTGTCATTCGGACTAAAGAGGAGAAGGACGACCCAAGTTGTTATCAGCGCTCAGTTCAGAAGCCTGCATCTCTGATGGTATGGGGTTGCATTAGTGCGTGTGGCATGGGCAGCTTACACATCTGGAAAGACCCCATCAATGCTGAAAGGTATATCCAGGTTCTAGAGCAACATATGCTCCCATCCAGACGACGTCTCTTTCAGGGAAGACCTTGCATTTTCCAACATGACAATGCCAAACCACATACTGCATCAATTACAGCATCATGGCTGTGTAGAAGAAGGGTCTGAGTACTGAACTGGCCAGCCTGCAGTCCAGATCTTTCACCCATAGAAAACATTTGGTGCATCATAAAACGGAAGATATGACAAAAAAGACCTAAGACAGTTGAGCAACTAGAATCCTACATTAGACAAGAATGGGTTAACATTCCTATCCCTAAACTTGAGCAACTTGTCTCCTCAATCCCCAGACGTTTACAGACGGTTGTAAAGAGAAAAGGGGATGTCTCACAGTGGTAAACATGGCCTTGTCCCAACTTTTTTGAGATGTGTTGTTGTCATGAAATTTAAAATCACCTGAGTTTTCTCTTTAAATGATACATTTTCTCAGTTTAAACATTTGATATGTCATCTATGTTCTATTCTGAATAAAATATGGAATTTTGAAACTTCCACATCATTGCATTCCGTTTTTATTTACAATTTGTACTTTGTCCCAACTTTTTTGGAATCGGGGTTGTAGAGCCTAATTTACTAAAGAGTTTAATGTGTAAAAACATGATACCTGTGGGGGAAAAAAGTGGGAGCATATTGTAAATTAGCAAAACAATACATCTTGTCTGCTTTGCATGTTTGCCTTAGTGAATATGCTGGGGCATATCTGGGGCATTTTTACCTACAAGTGCAGTGTCAGGACAGTGTGAATGCAAACAACACCCACAGTGTAATTTACTGCAGCCTGAAAGTCACTTCAGGATCAACACTTGCATGTACAAGTTAATACAACTGAGTATTTAATTGCATTATTTAAAATATTGAAATTACGTCTCAATCTCAATATTACCATTGTCGCATATTAAATTTCCATTGCATGTATACACCTCAAATGCCAACAGTATGTTTCACTACCTTTAATTAGTGTTGTACTTAAACACATAATTATATGTAAATTTTCTGTTTACTATTGGTCTCACTTTTGATGTAAAAAAAAAATAATAATAAGCCAAACAATTGGACATCAGCTAAATGTACTTACATAAATAGAGGTATAAATGCATACAGTTATGATCAACATACAATCCAGATACAAGACACATACGTAAAAACAAGCAAGTGTACATAAGGTCTAGACAGTTTTAGATCTCTGTCTTCTACTGTTAATTGGGGAATAATTATGTTTACCTCTGTGAGATGTGGGTTGGGGTTGAAGCCGCACTGGTTGCACACAGTGGTGCGGCACTGAGTGCACTTGTTGAAATTGGGTGATCTATCAGCACTAGTCAGCTCTGTGGTGTTGCAGATTGGGCACAGTTTACTGCTGGGCATAGGTGCTATCTGGGGCACTGAGTAGGGTGAGCCGGGAGCACTGCCCCGGTCAGGAGAAACCGATGGAGATCGACCTGCTCGCCCACCACTGCTGAAGTCCACCTGAAGGTTCCGTCTGGAGGCATGTTGACCAGGACCTTGGTCAGTCCCCATGACCTGGGATGTAGCCTGATTCTGAGACTGAGGGGTTGGAGAAGGTCTTGGGGTCTCATGGGTGGCCAATCTGTAGGTGTCTCCTCGTCCTGGCATTCCTCCCATGCCACCCATGCCTAAGCCACCACCCACCCCTATGCCACCACTGGAGCCATAGCTTGATTTTGGAGATGTAGGTGGTGCTCCAGCAAGCCTGAGAGAAAGAAAGAGAGAGAGAGGGACAGAGAGAGAGGAATTAATGTAACAATTATAGTTGTTACTCATGAATCACTGATATACAGTAGCCAATTCATTCCATCCCTTCATGCCAGCTACAATAAGATAATATCTCATCTCATTATCTCTAGCCGCTTTATCCTTCTACAGGGTCGCAGGCAAGCTGAAGCCTATCCCAGCTGACTACGGGCGAAATGTTATTTACCAGCTGGGAGGTCCGTATCGTGAAATACCGTGACCAAGGTCTTGAAAGCACTGACCAAGGCCCTCTGGGCCGAGATCAGTATTTAAGGCCGAGGTCACAGTATTTCACCATACAGACTGACCTTAAGCTGGTAAATAATATATTTTTTTTCTTTACCAAATTCTAACAGAAAACGAGAGCGCCCGAAAGGGAAAACCGAGCCGAGCCACCATTTTGAATCCTTATTCACGGCTGTAATGCAAATGACTTCCTCCTCAGTATACGGTACAAGTGCACTTCCATGGCAGGAAAAAAACTACATTTTGTCCCCTATTTATACAAATAGAAGTAATTCAGGATTCAGCCATGTTTTTGCTTGGCGTTAGCAAGTTAGAGGTTTTTAGCTTTCTCCTGAAATGTTTTATTTTATTTCTTCTTCCTCAGGGTAGTAAAACTCGCTTTCGCTGTGAAGACTGTCATTATCACTATCCATGCTGTAAAATTAATGCTATTTTGAATCCTCATTCACGGCTGTAATGCAAATTGCTTCCTCCTCAGTATACAAGTGCACTTCCATGGCAGGAAAAAAACTACATTTTGCCGCCTATGTAGTCCCCCATTTATACAAATAGGAGTCATTCAGGATTCAGCCATGTTTTTGCTTGGCGTTAGCAAATTAGAGGTTTTTAGCTTTCTCCCGAAATGTTTTCTTTAATTTTGTCTTCCTCAGGGTAGTAAAAATCGCTTTCACTGTGAACACTGTCATTATCACTATCCATGCTGTAAAATTAATGCTATTCTCCTGAGAAATGCAAAAATAAATGTTGACAAAAATTGCTACTATGTTTGTTGTTGTGAATGAGCGAGTCACCAGAGGTCCATAACTGGGGTCCGTACCGTAGGATATGGACCCGCTCGCCAGCCAATCAGAGCACAGGATTTGGACCGCGAAAAAAACAAATAGACTATATTTACCCCAATGCATCTGAAATATACTGACTATATTTTCCCCCATGCATATTTTTAATATTGAAATATTAATAGTACATTCGTGTGAATGGTTGTTTGTCTCTGTGTCAGACCTGTGATAACCTGGCGACATGTCCAGGGTGTACCCCGCCTCTCACCCATAGTCAGCTGGGACAGACTCCAGCTTGCCTGCGACCCTGTAGAACAGGATAAGTGGCTACAGATAATGGATGGATGGATGGATGGATGGATGGATAATAGTACATTGAACATAGTATTTGATTCACTTCTAGAATTTTCAGATGCATCAAATTTACCTATCTGTGTGTTCTTTGTGTGTGACACTGTGTTTCGGTGGGTCTCAAAGGGCCGCACTGTGTATCCAAGTTACTGTGATATAATTAACTACAGGTTTTAGCAGTCATTCTCCTGAGGCAGCAGTCACTTCTTTAAATGAAACCAAAGCTACATCAGTACCAGTCCATTTCAATGAATTCTCTTTTTATTTTGTGGTTTTTTTTAATATATCTTAATTTAGTTTAAGTGAACAAAGACATTTTAAGTTCACATGTGTCTGGGACAGTGTTTTTTTTACCTACTGTAAAAACAAAGAATATCACTATAGTCACACTACTGACTGCAGCTTGTATAAATGGGCTAGCAGGGCTAAACTCTCCATGACTGATAATGACAGAAACACATCAATATGAGGGTTAATTTTTGGAATCCACATCAGATTATTCACTGATAACAAATGCTAATGTGGAATATTTTTTAAATTATTTTTGTTGAAGAGAACCACTGGCCAAAGAAAAATGATTTTCTTTTTTTTTTTTGTACTGTAAATATGTTTATTGGTTTTTCACAATTATTATCCTACAAAAATGAAAAGTACAGAACATATGCATATCACTTCAACTTACACATTCGTTTCCAGAATGTGGAACTGCATTGTTCAGCAATTATGTTGACACAGTGAGTTAACCTTTCCCATCCCACCCACCCACCCATAGGTTTATAGAATCTAAAGCACACTTGGGGAGTAAAACAAAAGTGGAAAAAAAGAAAAAAGAGGATAACAGAACAGAAAGCAAACATACACACAAAAACAAACAAACAAACAAAAAATAAATAAAATGTAAAAAAAGGAAAGGGAGTGTTCACTGCTACAGCCAATCGTGTATGAGCAGGGCCGCTGACAGCTTTGGCTGGGCCCGGGACAAAATGCTCTGAATGGGCCCCCCCTCCCGGGCCAACCCACACACACACCCACCTCTCTTATCCCAGTCTCTACTCACTCCAACCCTTAAATGACAGGTATTCAAAAACCATTCAACCGGTCAACAACCATTTCATTTTAGCATTTCAACATTTTTACAGTTTTAACATTTTAACATTTCCTTAGTCTGCAACTATTCAGGTGTGAAATGCAATGCGCCAGACTTTTGTTGTGCATGCGTGCGTACTGTCCAGTGTGAAAAGCAGAGAAGAACACACTGCTCGAGAAACGGCGGGATATGATTGCGGGCTAATGTGAATATTCTTAGCTTCAATCAGATATATGAAACACAATGTTATTAAGCCATTGTGGTTATGAAATGATTCAATGCCCTGTGCATTTGATATGGTGTTCAGTGTGACTTGCTGTCCCCTCCTTTGTAACATGAATTGTGTGCCGCGCGTGCCTTGGTTGGGGTTACTTTACGGGGCTGGAAAAAGTTGGCTGTGTCTTACCCAGTGATGGGAATAACGGCGTTAGAAATAAACGGCGTTACTAACGGCGTTACTTTTTTTAGTAACGAGTAATCTAACTAATTACTTTTTACATCGTTATAACGCCGTTCCCGTTACTTACAATAAAATACTATGCGTTACTTTATTAAAGCTGTTCTCATATGGCACGCTGCTCGTTCAGCCTTTCTTTACTCTGCTTTAGTGTGGGGCGGGGAGACACGAGACAACGGCACAGTAAGCCAATTAGAGTAGATTTGGACAACATACGTAGGTAGGCCATGCCTACTGCACTACTGCGCGCTCTTTCAATCGGAAGACACAGCGATGGCGAGCGGTCAGCCCAGCACTGCGCTTTCACATTGGAAATACAGCCATTACTTTTCATTACTTGAAATAAAAGGCAAGAGTGTTTACGTGCAATGCACATTATGTCGAGGAACAAAGCGTTTGTCCTTGTCAGTGGCCAGTAATTAGTAACATAATTTTAATAACTACAAAAATATATTACATTTGATAGATGTCTTATCTCACATTGTCCCACAAAAATATTAATATAGTGTAGATGACATTACTAATTGGTTCTGTTAAGTGTCCATTTCAGTCATTAAACACATTTAACATTCACTTTTATTATGATTACACTAACTGAATTTGATTTTTTTTTGAGGGGGAACAAAATGTAACGGAATAATTACTTTCCCTGGTAATTAGTTACTTTTATGACAAAGTAACTCCATTACTAACTCAGTAACTTTTTGGGAAAAGTAACTAGTAACTATAACTAATTACTTTTTGAAAGTAACGTGCCCAACACTGGTCTTACCTGGCTCAGCTGCCCCACTGCCTTTGCTAGTACCTGCTGCATCATCCGAATCTTTTTTAAAATATTTATGCAGTGAGCCCCTGAGTCTCTTGGTTTCTTCCTCTCTTTTTCTCTTTTCTTTTCTTTTCTTTTCTGTGCTCCTGACTTGTGTATGTTGGCAAATGGCACGCACGCTGATTGTCGAAGCGCTATGATCGAACGATGTCGTTTTTTTCCCCTTAATCAAAGAGTCAGACCAAACCATTTTTGCATTAGGGGTGGTAGGGGGTTCTTGACGCCTTTTTCAAAGACAATAAAGGCAAAAGATCTAGAAATCATTTATTGAATGCAAATATAGCACATTTCTCCCCCAAATCAACACATTTTGAAATGAAATAAAATAATCGCAACTTCATGAGAGCCCAGTTCTGCCCCCCCATTCCTGGGCCCGGGACAACATACCCATTTGTCCCCCCCTGTCGGCGGGCCTATGTATGAGTTCCACCTTATTCATTGTTAAGGGGCTCTTGTAAGGAGTCATAAAAATCGAGAAAGGGTCTCCATATTTTGAAAAAAGATTGAGAGGATCCTTTAAGTATATATTTGACTTTTTCTAACTTTAAGAAATACATAACAGCATTGATCCAGTGAGAAAAGGATGGGGGAGTTTGTTGTTTCCATTTGAAAAGGATCAAACGTCTCGCAAGGAGTGTAGTGAAGGCTATAACTACATGGTCTGTCTTACCAGCCAAAGCCTGAGATTCCTCTGGTGTTAGACCAAAGAGGGCACAGATCGGATCAGGATCTAACTGGGTTCCCAACATCTCACTAAAAGCTTTAAAAATTCTTAACCAAAAGGTGGAGAGGTTCGGACACCGCCAGAACATGTGCATTAGGTCTGCTGGCTAACCTCTACATCAGGGACATAACGGATTTACATTCGGGTAGATCTTTGCCAGCCTGGCCTTAGTAAAGTGAGCTCTATGCACCACCTTAAGTTGGATTAAGCTATGCTTAGCAGACATAGATGAAGTATGTATCCGATTTAAAATACAGTCCCATTGATCATCTCTAAGAACTACTCCGAGATCAGAATCCCAAGCCTTCCTTAAGTTTTCAGTGGAGTGTGGGTTAATGCTCTGGATGATACCATAGATCTGGGCTACCAGTCCTCTATGGTCTGACTTCAGTTCAAGAATATATTCAATATGTGATTTTATGGGTTTATCTGGAAATGAATTAAATGTCTTTTGTACGAAACTCCTAACCTGTAAATAACGGAAGAAATGGTTCTTAGGTAAGTCATAAGTTTGAGATAATTGAGAGAAAGACATAAATATGTCTTCTATGTATGAATCAGTCATTGACTTGATCCCTTTGTCAAACCACAGACTGAATGCAGGATCAGTGCAAGAGGGCATGAACATATGATTTGACTTAACAGGTGAGAGGATAGAGGGCCTCTGTAGCCCAAAATGTTTTCTAAATTGAGCCCAAATTCTTATGGATTGATTAACTATTGTATTTGAGCTCAAATTATTACTAATAAGGGGAAAGGCTGCACAAATCACTGAGCTTAAGTGGTGCTGGCATGATGAAAGCTCCAATTGCACCCAGTCTGCTTTATTTGCAATTGGATTATCTTCAAACCAGTGAATTAATTTTTGGATGTTGCATGCCCAATAATAAAAAATCAGATTTGGCAACACAAGTCCACCAGAGCGCTTCGATCCTTGGAGGTGAGTCTTGCTGATACGACTAGGTTTGTTCGCCCATATAAAAGAGACAAGTTTTATCAAGAGTTTTAAAGAAAGATTTTTTAATTAAAATTGGGATGTTTTGGAAAAGATACAAAAATGTTGGCAATACTATCATTTTAATAAGATTAACATGTCCTACTACTGACAATAGTAAAGAGGCCCAATGGTTCATATCCTGCTTACAATTATTAAAGACAGCCAGGAAGTTTTTCCTAAAGGTAGCAGGGAAAGAGCGAGCGACCTCAATTCCCAGATATTTAAGGCCATTCTGAACCCTTTTAAAGGGGAAAAGATTAGAGGGAATTTCATCTGCCTTAGAGTTTAGGGGGAGGAGTTCACTCTTTTGCAAGTTCAACTTATATCCGGATATCTTTCCAAACTGATCCAGAATATCTAGGATGCAGGGGAGTGATGAAGTTGGGTCGGAGACATATAAAAGCCAATCGTCTGCATAAAGAGACGTTTTAAGCTCTAGGCCCTCACGCTGTATACCTTTTAAAATCCTTACAAAGTCGCAGTGCTATCGCTAAGGGCTCAATGGCCAATGCAAACAAGAGAGGGGACAGAGGGGACTGAGAGGGAAGTAACCAGACTGAGTATTATTGGAGACTACAGATGCCAGGGGAGAAGAGTAAAGCAACCTGATCCAGGCTATGAACCCCTCCTTAAAGCCAAAATTTTGACGAGTGAAAAATAAATATTCCCACTCAACCCAATCAAAAGCTTTTTCAGCGTCGAGCAAAATTACTACCTCAGGGCATGTTGACCGGGCTGAGTGGACGACATTGAATAGCTTTCTCAAATTGGAGTAAGAATGCTGGCCCTGAATGAATCCCGTTTGATCAGGTGAGATAATATCAGGGACCACGTTCTCTAGGCGCTTGGCCAGCACTTTGGATAGTATTTTAAAGTCCACATTTAACAGAGAGATGGGATGATATGATGTACAAAAAAGTGGGTCTTTATCTTTCTTCGCCAATAGAGAGATTGAGGCCTGTCTCAATGTCATAGGAAGAATACCTAGAGAGAGTGCTTCATTAAACATGGTTTGGAGAATTGGTGCTAGTAGATGGGCAAACTTTTTATATGTAGGTAACACAGTCCATCTAAGAACTACAACTCCCATCAACTAACTTCCGCGTTGACCTACATCACGCCTGGGCGGGATCACCTACGTCACATCCTCCATGATCCCATAAGTAACCCGGAAACTTCCAACTCGGCCTCTTTGGTGCTGTGAATCTCATCGCAAGTGGCGCGTTCTACAGGGATAAAGAGGCCGCTCACCAGGGCATCCAAGATACAGACGTCTTTTCTCCCAAGAAAAACGATTCAGCATGGTTTTTGTTTACCCTTGGCCACGGTAGAACTACCGGTACTTAAATCATGCTATCTCTCTCTCTCGGTTGAGCTACAGCCGGTTTGTTTGTCTATTATCAGTAATGTTACAAGACTGCTGCCCAAGCAGTTTAATTAAAAGTTAGAAGCGACCGGATTCCTTCTAACTAAAGCGCTGTGCACATTGTTTGATCAGAGATTTCTCCTCCACAAACTACAAAGCGTTCGGACCAAGAAATCCTCTGCCTTCAACGGAATCGACTCACGTGCTCCTGTGGACTCCAAAAGTCTCGGAACATATCTCCATAATCTTGCACTATAAGCGAGATACTGAAGTAAGACTGGCATTTTTGGGCATAAAACTAGTCTCAGGAATTAGTTTTATTAAGTAGTGTGAATTTAAACTCAGGAACGGTTTAATTGTTTACACTGTAGACACACAGTGTGTTGAATTGATGATTGTTCTATTTTGTTTTTGATCTCTCAATTGTTTAATAGATAGGCTGTTGCATGCTTTCCTCTTTTCCTTTCTAACACTTTAATTTCATTATTACACATATTTTGACCTCATCAAGATTTCAGTGGATTTAGTAGTGTTATAAACTAGTAGGATTCTTGGGCCTTAGCTAGCAACACAAGGCTAATTCTTTTGTCTCGTTAGCAAGCAAGGCTAACCCTTTGTTTAGGCCACACACACACACACACACACACACACACACACACACACACACACACACACACACACCTTTTGTTCTTAACTCCACGAGGCAGGATTCTTGGGCCTTAGCTAGCAACACATGGCTAATGCTTTTGCCTCATTAGCAACACAGCTAATTCCTTTGTCTCCACCACGTGGGTTAGCTACCGGCTAATCCTTTGTTCTCCTCAAATCCCATGTGGTGACCCCCACACCTCAGATAACACACACACACACACACACACACACACACACACACACACACACACACACACCTCAGATAAGATTCCAATCACTCTCACACATCACTTTCACACACACACACACACACACACACACGCTCATCAAGTATATGACCATATCATATCTGTATATAATGTATTCAACTGCTATTATTCAATTTTTATCATTGTTATAATAAATTCAATTATTATAGAAACTGTGTGTTTATTTGTTGTACTGATATTTTTGAAGCCATCCAATCTCAAAAGAATTCCAAGGTGCATATGAATTATGTAATACGGTAAGTGATCATAATAATTTGGAATATACCATAATTTAGCTGTTTGGTAATTTATTATTAAGCACCAAAATTAAAGGTATTATTTAATGAGAATGATTTAATGAGACTGATTTAATGAGATTGATCACTTAATTACAAATTGCACCTACATATAGAATTTGCACGTAAACCTGTCGGTGCCAGGTGACTTATTATTTTGCATAGATTTAACAGCTGTAACAATTTCAGAGACTGAAATGTCTGCACACAATTTTGTATTTTGGTCCTCTGACATAGTAGAAATCGTTAGAATTTCAAAGAAATTGCATGGGAGATCAGAGTCACCACTGCATTCCGATGTATAAAGGTCAGAGTAGAATTGGGAAAAGGCTTTATTTATGTCATCATGGTCCGTCAATATCTCACCTGTTTGTGATTGGATCTTTGTAATCGAGCAGGCAGCTGCTGCCTGACAAGCCTGCAGAGCTAATCATCTATCTGATTTGTCTCCAAATTCATAGACATTATGCCTAGCTTTCATAATAAGGCGTGTTGCCTCATCAGTGGTTATGAGGTCGAGCTCAGTTTGCAGTTTCAAACGGTCTTTATAAAGATCCGGAGTCGGGCTTTGAGCATATTTCGAGTCGATATCTAGTAATTGTTGGGAGATTTCTTGTATTTTTGAATGTTTTTCTCTTTTAAGTGTTGAAGAGTAAGCTATATGTCAACCTTAGCTATATGTAAACCTTAGGTCCACGGATGTAAACCTTAAGAGTCTCCCATAGTGTGGCAAATGAAACCTCAGGGGAGGTATTTGTTTCTAGGAAGAATTTAATTTGGGATGAGATAAACTCTACAAATTTCTCGTCCGAAAGTAAAAGGGGATTGAGTCTCCAAATTCTGATAGGGGGAGGGCGATTTGGGAGATCCAGGTCAAATTGGAGGGCGCTGTGATCTGATATAATAATACTGGTATATGAACAAGTCTTGACCTTGGGTAGAAGCCTGTTATCAAGTAAGAAATAATCTATACAGGTGTAGGTGTGATGTACATTTGAGAAAAAGGAATAAGATCTAGCGTGAGGGAAATGAAACCTCCAAGCATCCGAAAGGCCACATTGACACATGAAATCCTTCACAACTCCTGCTGACCTAGAAAGAGTCTGAGGGTTAGTTGATGATCTGTCCAGGTGACATCCAGTACAAGATTGAAATCCCCTCCTATTATGAGGTATCCATTATCAATCTTGGGTATCGTCAGAAATAGTTTTTCAAAAAAATTACTGTCATCGCAGTTTGGTGCATACAAGTTCACTAAAATTACAGGATTGGCAAAGAGCTGACCAACAGCAATAACATATCGCCCATTAGGATCACTAATTACTTCTTGGGAATGAAAGGAAATATTTTTGTTTATTAATATGGCTGTCCCTCTCGCCTTTGCATTAAATTTGGAATGATACACTTGACCAACCCAACTTCGTTTAAGGCCAGCAACATTGGCATTACATAGGTGGGTTTCTTGTAAAAAAGCTACATCTACCTTCAGCTGCTGTAAATGAGACATAACTTTTTGTCTTTTAACCGGGTTATTGACCGCTTTAACATTCCAAGATATGAACTTGGTGGGGTTATCAGTTACCTTATTATGGTGGCTACTAGGGGTGTAACGATACACCCAACTCACGATTCGATTCGTATCGCGATTTTTGACCCACGATTCGATACGCCCACGATTTTTTTAAAATGTTTTTTTAAAGTAGTAAATTTGACTTATTAACATTTACTTACTTACATTAACTATTTAATAACAAATAATTCAGACCACTGCAGAGAATGAGTAATATGTATGCAAAAATGAACAAATGTATATCCAAAGATTGTTTTATTTCTCAAAATAATACTGTTGAGCCGGAAGCTCTGGGTTTTTTCGGTTCTGAAAAAGTAATTTTTCCAAATCGTGTAAATCCGTTAAGATTTTTTTTGGGGGGGTGGCTCTCTCACTGTCTCACTCTCATAGGGCCAATGATTTTCTGTGATCGCGGAAAACAGATGGAAATTACGGAATTTTTATAGTGAAACATTGCTCGCGTGTCAAAATGTAACTGCCACAGAAGGCTTCCGCCCAAGCAGACATGCCTTCAGTGTTGCTAGATATTGCTAACGTTTTCCACCTCAAAATATGTTCAAAACCAGCCAAAAAGCACCTAAACCTGCCCAATCTGGCAACACTGCATGCCTTTCCGGTCAAGTGATTGTGATTGGCTTGTGGCACACCTAGCCAGCCAATGAGCTGCTTGTTTACAGATTCACTCCCCGTGTCGCAACCAGAATGGCGACCGCTTAAAAGAAGTGAATGCTCTGCCAGTGGCGAGTGTGGACGTTGCGTGACTCGCAGAAGATTGTCGCAGGTCGGCGAAAAAACGACTTACTAATAGATATAAAAAAATAAAAGTAATTTAAGTAAGTTTAAAATGTAATTTAAATAAAAAGTAAAGTATTCATAAATTGAAGTTTGGAAGCGCCTCTGTTTTTGGGCTGAGGAGAAGTTTGAAAGGGTGTACCGCGATTCTGCCTTCTTGTATCGCGATACGGATCGTGGCTCTGCGTATCGCGATTTCGATTTCGATACGCATATCGTTACAGCCCTAGTGGCTACCCATACTGGTTTAAAAGAGTAAATAGGTGGTAAAGCAGGATAGTTTGATAACAGAAAGATGGTGCCCTGTCTGAAAAGTGTGCAGCAGCAGAAAACATTTGGGGGGCGGGGGGGAGGAGGAAAAAAAAACAGAAGAAAAAAGGACAAAAAAAACCAATGCTCCAATCTTGTGAACATAAATCTATAAAACCTATCTTTTGGCTTGTGCCATTACGCACTTTGTGGATTATATTACCCGCACTTCAAAGTCTGCCATTATGTAACACTTTCTTTTTTTTTAAATACAGAGGAAAAAAAAAGAAGTTGAGCATGATGAACCATTACCACACAAGTATTCAAACTGTAGTATATTCATACAGTGCCATAGTCAATACACACATCAATAAACGGCAATTCTATGTGTTAACAGCCTGAACAGGAGGAAAAACAACAATCAACATTCATAATAATGTAATAATGACGGGAGTGCATCATCAAATGTCACTGGGACATCAGACCATAACCAAAATAACTCTTTGAATAGTTTTAAACCATTTAAGTTGCTTTTAAATCTTCAAACAGTAGACAGAACAATGAAAATTAGCAGCGTGTTAAACAAAAATAAAGGCCGCCGCGTATTCTCCTAACGAATAACAGCATAACAGGATAGGTTAATCAGTCCTCCGTTACTTAACCTCTTAGTTGAATCAGCACTTTTATTCACTCACCAGTCAGCCCAACCGAGCTGGGCTAGAAGAGTGCAATGTCCTCGGAGTTGTTCTTCAGTGGCATCGTTACTTTCGCTAAGGAGTCCCACCCGGGAGCTGTCTGTCCTCCAAAAAAGCAGTGGCTTCAGCTGGGGTGCTGAACTCATGTCTGGATCCATCGGCAACCACATGAAGCCTGGCAGGGAAGCGTAGGCTAAACTGGTATCCCGCTGCTCTCAGCTGGGCCTTGACCGGAGCAAAGGCGGCTCTTTTCTTAGCCACTTCGGTGCTGTAGTCGGCATAAATGTGAATCTCTGAGCCTCTATAGGACAGGGGACCTTTCTCTCATGCTAGCTGCATGATTCGTTGCTTCATCTGGAAGTGGTGGATGCAGGCTATGAACAGGGGTGTAGTGGGCGTGGTACGTGGGGGTACGCCGTCCACCCACTTCTCCCGAGGTGACAATTCCCCTGCTGGAAATTGTGAGAGGATGCAGTGCGCGAAGCAATTCGGTCACGCATGTTTGCTGGCCGTGAATGTGTGACCTGCTATGACGCTACAATGATTATGTGTGTGCTTGAGACAGCAGCCCCTCCCCTCTCTGCTCCCTCACTGGCCCCAGTCGGCATGGCGACGGGCCTGAGCAGGAGCGCTGAGTCACACAAGATCTTGTCAGTTTTCTGCTGTTTTTTGCTCAGGAGCAGGCCTCGAACAATGACGAATAACTCGAAAAAGAAAGCAGCTATTCACAAAATTCTTTCACAGTGAGCGCTACAAGGGTCTCCTGAATACACTGATGTAATTTTTTGTCTGTAGTGTTAAAAGTGAGGACACTAGAGCGAGTTAAAAATTAGTGACTTTTCTGTCACGTTTATAATGGGTGTCAATGAGGCCTCTCGGCTGCATTCTCCTCAGTTTGAGGCTTCTCGTTCAAAAACTGTAAATCCTATTGGTTAGGTAGACACATTGTGTGAATCAGGACAAGTGTGACTACTACTTTTGAGAAAATCATGTCTGTAGAGTGAAATTTGTGGCTGAAAACACAGTTTAAGCGAGAAAGTTTGAGCTATTTTTTCAAGCTCTCTACACTCTTAACTAAACTAGCTCCACTGGTGTGTAACGCAATAGACACACATTATAAAGCCGGATTTTCTCCCGGAACCCACATGGTGTTTGAGCCGGGACTGATCCGAAAGTGTAGAACCTAGCAGAAAAGTTGAATGCCAGATCCACAGAGGAGAAGTTTTCCTACGTTTTAGAGTTTGAATCACGTCTCTAGGTGAAAGCATGCCAGAGCAGCGGATGTTTGAAAAAGTGCTTTTTTTTTTTCAATTAATTCCATAGAAATGAGTGGGGTGGAGCCAGCCCCCACCTCCGCGGTGGGGGAATGGGGCGAGGGAGATGACAGAAGGAGAGAGAGGGGAGGGGAGAAGGGGAGACGTCACGAATCGCGTACCCCCACTTTAAAAATCTCCACTACACCACTGGCTATGAAGGCTCACGGAGCGCTGTCTCGTCTCTTCTGGATGGCCAGCCTGTGTGCTCTATCCGCGGTCAGAGGGTGAGGGAAGGCGCCGGGACCGAAGATCTCTCCCAAGCAGGATTCGATGAAAGAGGTCCTTGCCTTGCCTTGGTTGGCTTCAGCTCCTTCAGGTATGCCTGTTATACGAATATTATACCTCCTGGACCTGTTCTCAATGTCATCCACTTTAAAACGCAGCTGCTCGTTTCCCTTTCTAAAATTTTCAACTGCCGATTCCAATGTAGTTAACCTCCCATGGAAATCGTTCATTGAAGTTTCAATGGCCTGGATTGTCTGGTCTTGTTTGGTGATGGCGGCATGGTTGGCTGAAATTTGTGCAGTCAAGCTTGTAATAATCCACTCCTCCATACCAGCGAGTAGTTCCTGGATATCAGTCAGAGAGGCCATTGGCGGATTGTTGTTGCAGCCGTATGCAGGGTCATTGCTAGCTAGTAGCCCAGAAGCTAAGTCGGCATCTTGTCTGCTCTCGTTCTCGTTTTCGGCTTTTTTACCTTTGGACGTCTTGACCATGTTTCACTGAATATCATGGACATAAACTTAGAAGTCAACTTTAGAAGCGGGTTCACCACGCTCTAAGTAGGCAAATAATGCAGCATATCAAATAAATGTCGAATTGGGACAGAGCTCTTCCGATCTGCTGCCTACTCCATTGCTCGTCAAACCGGAAGTCAGAAAAATGATTTTCAAAAGTAGGTTTGCAAAAAGGAGTTGATATCTTTCTTGCCCAGACTGTAGGTTCATGAACATGCAAGATGATTACACAGAGTCAAATGCATCCCAAATTTAGTATGCATTGGGGCTAATACTTTTCAGCCTATGTCACTGACCAATCCTTAACATGTCATCAGTAGTGATTCAGAAGGGGCATGTAAAATACAGTTGCAGATGTAATGAATAAGAACAACATGGATTATTTATTCCTTCATGATTTTTCCCCACGATGCCTTTAGAGGAGAAACTAAAAGTAGAACTACTGAATACAATGTCCAATAGGGAAGTTGTAACTTAGGGGTTAATTGTTGGACTACTGGTGAAAGGTCTTGAGTTCAAGTACCAGCACTGCCACTGCTGGGCCCTTGAGCAAGGCCCTTAACCATCAACTGCTTAGTTGTATAAATGAGGTAACTCTAAGTACCTTGGGCATCTGCAAAATGCCATAAAAGTGATACATATGACAACTAGAAAAGCACTCGGAGAGCGCAGACCTCCGCCAAGAATCCTTTAAAAAATTCCGGGATCCAGACGGTGATCCGGATCACCGCCAAAATTTAATGGATTGTTACTTGTGGCCAGTCACACCTCTGGAAAAAAAATTCAGAGCAATCCGTTCATAACTTTTTCCATAATGTTGCTAACAGACAGACAAACAAATAAACGAACGCTACCAAAAACATAACCTCCTTGGTGGAGATAACAACTAGAATGCATTTCCAGAGAAAATGCGAAAGTGTGCTTGCTCAGGCGCGCCGCCATGGCAACCCGGCAAGAGAGGCGACCACACGCCCACACGACAAGTTTTGTGTCAACACGCGAAAGTTTGGCCAAGACACAAGGCAGATTCTCATACGGAGATGACAGGCTGGAAAGGTTCTTTACAGGGACATCCCAGAGCATCACTAACATGAAAATTTAGATGTAATTCTAAATCCGTAAAGAGATATGACCCAAAACACGTTTTTGCTCATTGTGGCGCCCCCTAGTGGCCAAATGACACCAAATTTGATGAGGGTACATGAAATGGTGCCGAAAGTCATCTCAACAAATATGGTCTTGATACGTCAAAGCGTTTGAGATATGAGCCAAAATACGTTTTTGCTAATTGTGACGCCCCCTATTGTCCAAATTACACCATATTTGATGAGGGTAGTTTGGATGGGGTCCAAAGTCATGCTACTAAATATGGTCTTGATATATCAAAGCGTTTCCATGATATGAGCTCACTTCCTGTTTGGTGGCTTCACCATCGATTTTGATTGGCTGCCACGGATGAACGCTTTGACATATGAGAGCGAAACGAATATTATTCATTAGGCATGGACTGGAGATCATGTGTGCCAAGTTTCGTGATGATCGGACAAAACATGCGGCCAGGGTCACTCTACCTTCACTTTGGACAAAATTGAAAATGGCGGAAAATCTAATTAGGCGCAGAATGACGTCATAGGGTGCGTTGGAATCGTCTAGCTCCAAGGATTCCAACGGCACCAGACTTATGAAAATCAGACATACGGATCAAAAGTTACGTGCATGAACGCATGTAAGACTGTGATCAGTTGGTGGCGCTAGAGTGTGAGACGTACCAACATGAAACTTGATGAAATCAATCAGGGTCCACTCCTCTATCAGTGTACCAAGTTTCATGACTTTACACCTTACAGTTTGGCCTACAGAAGGAAAAATCTGTTTTTTGCGTCGCGCACCCATTCATTTCAATGGGGAAAAATTAATCCTTGAAAAAAAAAATCCGGGATCCAGAAGGTGATCCGGATCACCGCCAAAATTTAATGGATTGTTACTTGTGCCCAGTCACACCTCTGGAAAAAATTTCAGAGCAATCCGTTCATTACTTTTTCCGTAATGTTGCTAACAGACAAACCAACCAACAAACAAACAAACCAACGCTACCGAAAACATAACCTCCTTGGCGGAGGTAATAAAATGAAAGCACTGTAAAATTTAGTGGTTTTTGTTTGAATGAAAGGCTTACAACCTTTCTGTTTACTTTGTTTGATACAAGCCCAAATCAGAAAAAGTTGTTGCAGTGTGTTAAAATTGAAATTATAACTGACGGCAATGATTTCTAAATAATCTTTGATCTGTATTACACTCAAAACAATACAACAGCACATTATTTGATGGTTTATTTCATGATTTTTTTTCAAAATAAACACATTTCAAAAAGCACTTGCCACATTATAATTTTGCCATTCCTTCTCAATGCTTAAAAGATGTTGAGGAACAGATGACACCAAGTGATGAAGTCTTTCAGGTGTTATTTGTCCCTTTTTTCCTGCAAACAGGTCTTAAGGTGTACAACAGTACAAGGTCATCATTGCCATTTTTCATTTCAAAATTTCAACACACAATCTCTTTTGGGGACAAAGGGGACAGGCACCCTCTTCTTCCATATCCATGACTTTGTAATGTGTGCAGAATGTGGTTTTGCATTGTCTTGTTGAAATATCCCTGGAAAAGATGTCGTCTTGAAGGCAGCATATGTTGCTCCAAAATATCAATGTACTTTTCTACATTCATGCTGCCATCACAGAAGTGTAAGTTACCTTTGCCAAGGGCACTGACATAACCCTACATCATAACAGACCCTGGCTTTTGGACTTGTTGCTGCCAACAGTGTGAATGGTCATTTTCATCTTTTCTCTGAAGCACACAATGTCCATTTCTTACAAAAAAGACCTGGAATGCTGATTTGTCTGGCCACAATATATGTTTCCACTCTGTGATGGTCCACTGCAGATGTGTCTGAGCCCAGAGTAACTCCATATTGTAGTGCTTGACAAAGGTTTCCCAAAGTAATCCTGTGGTTGTATCAGCTACAGATGAATTAAGATAGAATTAAGAATTATAGATGAATTAAGAATTAAGATAAAGATGGTTCTTGATGCAGTGCTGTCTGAGGGATCGGAGATCAGCTTAGGCTTGTACTCTTGCCCTTTATTCACCAAAATTCTTCCAGATTCCTTGAATTGTTTAATGATATTCTACACCATAGAAGGTGAAATATCCAAATCTCTTCATATCTGTCTTTGAGGAACATTATTTTAAACATTTCAATTATTTACTCATGCATTTGTTGGCAAACTGGAGATCTTTGGCCCATTTTTGCACCTCGGAGATTAGACCTTGCCTGGATGCTGATTTTGTACCAAATCATGATTCCAGTAACCTGTTGACATCACCTGTTTCAAATCACATCACATCATATTTAATTGTTTTACCTCATTACTAGCCCTAAACTTCCCCGATTTTTTTTTTTTTTTGGGGGGGGGGATGTGTTGCAGGCCTGAAATGCAGGAATAGATGGATATTAACAAATGAAATTAAGTTGACCTTAAAAAAAAATTAAATATCTTGGGTTCATACTGTCTGCAATAAAATATAACTCAGTAAATTTAGAACTCACTGCTTTCTTATTTTATTTGTATTTTCCCTACCATCCCAACTTTTTATGATTTGGGGCTGTATTTGGAGGAAACACAGCATGAACCCAGTAGAGCATTATGGACTTGAATTGCTAACCCTATTTCCAAAAAAGTTGGGATATTTTCGAAAATGCAATAAAAACAAAAACCTGTGATTTGTTAATTCATTAATTAATTTAAAGCTTTTAATTTTATGACATGCAGGAATTAAGGCAGGCTGGCACCATTAGTTCACTGTTTATAACTGTCACACCCATACGCATTGGCGCATGCAACAGACTTTCTCTCACACGCGCTCTGAACAGTGCACGCAACGAATTGACACTCATGCACGCTCTGAACAGTGTGTGCCACTAATGACTAACACCTGCCTCGGATTAAGGCGCAATCAGCAAACATGTATAAGTCACATTTTACCAAGCCTCGTTATCTTGCAGTTTTATAACTACAAAATTAGTTATAACACTAAATTATATAATCACTCACCTAATGAAGTTAAATTTGATTAAAATGTGGCGATATCAATGTGACATTACAATATCCATACATAATTCTGTAATATATTCATAATGTTTTGTGTATTTTATTTAATAATTAACCCAATGTTCTTGCAATGTACAACAAAAATAATTTAACACTAGCAGCAGATTCAACACCAGTTTCCACCCATTGATTGTGAGAGTTCTTTGGAGGCGCATGCACATTCTGCGTAGTTGGCTGCAAGCGAGACGCTCTTTGTTGTGAAAGAGTGATCCAGGTCCATCGTAAGAGGGAACTAAAGTTCTACTTTGGCTATGATGTTGTTTAGGAAAACCATGTTAGCTTAATGATGGATCTTAAGAGGCAGTTAAAGGCACAGCCCTAAGAGGCTTTCGGGAAACCCACCCCAGATTTATTATTATTAGGCTAGCATTATAGGTATTTAAATGTATAGTTTATTTTAAATTATCAATAGTAATACAATACTTGCTTATGGCTAGCAGATTGGTCAAGTATTTCTGTGCAAACAAAAATTAACATAAATTTCAATGCTTTGCCCAAGTTTCTAGTAGTTCCAAATAGATTTTGCCGATTCATGTACTATTTTAGTCAAAAGCTTTTAAACATCTGGAGTTTCTTCTGTTACATTAAACTTAAATCTTTATGGAAATTATTAACGGCTCACTCTCAGATCCTTGTGGGACATGAAATGACTGGTTTATTAAAGGAACGTGAAGGCACTTTAAAAAGCTGTTAAGTTCGTAGAGTAAAAAACATTTTGGCCTTTTACATTAGATAAGGTCTACATTGTTCCAATAAAATATGTAAAATAAATATTTCTTGATTCGCGTATACCTTTAACCTTTTTCTTTTTTCATAATTTTTGCCTATATTCCCCCACTGACACCCTCCCCCCTACCACCTACATGTGTGCCTCACATGTAATATGCAGAAATATATAACCTCTGTAAGAAAATAAATTTTGTGAAAATAAGTTGAACATAAAGTCAATTATAGCCAGTTTAACCAGGGTATTTGTGACATTGTTGGAAGTGCTTACATATGAACACAGTTTGCAACATTAGTTAATGGGTATATAGGTTTTTGTGCTAGGAATGATATTATATCGATGTGCTACAATGTCACCTTCTTAAAGCTACATGGACAACTAATGGGGACAAAATTACAAAATGCAGTACAGCCGCCTAATATTAAAATGTGGCTGTTATGGGTCATAAATTGCATACTATGACACACTGCCACAAATAAGGCAAATTAATGTTTTACTGAGATGTCATTGCAAGCAGCTGTTAGCCTATAATACTGACATGTCTCCCATGTGTGAGTCAGAGAATGACTCAACAGAAAACAGCCCTCAACCTGCATCTTTGATTCATCTGCAATACAAACTCTTACTATGAGACATCTATCAGTCACTGAGGAACCTTGCTACACCTTTTTATCATTTATATCTCCTTAGGAGAATTAAAAAAGTGCAGAAAAATAGACACATGCTGCTATGCTGTATTCAATGTATACTGCTATACATTTATCCATAAAAATTGCTGTCTTTTGACATTTTTGCCTGATGTGAATAAAATAATGAGTCTAAACAATTTTCTGTGTCTTACAGGGTGTTCTATCCTGATGTTTGGTGTTCTTATTAGAATTCATTCTACTAAGAATACGAAAAACAAAAACAACAACAACAACCGGGGCAGCTTGTATCAATGGACTAGCAGGGCTGACTACTTCCAAATTTTGACAGTATTCTTAAAAGAGCTTACATTTTTAATCATTTCTAATAATAAGGTATGAATTCAAGCAAGTTGAGTAGGTGTTTACCCTACCATATTTGCAGGGTATTCACCAGTAATGCACCAGTAACATGAACTCACACCTGTACATTAAATATTCAGTTGAATTTATGTGAAAAGTAACAAAGGTTAAGTGTAGGGCCTGGGGTGGTGTTAGGCCCTGGTCACACTACAGCTTGCAATGGGTTTGCAAAGACTTGGTGATGAAAAATGGGTAGCATTGCCACTAATCATGTGATGCACAACAAATGTTCTCTGAGCTCTGTGAGTTGTTTTTTTGGGGTGTCTCTGCCTTGTGAGCAACCAAAAACATAAAAATTTTCAATGCGTGCATTGAAATTTGGTGGCAATGTTTTTGTCGACAAACTAAGCAACAAATACTCGCAGATGGGTTTGGGAATACTTCCTGTCGCTCGGGGAATCTTCTTCAAGCCTCTTGAGATGTATTTGTCTCAAATCCATGTCCCTGATGTTCGCGGGTGCCTCATCAACATAATGGCTCGGCTTAGCCAAACCTTTACCGAGACTTAAAAAGTGCATTTACATTCGGGGATCCTTCGGAGCATGTTGTGCATGCTCTTGGGACCCAGTCATTATGGGAAACACCTGATGCTGATTTGAGTACAATCAGCACGTGCATATAAGGATGCTGTTTTCACAAAGGCTTTGTGAAGTATTCTGTCAGGTATGCAGCAGTAGATGGATTTAAGTGCAGGAAGAGTGTTTATTAGCAGGCATGATATTTACAAAAACAAAAGAGTGAGGCAAGGTCAGAGTAACAAAACACAAATGAAACCAAAAGCACAACAGAAAGCAGAATCATAAACATGGCTAGAACAAACATGACAGTGATAATACTTCTCAAAGCCTCTGTGAAAACAGCATCCTTATATGCGTGTGCTGATTGCATTCAAATCAGCATCTGGTGTTTCCCATAACAACTGGGTCCCAAGAGGGCGCATAATGTGCTCCATGAGTGAGCATGGCTGCTCGAGCTGCGCCAGGTTCAAGTGTGCGAAAGCATGCCAATCAAGTGTTCGCCTGTTGTGTGACCACAACTTTTAGCTCATCTGTATATCGCCATGAATCGGCACCAAAATTCCTCATTTTCATCAATAACCCATCGCAAAGCATCGTGAGCTGTAATGTGACCATAGGTTTAGATCTTATTACCTTGCCTGGGACGAAGTCCACCAGGGGGCGAGGTATTGTTTTCGCTGGGGTTTGTTTGTTTGTTTGTTTGTTTGTTAATGATATTACAGGAAAATGGCTGGACCAATCTTCATGAAACTTTCAGGATAGATGGGCATTGGTCTCAAATAGAAACTCCAACATTTTGAGGGCCATCTGGTCGAGGTCAAGGTCACCAAAAAGGTCAAAATAATTTTTTTTGCAATATCTTCCTTCATATTAATTCAGATGTGTTCTGATTGGCTGAGAGCAGTATGGTGTGTTCTGATTGGCTGAGAGCAGTACAGTGTGCGAATGAGAATCAGAATCAGAACCATGTTTATTGGCCAAGTATGTTCACACACAAAGTCAAAATCAAGGTCAAGGTCACCAAAAAGGTCAAAATAGTTTTTTCGCGATATCTTCCTTCATATTCATCATAAGTGCTACCAGGCAAGGTTTGTTTTGCCTGGTAACACTTGTTACTTTATTTGTATGAAATTATATGAAATCCAATCACACCAAGCATGTTTGCTTGTTTGTTTTATAAACATTTTAATAAGATCAAGTTTCTTGCAGGAATCTATCCTTGTATTTCATGTGATGTAACACCATATAATCATGGCCATTTTGAGAACTGAATGGGAGACTGACTGCATCAATGTTATTGTGTCTGTGCTATATTAAGAATATTCATTTTCATTTCTACTGATAATTAACAGCCACAATACCCTTCACTTTATGCAAAACATCTTCAACAAGCAGCAGTGCAGCAGATTTATCAGACTGGCAATTTGTCATCCAGAGTAGGCTCCCATCACCAGAACCCTTTTTGGGGGAAAACAATCCCACATCCTGTGTAGATGGCAACAGCCAAACAGAGGAAGTTCAACTCCAAACTTCTCTAAACTACAACGCAGTACCCATGAGTTGCTATGAAGGTGGTTGCACCAACAATAAATAAAAATTCTGTGTACTTCTAGTGCAAAAGTTATAATTTCTCATCTTGCTTGCTGTGTAAATTTCTATATGATTAAAATTAAAATGACACTATCACTTATCACATCAAATGTAATTTCACATAGACAAAGGCTACAGGAAGAGGATTACACTCAGTCATATAACATTTTTTTAGATTACTTTACTCAATTATATGTGCATATAAAGACTAAATCACAGTAGGGTTACATAGAATTTAATCACATCTACAATTACAAAGTCACAGACAAATTGATGTTGGGGTTTGCTGGAGCAAGGTCTAAAGACAAGCTATTTTAACTTCCATGAATGTAATATTAACAGCTGTAGCACATATCAGCTACGGTATGGCACATATTGCAAGAAAAGGACAGTGGCAGTGAGTCTGTGTGCTCATCTGCTTTGCAGAATCAAGGTAATTAATTAATTAATTAATTTTAAAAAGTCATAGCCACCTGTAACCTACATGAGATAAAGAATAGCTTGTTGGGGCCTGGATTCTTAGCAGGCTACTACAAGTTACTAGTTGGGGCTCAGGCTAGAAAGACCAGGTTAATGTATAAGCTATAACATAGCTAGGTCAGTTCTCAGAGCACAGTGCTATTGCTAGCTGGCATACTATTTGTACAGCAGGACTGAAAAGTAAAATAATTCACCTGTAAAAAATCAGACCCAACCATGTGTTCAAATCAATTTTTCTGAGTCAGAATTCGTAATTTTTGAATCTGACATGTCATGAATGCAGTATTAAGATGAATCAAATGAATCTTTTCGATATAGCTTGCATATTCTCTGGCAGGCATAGTGGACATCTATTCACTTGACATAATATCTTTGGGTCATTTATAATCTAATTTAATTCTTGTGGCTCTCTATTGGTTTTGTTTTGTACTGCTATTTCACATTAAAATCTATGGCGAGTGTCATTTGTTTTCCCCCAAGAAGGGAAGTGTTTTAAGCCAACTTGCTCAGATGTGCCACTCTGATGAATCCTACCTGTCATGCTGCCTCATAGTTATCTTACCTAGTGCTACATTATGGTACAACTGGGAAGTTTATTTCAGCAGCAAGTGTTGCTCACTTTAGCAAAAGATAGTTAGATATCAACTTACCCTCCCAATAATGATAAAGAGGTTTTTTTTCCTCTTGATGAAACCCACCCAGACATGAAGGGGGCTTCTGAGCTCTTAAATGCTTTGAGGCACTCTCCATAATAGGGAGAGGAGTTGTATATGAGATCAATACATGTATCAGGAAAACAACATTTTCTGCCAGTTAAAGAGGAATCATCAGCTTGGAACAAAGTACATAAGGATCACAGTATATTTTGTTGATTTACTGTTTATTCTCTTCCAAAGTAAGGAGAGTAATCTTAGCTATCTTTCATCTCTACTTATATTCATGTTGTGCAGTGAAGCCACAGAAAAATAATATGACTGAAACAATCAGGGTGGGTTTACCAAAAGCCTCTTAATGCTAAGAGCATCTTAACTAGGCGAGAGAGAGCACTCATTGTGCTGCTCGCTCTACCATTTAACGATGATGTTTGTGCTACAATGCTTTTGGGAAACTCAGGCCAGATAAGTGAATGTAAAAAGAAGAAGCACTGTATAATTTTCAAAAAGCTATTTATTAATTTTGTCATTTAAAATTATTAGAATTACTAATTTTAATAGCATTCATAAGATATTGTACACTGTATGAACTTTTAAACTGTCTATCATTTTTCATCCAGTCATGTGAGGTAGTGATTACACTTACTTATTTGTACTTATGCAGAATTCTGGGTTATTTCCAGCCTTTGATATTTAACCTGTCAGGAAATGGAGGGATGAGGGCTTTTCTGTGTGGAGTTTGCATGTTCTCCCCATGTCTGCGTGGGTTTCCTCCGGGTGCTCCGGTTTCCCCCATGGTCCAAAGACATGCAGGTTAGGCTAATTGGTGGCTCTAAATTGACCATAGGTGTGAATGTGAGTGTGAATGGTTGTCTGTATCTATGGTGGGGTTTACATTAGACCGTATCAGCGGATCATCAGATTAACGTTTTTAAAAACGATTAGCGTGCACACAGCAACGCCAATACACGATTAGCGTGCACACAGCAATGCCAATACACGGATACGCTAATCACATGACTAATTCGGCACGTAAGTTGAAATGTGTCAGTGCGGCTCATTGCTTCCTCCTCAGCGGCTGCGCTCCAAATCACTCCGCCCTGAGCAGCGAGTGCCCTCTGGAGGGTGCGCACTCCGGCCCTGCGCAGCTCACAGAGCGCGTGAGTGTAGTGCACGAGCAGTGATTCGGGACTGAGCCGCTGTGCGCAAGTCACTTACCACTTGCAAGTGGAAGGATGGCAAGCCTAAAGACCATCACAACTACACAATGGGCAGTATTTGCATCAGTATTTGCAGTATTTTCATACTTTTATACTCTTTAATGAAAGATGATACAAGGTGGAAGTCCGTGCCGTTTTTCAGCAGTCGCGTCACATGACCAACGCCAGCGAATCAGGAAGGTGGATGTCACAGTGACGTTGTCCAATGACGACGCCAGCTAGAGCTCAGCACAGCGTATCCGCGTATTCTCAATGTTTACACAGCACCGGACCAGACACGATCTGGATTGAATACGTGGACCCTGGCGGATTCCTGTTTCCCGGCGTTTTAATGTAAACGGACAGTGCATCCGCGAAGAAAACGAGACAGATACGGTCTAATGTAAACTTGGCCTATGTGTCAGCCCTGCGATGACCTGGCGACTTGTCCAGGGTGTACCCCGCCTCTCGCCCATAGTCAGCTGGGATAGGCTCCAGCTTGCCTGCGACCCTGTAGGACAGGATAAGCGGCTACAGATAATGGATGGATGGATGGAAATGGAGGCAGATGTAGGTGCAGTTTAAGAGGTTTATTTTGAAAACTGGCACGGAAATCCAAAATGAGAATCAGAGTCTCGTCTCGTCTCGTCTCGTCTTCTTCCGCTTTATCCGGGACCGGGTCGCGGAGGCAGCAGTCTAAGCAGGGAAGCCCAAACTTCCCTTTCCCCAGACACCTCGGCCAGCTCCTCGGGAAGAACACCGAGGCGTTCCCAGGCCAGCCGAGAGACATAGTCCCTCCAGCGTGTCCTGGGTCTTCCCCGGGGCCTCCTCCCGGGGGGACATGCCTGGAACACCTCCCCAGGGAGGCGTCCAGGAGGCATCCGAAAAAGATGCCCGAGCCACCTCAGCTGATTCCTCTCGATGTGGAGCAGCAGCGGCTCTACTCCGAGCTCCTCCCGAGTGACTGTGCTTCTCACCCTATCTCTAAGGGAGCGCCCAGCCACCCTGCGAAGGAAACTCATTTCGGCCGCTTGTATCCGCGATTTTGTCCTTTCGGTCATTACCCAAAGCTCATCAGAGTCATGGTTAAAAAACAGGCACAAAGTCAGGCAATCAGCAAAAATAAATAAATAAATAAATAAATAAATAAAATAAAATAAAATAAAATAAAATAAAATTGCTTATTTATTCATGACAAACATACAAAATCTTAATATCCCCTCTTAGTAAATCAACTTGCACATTTTTGGCAGGTGTTGTCAAGTTTGCATGTTTTTACCAATGACTGTATATGAGTGGACATGATGGTGCCCTTCATTCCTATTGTGTGGTTTTGAAGCCTTTATTGGTCAAAATGGGAATTGCCATCTTGCAAAAATTGCAAACTATGCATGCACAGTAAACATAGCCAGTTGGGAAGCAGGTCCACCTCTTTCCCACCCATATCGGTGATGGACATAGCACTTGTTCATATTTGAAAGTGTACACACAAGAGAACACATCAGCTAACACAAAGTGGCAAGTGCAGCATTATTATTTAATATGTATAATGCTGAACTGTAGTTGTATAATTTTTGCAGGTATATCAATTTTACCATTGTTAAGAAAAGATTTTCGAAGTGTACTCTCTTATGCTATGCTGTCAATGGAGTTCATTTAAGAGTGATTGGCTAACCTTGCAAAGCTACTTTGAGTGTTAGCTAAACTGTAAAATTGTAAATGGTTATATGATTTCGCTAGTGTTAGCTGCCTTGGTTTGTGCCATGATTTCACTCATGAGCTAGTTTAGACATCAAAATGAGCAACCTACTAGAAATAATTAACTCCTCGCTGAGTGTCCATTAGAACAGTTAACTGAAGAACCAGATATGGCTTTGCTCTAGAATTGTCAAAGCTGTAAACACTATAAATCTACAGTTTTAAAAATGTTTAAATGGAGTTAGCTGGACTGTAGTTAGAACTTCAGCAAAGTGCATGCACATTCATGAAGCTTGACTGTCATTTCTATCTCAACCCTAAACTGCTAATCACCTCATTAACTACACTATTTTATTTATCATCCAATAACTTCTATAAAACACATTAATCATAAAAATATCTGGGGAGATATCAAGGTCACCTGAAAGTGTTAAAACTTGTGTCCCATCCCCTTCATTAACATGGGACTGGGACAGGGTTAAAAATTTTACTGCAACCAGACACTAGAGGGCCTCAGAGACATTTTGGCTTCACTTTTGAATCCCTGTTTGGATGTCGGCCCATATATACAGTCACTGGTTTTTACACAAGCAAACAATCAGTAAATTGGGGTGTAAAAGCATGTTTAAGAATTACTTTTGTTACATTACTGTTCTGTCCAGTACTATCAAACAGCAACCTTAACATATTGCCTATACCAGCAATATGGGCAAGCAATACTGAATACATGCTTGCACAGACCTACACACATTGAAACAGCATGACCTTCAGTCTGCTCCAAGTAGTATTAAGTCCTCTTCTGTGCATAATATTTGAATGATCAAACATGCTGGAACAGTCAAATCAGACAAAAATAATTCATCCAAAGTATTGCATTCAAATGCTGACAGAATGAACATTAGCTGTGTTTCAGAGACATGTTGACTGAGAGTAAAACTCAGAATCTTAAATAAAAATTTGGGTTTTCATTTTTAATATATGAAAATTTAATTCAAATATGAATATTACTGAGGGCGGCACGGTGGTGTAGTGGTTAGCGCTGTCGCCTCACAGCAAGAAGATCCGGGTTCGAGCCCCGTGGCTGGCGAGGGCCTTTCTGTGCGGAGTTTGCATGTTCTCCCCGTGTCCGCATGGCTTTCCTCGGGGTGCTCCGGTTTCCCTCACAGTCCAAAGACATGCAGGTTAGGTTAACTGGTGACAAATTGACTGTAGGTGTGAATGTGAGTGTGAATGGTTGTCTGTGTCTATGTGTCAGCCCTGTGATGACCTGGCGACTTGTCCAGGGTGTACCCCGCTTTTCGCTCGTAGTCAGCTGGGATAGGCTCCAGCTTGCCTGCGACCCTGTCGAACAGGATAAAGCGGCTACAGATAATGAGATGAGATGAGATGAATATTACTCAACAACTGAAGTTTGTCTTTGCCAACCTTTAAAACACACAGAAACACACATACAATAGTAAAATCAGAAGAATACAGTAGTATCTGAATTCAAGCAAAAAAAGTGTTGCTATGTTGAAATTGATATCATGCATGCTGACATTCACACACTCTCAACGCAATCTCATCTCATCTCATTATCTGTAGCCGCTTTATCCTGTTCTACAGGGTCGCAGGCAAGCTGGAGCCTATCCCAGCTGACTACGGGCGAAAGGCGGGGCACACCCTGGACAAGTCGCCAGGTCATCACAGGGCTGACACATAGACACAGACAACCATTCACACTCACACCTACGGTCAATTTAGACCCAGCAGTTAACCTAACCTGCATGTCTTTGGACTGTGGGGGAAACCGGAGCACCCGGAGGAAACCCACACGGACACGGGGAGAACATGCAAACTCCACACAGAAAGGCCCTCGCCGGCCACGGGGCTCGAACCCGGACCTTCTTGCTGTGAGGCAACAGTGCTAACCACTACACCACCGTGCCGCCCACTCTCAGCGCAATCTTCTATCCAAAACTGATTTCTTTCTGCAGCTATAAAACTATGTGTTTCATAGTTCCCACTGCAGATGCCATTCGTGTTTCAGCTATGAGCATAATTCTCTATTGCATTCAGGCGCGCACACACACGCACACCCAAATGCACACTTACATACAAACACACATGATTACTGCAGTCTCTATAAAAAATTGTATGCAATTTTACACACAATGAACCGATACCCAAAAATGCACAACACACAAATATCGGTAATATTACACGTTTGACCAACAAATGTGCCAATAATTGATATTTAGTGGTGACTTGTCCATTCTGGCTGCCCCCTTCCAAATACCTAGAGAGAAATTCTACTTAAACATGTTAAACATAAATTAATTATCTAATGCTACATAACTCATCTCATCTCATTATCTCTAGCCGCTTTATCCTGTTCTACAGGGTCGCAGGCAAGCTGGAGCCTATCCCAGCTGACTATGGGCGAAAGGCGGGGCACCCTGGACAAGTCGCCAGGTCATCACAGGGCTGACACATAGACACAGACAACCATTCACACTCACACCTACGGTCAATTTAGAGTCACCAGTTAACCTAACCTGCATGTCTTTGGACTGTGGGGGAAACCGGAGCACCCAGAGGAAACCCACATGGACACGGGGAGAACATGCAAACTCCGCACAGAAAGGCCCTCACCGGCCACGGGGCTCGAACCCGGACCTTCTTGCTGTGAGGCAACAGCGCTAACCACTACACCACCGTGCCGCCCACTCTCAGCGCAATCTTCTATCCAAAACTGATTTCCTTCTGCAGCTATAAAACTATGTGTTTCACAGTTCCCACTGCAGATGCCATTCGTGTTTTAGCTATGAGCATAATTCTCTATTGCATTCAGGCGCGCACACACACACGCACACCCAAATGCACACTTACATACAAACACACATGATTACTGCAGTCTCTATAAAAAATTGTATGCAGTTTTACACACAATGAACCGATACCCAAAAATGCACAACACACATATATCAGTAATATTACACGTTTGACCAACAAATGTGCCAATAATTGATATTCAGTGGTGACTTGTCCATTCTGGCTGCCCCCTTCCAAATACCTAGAGAGAAATTCTACTTAAACATGTTAAACATAAATTAATTATCTAATGCTACATAACTATGAACTAAAAATAGTTTACTCATACAATGCACCTGTTAGTCTGTCAATGCCTGTCAGCATTCATTAAAAACTCGTTCCAAATCGTAGTTGCTTAATTTCAGTGTGAATAGATATATTTCCTTTTTAACAGCACTGGCCAAATGAGAGTCTATGAAAGTCCTTCAACTTTTTTGGAATTGGGTGATCTGAGGCTGCTCTCTAACTTTTTGGCATCAGAATTCCCATGGGATGCGTCACCAATTCCCCCAAGCCAGTTGATAATTGTTCTTTTTTTTCTCTCTAATTTAATTGAACAATTTCACATTTATGCCCATCTGCCCACAGCTATTACAGATCGCTTCTATTCCTATCTTTCAGGATGGCAAACTTTTATTTCCATGGAACCATGGGAATAAAAGAAAATACTGGTTTTATCTTGTGGTTTTGTTTTTTTTTTTTTTTTTGGGATTGGACAATTCTCATTGTTGTCTTTTTTTTTCAAATTCAACTCAAGTTCACAGGTGGATGTGCATCTAAAGTTCTTATTTATCGAGAAAAAGTGAGTTGGATTGAGATGTAAGTAATGGCCTTTTGATTTCCCTATTTGCTATTTCAAAACATCCACCTTTTTATTGCTTTCTATTTACTATTTCAATCAGTGTCAGCAGTCTGCACTAAAACATGAACGAGGCTAAATGCTGAACATTAGCTTAACATCACTGAACAGCTAGATCAAGACTACAGTATTGGTATTACAAAGTTTATCTATGTATATTTTTCTTATCTATTTACTGTATGTTTTATTATATTTCAAGAAGTTGCATCTTGAGCACGTTTCATGGCTAAATGTTGCCGTCTAGCAGAGCTAAGATCAGAAAAGACAGGCAGGAAGTTAGAGAACCAGAATATCAATTAAGCCAAATGTTCCTTCATACTTTGCACTGAGCTGTGTTATTGTGTGTGCTTAAATGTGTCGGCATGACTGTGTATTGACTGAGTCCAGGTGTGCATGATTAGTACGAGATTAGCATGATTTATGGGAGAGAGAACTGTATTCTGTGTTGGCCATAACTCAGAACTCCAGCAATGACATAGCATAGCATTTTAAGATGGACCTGAATTTTTAAACAAGAAAATTGTGAGCAAATGTACTCCCCCCCACCCCAAATTTTTTATCACCAGACACCATGGCTGATATTCATGAAAACACTTAACATAAGACATTCCCCTCCAATCTTCTGTTCTTTATCTATGTGATGCTTTATCACCCAGATAGCTTTCTTTCATCTCAGAAATATTGCAAAGATAAGAAATTTAATGTCATTGCATGATGCAGAAAAACTAGTCCATGCTTTCGTTACCTCCAGGTTGGATTATTGTAATGCCTTACTGTCTGGATGTTCCAATAAGTGCATAAACAAGCTCCAGTTAGTTCAAAATGCCGCAGCAAGAGTCCTTACTAGAACTAGAAAATATGACCACATCACGCCTGTCTTATCCACACTGCATTGGCTCCCAATCAAATTTCGTATTGATTATAAAATACTACTATTGACCTTTAAAGCACTAAATGGTCTCGCACCACAGTACCTGAGTGAACTTCTGCTCCTCTATGACCCGCCACGCCTACTTAGATCAAAAGGTGCAGGCTATCTGCTGGTACCTCGTATAGTGAAGGCTACATCAGGGGGCAGAGCCTTTTCTTACAAAGCCCCACTGTTATGGAACAGCCTTCCAAGTAATGTTCGGGAATCAGACACAGTCTCAGCATTTAAGTCTAGGCTGAAAACATATCTGTTTAGTCAAGCCTTTTGTTAATGGTGTTTATGAGGTAAAAGTATAGATCTGGAGGGTCCTCAGACATAGAGTGTTTTGGTAAACTGGGATGTATGGATGCTGTCAGTCCCCACTCGCTTGCTCACTCGAGTTTGTTGACGGTGCAGTGGCTGGCTGCTTTATGTCCCGGGGCTCCCTCATGCCTGTGTTACCTTCTGGCTCTCTCCTTTTAGTTATGCTGTCATAGTTAGTTGCCGGAGTCCCTGCTTGTACTCGGTGCAATATGTATACTGTTCCTACTTATTCAGGTGACATTGGGCATACCTAACCACCTGTGTTTTCTTTCTCTCCCCCCCCCCACCCCAAATCTGTCCCTCTGAGTTACATGGAGTCAACAGGAAATCTTTTGGTGGAGACGGTGGGGACCTCGACTGGCTATCGTAGTCTGCAGGGAATCGGCCGTCAGACATTCTGTCGCATGTCCCAGACCCGGTGAAATGTAACTGAATTGTCTTGGCCAGGCCTAAGGGTCCCATCTGCATCTCATCATTGCTGAGGAGTGTGCTCCCATCACCCAATCAAGCATCCAGCCAGAGCAGTCATGATATATTTTTTACCATATTAACATGCCATTGTGCGTCATGCCTGATGTAAAGACTCTCGTCTCTGCGAGCCTACCACACAGATTTAATACTTGTCATTTTTAGGGCATACCTAACAACGTGTTTTCTTTCTCTCTCTCTCTCTCTCCCCCCCCCCCATCTGTCCCTCTGAGTTACATGTTGATCCTGGGATTGAGATGCTGGCCTCTTCTGCCCCTCGGACCTGCTTGATCCATCCTGGTGCCCTGTGTCTGGTCGGAGTTTTATCGCCCCACTCCTGTGAAGGACGGCCCCATGAGGACAGTTGAGGGTTATACCTGTTAAAACTGTTAATATTATAGTCAGGCTGTCTGTTGTTGCCCAAATGAGGATGGGTTCCCTTTTGAGTCTGGTTCCTCTCGAGGTTTCTTCCTCATGTCGTCTGAGGGAGTTTTTCCTTGCCACCGTCGCCACAGGCTTGCTCATTGGGGATAGATTAGGGATAAAATTAGCTCATGTTTTAAGTCGTTCAAATTCTGTAAAGCTGCTTTGCGACAATGTTTATTGTTAAAAGCGCTGTACAAATAAACTTGATTTGATTTGATTTGATTTGATGGATGAATATGGCTTAAATTTCAATGTTACCAACCAGCTGTGCAGATTCTGTAGTTCCTCTGATTACTAAACAGACAAAGGCAAGGAGGGGAAAAGAGGGATTCTCTTCTCGTCTTGTCTTCTTCCGCTTTATCCAGGGCCGGGTCGCGGAGGTAGCAGTCTGAGCATGGAAGCCCAAACTTCCCTTTCCCCCGACACCTTGGCCAGCTCCTCGGGAAGAACACCGAGGCGTTCCCAGGCCAGCTGAGAGACATAGTCCCTCCAGCGTGTCCTGGGTCTTCCCCGGGGCCTCCTCCTGGGGGGACATGCCCGGAACACTTCCCCAGGGAGGTGTCCAGGAGGCATCCGAAAAAGATGCCCGATCCACCTCAGCTGATTCCTCTCAATGTGGAGGAGCAGTGGCTCTATTCCGAGCTCCTCCCGAGTGACTGTGCTTCTCACCCTATCTCTAAGGGAGCGCCCAGCCACCCTGCGAAGGAAACTCATTTCGGCCGCTTGTATCCGCGATCTTGTTCTTTCGGTCATTACCCAAAGCTCATGACCATAGGTGAGAACCAGAACGTAGATCGACCGGTAAATTGAGAGCTTCGCCTTTTGGCTCAGCTCCTTCTTCACCACGACGGACCGGTAAAGCGACCGCATCACTGCGGAGGCTGCACCAATCCGCCTGTCGATCTCACGCTCCATCCTTCCCTCACTCGTGAACAAGATCCCGAGATACTTAAACTCCTATACTTGAGGCAGGACTTCTCCACCAACCTGGAGAGGGCAAGCCACCCTTGTCCGGTCGAGAACCATGGCCTTGGATTTGGAGGTGCTGATTCTCATCCCAGCCGCTTCACACTCGACTGCAAACCGCCCCAGTGCATGCTGAAGGTCCTGGTTTGAAGAAGCCAACAGGACAACATCATCCGCAAAAAGCAGAGATGAAATCCTGTGGTTCCCAAACAGGATTCCTTCCGGCCCCTGGCTGCACCTAGAAATTCTGTCCATAAAAATTATGAACAGAACCGGTGACAAAGGGCAGCCCTGCCGGAGTCCAACATGCACTGGGAACAGGTCTGACTTACTGCTGGCAATGCGAACCAGACTCCTGCTCCGTTTGTACAGGGACCGGACAGCCCTTAGCAAAGAGCCCCGAACCCCATACTCCCAAAGCACCCCCCACAGAATACCATGAGGGACATGGTCGAATGCCTTCTCCAGATCCACAAAACACATGTGGACTGGTTGGGCAAACTCCCATGAACCCTCGAGCACCCTATGAAGGGTATAGAGCTGGTTCAGTGTTCCGCGACCAGGACGAAAACCGCATTGTTCCTCCTGGATCCGAGGTTCGACTATTGGTCAAATTCTCCTCTCCAGTACCCTGGAGTAAACCTTCCCTGGGAGGCTGAGAAGTGTGATTCCCCTATAATTGGAGCACACTCTCCGGTCCCCTTTCTTAAAAAGAGTGACCACCACCCCAGTCTGCCACTCCAGAGGCACTGTCCCCGACCGCCACGCGATGTTGCAGAGGTGTGTCAACCAAGACAGCCCCACAACATCCAGAGACTTGAGATACTCAGGGCGGATCTCATCCACCCCCGGTGCCTTGCCACCGAGGAGCTTGCAAACCACCTCAGTGACTTCAGCTTGGGTAACAGACGAGTCCACCTCTGAGTCATCAGCCTCAGTCTCCTCAATGGAAGACATGACGGTGGGATTGAGAAGATCCTCAAAGTATTCCTTCCACCGCCAGACAATGTCCCCAGTCGAGGTCAACAGCTCCCCACCCGCACTGTAAACAGTGTTGGCAGAGTACTGCTTCCCCCTCCTGAGGCACCGGACGGTTTGCCAGAATTTCTTCGAGGCCGACCGATAATACTTCTCCATGGCCTCCCCGAACTCCTCCCAGTTCCAAGTTTTTGCCTCCGCAACTGCCTGAGCTGTGGTACACCTGGCCTGCTGATACCCGTCAGCTGCCTCAGGAGTCCCGGAGGTCAACATGGCCGGATAGGACTCCTTCTTCAGCTTGACGGCATCCCTTACTTCTGGTGTCCACCACCGGGTTCGGGGATTGCCGCCACGACAGGCACCGGAGACCTTGTGGCCACAGCTCCGAACAGCTGCGTCCACAATGGAGGTAGAGAACATGGTCCACTCAGACTCAATGTCCCCTGCCTCCCTCGGAAGCTGGGAAAAGCTCTCCCGGAGGTGGGAGTTAAAGACCCCCCCGACAGAGTGCTCGGCCAGACGTTCCCAGCAGACCCTCACCATATGTTTGGGCCTGCCAGGTCTGTCCGGCTTCCTCCTCCGCCAGCGGATCCAACTCACCACCAGGTGGTGATCAGTTGACAGCTCAGCCCCTCTCTTCACCCGAGTGTCCAAGACATAGGGCCGGAGATCAGATGAAATGACAACAAAGTCTATCATCGACCTCCGACCTAAGATGTCCTGGTGCCACATGCACTTATGGACACCCCTATGCTCGAACATGGTGTTCGTTATGGACAAACTGTGACTAGCACAGAAGTCCAATAACAAAACACCACTCGGGTTCAGATCGGGGAGGCCGTTCCTCCCAACCACGCCCCTCCAGGTGTCACTGTCGTCGCCCATGTGAGCATTGAAGTCCCCCAGTAGCACAATGGAGTCCCCAGTCTGAGCACCCCTCAGTATCTCTCCCAGGGACTCCAAGAAGGCCGAATACTCTATACTGCTATTCGGCCCGTAGGCATAAACAACAGCAAGAGCCCTCTCCCCAATCCGAAGGCGCAGAGAGGCGACCCTCTCGTTCACTGGGGTAAATTCCAACACATGGCGGCTGAGCTGGGGAGCTATAAGCAAGCCCACACCAGCCCACCACCGCTCACCATGGGCGACTCCAGAGAAGTGGAGAGTCCAGCCCCTCTCGAGGAGCTGGGTTCCAGAACCCAAGCTGTGCGTGGAGGTGAGCCCAACTATCTCTAGCCAGTACCTCTCAACCTCCCGCACAAGCTCAGGCTCTTTCCCCCCCAGCGAAGTGACATTCCATGTCCCAACAGCTAGCCGCTGTGTCCGGGGATCAGGTCGTTGAGGCCCCTGCCTTCGACTGCCGCCCAATCCACACTGCACCAGCCCCCTACTGCTACCTCTGTGGGTGGTGAACCCACAGGAGGTTGGGCCCTCATCACCTCTTTGGGCTGAGCCCGGCTGGGCCCCATGGACAAAGGCCCGGCCACCAAGCGCTCGCATACGAGCCCCAACCCCGGGCCTGGCTCCAGGGTGGGGCCCCGGCTGCGCCATACCGGGCGACATCACGGTCCTCGATTGATTCTCCATAAGGGTTTTGGTGAACTGCTCTTGGTCTGGCCTGTCACCTACAGTAGGACCTGTCTGCCTTGGGAGACCCTGACAGGGGCGTAATGCCCCCGACAACATAGCTCCTAGGATCATTCAAGCACACAAACCCCTCCACCACAATAAGGTGGCAGTTCTAGGAGGGGAGGGATTCTCTGCTGAAAATGTTTTCTGTGTTACATTTTTATCTACATATGCTTTTCTCTTTTCTGGCAAGAAACAGTTGGCAACAACTTTAAGCAAATATTAACAGGTTTTTGGGATGCTAACAACCTGTGCTTTTTCTATTAATTTCCAGAGTGCAACATGCCCACGACTCCTTTTTACAGGTAAAGGTAAAAGATTACAGGTACAGAGTCTTCAGGATATTTTGTTATCTATATGATTATTCAGCTTTGCTAAGAAGATAACATTAACTGACAATCATTGCACAGACAGTTTATTTGTTAGTTTTATCTAATTAATAGTATTAGACTTCTCATCTCATCTCCTCTAGCCGCTTTATCCTTCTACAGGGTCGCAGGCAAGCTGGAGCCTATCCCAGCTGACTACGGGCGAAAGGCGGGGTACACCCTGGACAAGTCGCCAGGTCATCACAGGGCTGACACAGAGACACAGACAACCATTCACACTCACATTCACACCTACGGTCAATTTAGAGTCACCAGTTAACCTAACCTGCATGTCTTTGGACTGTGGGGGAAACCGGAGCACCCGGAGGAAACCCACGCGGACACGGGGAGAACATGCAAACTCCGCACAGAAAGGCCCTCGCCGGCCCCGGGGCTCAAACCCAGGACCTTCTTGCTGTGAGGCGACAGCGCTAACCACTACACCACCGTGCCGCCCAGTATTAGACTTAATTATTTAATATTAATTAAGACTAACACTATTAATTAAGTTCAAAGACATGCAGATTAGGTATAATACCCAGCCAGTGGGGTTGCACAAGCCAGTGCATACTTAGTGCCGTCCCAAGCCTGGACAGAATGGGGAGGGTTGTGTCAGGAAGGGCATCCAGTGTAAAACCTATGCCAAATCAAATACGCAGATGAGGTCCGCTGTGACGACCCCTAACGGGAGCAGCTGAAAGAAGAAGAGTCTTAATCATTTAATACTAATTAGTATTAATTAATTATTAGTAATAGTATTAAATTACTTTATTAGGCCATCTGCTAGACTATCCTGAGCTACAGTTAATGCTGGTCAATTAACACAGTCTACTGATTTATGCTCATTTTCACCTCTTAACAATATACATTACCTAATTAAAAGGGGTTCTTAAACACTTAAATAGTATATGGAAATTATTTAAACACCTGCGTAAACCGGGGCGGCACAGTGGTGTAGTGGTTAGTGCTGTTGCCTCACAGCAAGAAGGTCCAGGTTCGAGCCCCATGGCTGGCGAGGGCCTTTCTGTGCGGAGTTTGCATGTTCTCCCCGTGTCTGCGTGGGTTTCCTCCGGGTGCTCCGGTTTCCCCAACAGTCCAAAGACATGCAGGTTAGGTTAACTGGTGACTCTAAATTGACCGTAGGTGTGAATGTGAGTGTGAATGGTTGTCTGTGTCTATGTGTCAGCCCTGTGATGACCTGGCGACTTGTCCAGGGTGTACCCCGCCTTTCGCCCGTAGTCAGCTGGGATAGGCTCCAGCTTGCCTGCGACCCTGTAGAAGGATAAAGCGGCTAGAGATAATGAGATGAGATGTTAATTACCAGGAAATTGTTAGTCATAAAAGTAGTGCTAGTTTTGAAAAACAAATGATTCCAGGTCACAGTTAAAGTAAGGTTCAACTTCACTGCACGTAACTGCATATTTGCATGTGCGTGCATGCGTGTGTGTGCATGTGTGTTTGCACGCATTTATGTATGTCTGTCAGTGGCAAAATAATAAGACTTTGTTGAAATGCTCCACAGCTGAGTGACAGTTGAATGATCCAAATTGCTGCTTCACTTGTGTGCATGAAAACTAGAGAATGGGTATAGTTTTTAGTTATGTCATTACTGAATAGCCTTATTTGTAATATTTTGATGTCTCCAATATCAAATATTTAGTACTAGTTTCACTTACATTCACAGACTGAGAAGAGTGACATATTTTCATGGTTACTTATATCACCGCCTTGTCTTAACATCCTCATTCAAGCGTACATAGATTTAGTTAACACTTTGTGTTACTGCATTCTGCTGACATAATAAATCATGTGATCATGGCTTCATGCAGTTTTGAGCATGCTACAACACTCAGTGGTAATGTTGCCTTGGCTAGTTGGTGCTGATTTTTATTTTTTTATTTTTTCCCCACTTTGCTCCCTAATTTAGTCATGGCCAATTCCCATCCTCCAGTTATTTCTCCCCCATCACACAACAGCTACCAACCAGGGAAGGCAAAGGCTTATCACAGAGACAGCAGAGACATGGAAAGCATGAACTGTAGTGCACAGTCAGGTCGCTGTTTTTAGCTGGTGCTCCCAAAAGCCCAAAATGAAGAGTGATAAATTGGTATCAACTAAACAGGATGGGAAAAGTTGTTTTTACTTTGATTTTAGCTATGATAGAACTATCTACAGGTCTCAAATCCAAGGTTGAATAAAAAACAAGCTACACCTAACTAACCCAGTAGCTTGTCAATAAGAGGCATTGGATTGGCATCAAATTTTAAACCTGCATTCACCTTGGAAAAGTCAACTTTGAGCACAAGCATTATGGGCCTGTTCCAGTTATTTTCTGATACCACTCTATAATTTTTGGCCTAATTCATCTTGGATTACTTTTATTTTATGTAAAGGCAAGCATTGCTGCTAGTGGTGTAAACCAGGCTGGGTGAGTCTCCATGTAAAATCCTATAAGGTCAGTGTGCCAAGGCAGGGTAGAAAGCATTCCCAAACATTCAGCTTCCATCTTAGCAATCTCTGCTCTCTGGAACATGGTCTCCATCTCCATCTACAACCCCAATTCCAAAAAAGTTGGGATGCTGTGTAAAATATAACTAAAAACAGAATGTGAAGATTTGCAAATCCTGGAAACCCTGTATTTCATTGAAAATAGCACAAAGACGAGATATCAAATGTTGAAACTGAGAAATTTTATTATTTTTTGAAAAATATATGCTCATTTTGAATTTGACGTCAGCAACACATTTCAAAAAAGTTGGGATGGGGCAACAAAAGACTGAAAAAGTTGTGCAATTTGGTGAATTGGCAACAGGTCAGTAACATGATTGGGTATAAAAAGAGCATCCCAGAGAAGTGGAGTCTCTCAGAAGTAAAGATGGGGAAGAGTTCACCGCTCTGTGAAAGACTGAATGGGTGAACAGTGCAACAGTTTACGAATAACGTTCCTCAATGTAAAATTGCAAAGAATTTCACATCATCTATGATACATAATATCATTAAAAGATTCAGAGAATCTGGAGAAATCTCTGTATGCAAGAGACAATGCTGAAAACTGACATTGGATGCCTGCGATCTTCAGGCCCTCAGGAGACACTGCATTAAAAGTAGACAAGTGTCTCTAGTGGAAATCACTGAATGGGCTCAGGAACACTTCAGAAAACCATCATGTGTGAAAACAGTTCATTACTGCATCCACAAATGCAAGTTAAAACCAGATATAAACAATATCCAGAAACACCGCCACCTTCTCTGGGCCCGAGCTCTTTTACGATGGACTGAGGCGAAGTGGAAAACTGTCCCGAGGTCTGACGAATCTCATCTCATCTCATCTCATTATCTCTAGCCGCTTTATCCTTCTACAGGGTCGCAGGCAAGCTGGAGCCTATCCCAGCTGACTACGGGCGAAAGGCGGGGTACACCCTGGACAAGTCGCCAGGTCATCACAGGGCTGACACATAGACACAGACAACCATTCACACTCACATTCACACCTACGGTCAATTTAGAGTCACCAGTTAACCTAACCTGTATGTCTTTGGACTGTGGGGGAAACCGGAGCACCCGGAGGAAACCCACGCGGACACGGGGAGAACATGCAAACTCCACACAGAAAGGCCCTCGCCGGCCCCGGGGCTCGAACCCAGGACCTTCTTGCTGTGAGGCGACAGCGCTAACCACTACACCACCGTGCCGCCGTCTGATGAATCAAAAGTAGAAATTATTTTTAGAAATCATGGACACCACGTCCTCCAGGCTAAAGAGGAGAGGGACCATCCGGCTTGTTATCAGTGCACAGTTCAAAAACCAGCATTTGTGATGAGGGTGCATTAGTGCACCCCCATATGAGGGTGCATTAGTGCACATGACATGGGTAGCTTATACGGTACATCTGGGAAGGCATCATTAATGCTGAATGATATATACACATTTCAGAGCAATATGCTGCCATCCAGACTAAATCTTTTTCAGGGAAGGTCTTCCTTCTTTCAGCAAGACAATGCCAAATTGCTTTCTGCACATATTAAAACTGCATGGCTCTGTAGTAAAAGAGTCCAGGTGCTAAACTGGCCTGCCTGCAGTCCAGACCTTTCTCCCATTTAAAAGATTTGGTGCATTATGAAGCTCAAAGTACAACAAAGGAGACCCAAACTGTTGAGCAACTGAAACTGTATATCAGACAAGAACGGGACAACATTTCTCTTTCAAAACTATGGAAATTGGTCTTCTCAGTTCCCAAACATTTACAGAGTGTTGTTAAAAGTAGAGGTGATACAACACAGTGGTAAACATGCCCCTGTTCCAACTTTTCTGAAATGTGTTGCTGATATCAAATTCAAAATGAGCACTTATCTTCTTATAAGTTGCTTGGTGTATACATTTCAGACAATTTGTCATGGTCTACCCACTGTGATTTTATTGTAAAGAGAGCTTGGAAACGCCTATATGCTTTGCGCGTGTTGAAGAAATCTGGTGTTTCATCATCTGACCTTATTCAAGTTTATTGTAGCCTGGTTAGGCCCATCCTAGAATATGCATCTCCTGTGTGGGCTGGGCTACCAGCTTGTCAAGGTCAGCTGGTGGAGGGTATTCAGAGGGCTGCACTTAAAATTATATTTCCCGAGCGATCATATGAGTCGGCACTCGCGGGTTGTGGTTTGTCTATGTTGGCAGCGCGCCGTGATGGGGCTTGCAGGAAATTTATTGCTAACATCAGGGAGTCTGGTTTCCTAGCACACATGCTACCACAGGCCGTGAGGGTCGCTCATGGCTATGGTTTGAGGTCTGGCCTGTTCCGCGCTGACTATCGTGTAACAAGGACCGACCGACTTAGCAACTTTGTGACCTATAAGTTCAGTAGGGACTAAATATGTTTTTTTTGTGTGTGTTATTGTATTGTATTTGTATTTGGCCTCCCTTGTAATTTAGTGTTATCACTACCAAAGGGCTAAATAAACTGAATTGAATTGAATTGATAAAATTTTCAAAAATAATAAAATTTCTCAGTTTCAAAATTTGATATGTTGTCTTTGTACCATTTTCAATGAAATATAGGGTTTCCATGATTTGCAAATTATCACAATTTGGTCTTATTTACAGTGTACACAGCGTCCTAACTTTTTTTGGAATTGGGGTTGTAGATGTTTTTAAACAATCTGATCCCAGTTCATTTCTTTGCCACCGCCATCACTAAAGCAACAGGGACTGCCTTGACACAGTTTTATCAGATCTGTTTTAGGAGGTAGTAAACCTGCCATTTGTTTCCCATCTGTCTCCTATATCTCATAGTTGACTTCCACAACATCCATATGACCTCAAAGGGCTCATTGCCATTTGGAGAGGACTTCTGACTGAATTATTTATCCCAATTTCTGCAATCATCCAAAAATACAGATCAATTTTTAAGTGCATCACTAACTCACTAACAACCTTAGTTTCAGGTTGGTATAAGCTGGTATGGATGTCCTATTCTGTACAAGTCGTAAAGTGTGTGTAGTGTACTTGACAATATACCCTGATATGTTAAGGTCTCTTTACACCACATAGTGTCTGAGCCACACACTTCAGTGATATCATCTGAATTTCAACCGGTGATAACAGCGACCTGGTCAAGAACATTCTTCAAAGTATCTTTGTGTGGCTGGTCCAAAGGCAAATCAGTGAATGATTTCACAGGCTCAAGGAGAGAGGGTCTTGCCACACCATTGCTTGGTCACTCTGACATGGGAAATTGCATCTTTGTTACAAAGGCAAAAACCTCACACTGCTTTACTTACTGACAGTGATTCATTCCTAAGCCCACTGTTAACTGAACACAGCCTGACTAATCCCTGACAAATAAGCACAGCAAGAATGTGAAGGTTTCTTTCAATCTGTTCTTGGGGACGTGCAGGTTTCCTGGTCCACCTTTGCATATATATGGTCCTTGGCCAGCTTGATGGCACTGGACCCACTCCAAGATACTGGCTAGAAGTCAGGTGATGGACTCAAGTCCACCGACTGCTTCAACATACAGTAACTGCCATCTTATTACATATGGTGGCCACCTCATAGCTCCAGGGTCCTGGGTTCAATGCTGAGCTCAGATTACTTTCTGTTTGGTATATTGTATGTTCTCCCCTGTTCACATGGGCTTCCTCCAGGATCTCCAGTTTCCTTGCACTGTCTAAAAACATGCAGGTAGGTGGTTTGGTTGTGCTAAATTGCCTGTGTGTGTGTGTGTGTGTGTGTGTGTGTGTGTGTGTGTGTGTGTGTGTGTGTGTGTGTGTGCGCACATGCATGTGTGTGTGTGTATGCACATGTGTGCGCACATGCACGTGCTTGCATGGTGCCCTGCAATGGACTGGCATCCCACCTTGTGCCCAGTGTTACTGGGAGTAGCTCGAGGTCCACCGCAACCATGACCAGGATAAAATGGTTACTGAAGGTGAATTAATAAATGAATATATTTGAAGATCATGTTACTCTTTCACAACTGTACAGTGTCTTGCAAAAGCATTCATCCCCCTTGGTGTTTGTCCTGTTTTGTCAAATTACAAGCTGGAATAAAAATGGATTTTTGGAGGGTTAGCACCATTTGATTTACACAACATGTCTACAACATTAAAGATGAAAATTGTTGTTTGATTGTGACACAAACAATAATTAAAATGAAAAAACAGAAATCTGGAGTGTGCATAGGTATTCACCCCCTTTCATATGAAACCCCTAAATAAGAGCTGATTCAAACAATTCACTTCATAAGTCACATAATTACCATATTTTCCGGACTATACGTCGCTCCGGAGTTTAAGTCGCATCAGCCAAAAAATGCATTATGAAGACGAAAAAAACATATATATGTCGCACCGGACTACAAGTCGCACTTTTTTGAAGGGTTATTCTATCCATAGAATCTGTGACTCTATCTGATAAGCAGCGCGTGGTTACTGCGTGACTGCATTGTTTATTTAATAAACGAACAGCTGAGCAGTGATAACGTGCCCTTTGCCCTGTAAGTAGCCTAGTCTGATTATTTTAAATATCTACTACTATCTTTAATACTATCACTATCATTATTACTAATAGCCTATATTATTATTATAACTAATATTAGTAGCCTATTACTGATGCATTAATCAGTTTGCTTTTAGAATATTTTTACCGGTAGGGCTTATTATCACCCCATGGCTCTTTCATCTTTGTTATTAAAGCTGTAGTCATCATCGAGGAGTGTCATTCTTCATTTTTGTCGAATTTTATTTAATCAAATCAGAGGTCAAGTAGGCTATAGGTATATCATCTCCAAAGACAGGTACGGTAGTAAAAACAACCGTCTAGTGAAAAAAAAACCCAACAACCGCTCAGAGAAAAAAACAGGCAGAAAGTGCGCCTGCCAGTTAACGTCATATCAGATAAAAACATTAAACGTTATTCAGACCATTAACACCATAACATCAGAGACGAAGAATAAAGTTCATCTTGGAAGGAGAGTTATTTTTAAAAATGCAAAACAAAATCATTTATAATAGCCCAGAGAAAAACTGGCTGAATATGTACCGTAACATCAAGTTATTCAATAGCCTATAGGCCTAAAATCAGGGCTTAATTTGAGCCGGAACATGACGGAACAAGATCTGTAACCTCCGTTGTCGGATCCGGCAGCTATTTTCATTTCATTCGGTGTTCCGGCAGCTATTTAAATGGATCAGATCACCTCCGTGACCATCACAAAGGGAAAAAAAATCAAACAATAAATTAAATAAGTAAATAAAAATTTGTTTAGTGTTCGGTTTTGATTTTGATATCTGTTGTTGATTTCTCTCCTATGACATCCACAAAATCTATGTGAAGGGGGGGGACATGGGGTGTATACTTCCGCTCAATAGAACACCGGGTTTTTGTAGCCGTTAGCTTGCGCTGTGGAAAAAATGGCAAAAAAACAAGAAAGCTTACTAAAATTTTTAAAATGAATTCTCCAACTTGTTTTGTAAACCCTTTATTTCTTAACTATTACTTGAATTGATTGCACTTATGTTTGCTGGCACTGCTTTTAATGAGCAGGAGAAAAACAGGGAGGGCTCGGAAAATGACCGGATTTATGGTATGGCGCCTTACCCACCTGAGCCACGAAGTCCCGCTGGCACTACTTTTAAATACCCTACTTAAATCCTTAAAATGAGTCATTTAACTCATGTCTTGTGTGATCTGATCTCCAATGGTGAAATAAACCGGTTGTGGTATGAGTACAGTCTGTTATTTTAGAAGATAAATTTAATATATAATTTAATATATAGCCTAATAAAAAATAATATTTTATAACATAATATCACGACATATTACTGTCTGTAACTGTTCATCACTAAAGCGTTTTCTAAGATCATAATGTCTGATATTATATATATATTTTTTTACACACACAATAAGCGCGTGTGCGTAAAGTTATAGTAAACCACCCCCCGCCTTTTTTTTTTTTTGAGTCGCCGGACCCACCCACCTCCTGCGTTCCGGGACCTCCCACTTCACAAATTAAGCACTGCCTAAAATCATTACACAACTTATTTAAATAACTATAGGCCTATCATTAATAATAAAACACAGGTCAATCAAGTTTATCAAGCTGACGATTTCACTCCAAATCAGCAAATCCATTGAATTCCTCATCCTCGGTGTCGCTTCTGAACAACTCTGCCAACTCCAGCGGCAGACGAAGCGCCGTTTCCTCTTCTTCTGCGTGGCTGTCGTCAGACTCGGCATCAGCTCCAGTTATTCCGCGGTGAAAAAAAAACATATATACGTCGCACCGGAGTATAAGTCGCATGGCCAGCCGAACTATGAAAAAAAGTGCGACTTATAGCCCGAAAAATACGGTAGTTGATTAAGATCAGAGGTGGGTAGTAACGCACTACATTTACTCCGTTACATGTACTTGAGTAACTTTTTGGATGAATTGTACTTGTAAGAGTAGTTTTAATGCAGCATACTTTTTACTTTTACTTGAGTATATTTGTGAAGAAGAAGCGGTACTTTTACTCCATTACATTGGGCTATATTCTGCTCATTACTCGCTACTTTATTTTTATTGATCCATGCGATGCGTGGTCTGTTTATGTTTTGTCGAGACTTCCAGCAGAGGCTCTGTCACATGACAGCATCTCACCAATCAAATGTAGCAGCCAGAGCCATAGTGGGAGGAGCTATGGTTTAACTCCGTTTTGCCAATCAAACAGAGCCAAGCCGCCACACGCGCCCGCACACAAAATTCCCGCGGCAAGAGCAGTCCAGGTGGAAAAGAGCATGGAAGCAGAAGAAAAACGGCAGAGACAATGGCCAGCGTTTCTCATCAAGCTGAAGAGGCACACCCCTGGCCACACATACAAACCATGTTCACTCTCCAAACAACAAAAAATAATAGTTATGCTATGCGGTGTCACATGTGTCTCCCCAAACCAGTGGACGTTTCAGCTTATAAAAACTCAACGTCGAATTTGAGGAAACACATTGCGGTAAGTAGGCTATGTGTTTTTGGCTGTCTTCATAGGCAGACGTTAGCCCTGTTGTAACATCATAAATAACTGTAAAATACATTGTTTTGTGGAAATGTATTGACGCACTGCGGCATCAGACGGCAAGATAACACACACACACACACCAGAGAACCAAGAAATAAAACTACAAAAAATCTTCCTAACAATCACTTTTTATTGATGTGAAACCAAAAAATGCTCATGAAAATAAGGTTGCTCGCCTAATGTCAGCTCCTCAATAGCATTACAGTTGTACACGGCTCTGGTCAAAAACTGGGAATGGAAGACTGGTGAAAACTTACTAAATAACAAAACGCGTAACATATCGTTTGTGAAATCTCCATTTTTCAAGCTACTGTATTTGTTGTGGATTAGAGGGATTTGTGAAGACTTTAGGGTTTTTTTTTTCTGTGAGATTTGTTTTATTATTTGTCTACAAGTGCTTGTTCATAAAAGGAAGGGCATTAGCTTGTTAGCTTGACCGCTTGCTCGCAATCCCCACCACCACCCAGCCAAGCTGGGCACTGGCAGCTAGTTAGCAACCTTTATGCTTGTTACTTCCACTTGCTAACTCGTCTGCGAGATGGAGCCAGTAAACAACTTTTTGGGAGATGAAAGGATTAGCATCGTTGATCGCATCTTACAGGATTATTTCCAGTCTTTTTCGTATGAGGAGATATTACATGTGATGTTCAGCTGCTGTTAAAGCTGAACAGTCACTTCACGGAGTGAACATGCACGCGCACACACACAGTGTTATGGTTTATGTGCAGACTGCCTTGAGCTTCTTGTTGTTATTGTTAATACACAGAACTACACACACACAGTTTATATGTGTGAAATATATATGAAATCTCTGCCTGTTATGACATCCTGATCAATAAACAAAGAAGTTACTCAGCAGTTACTCAGTACTTGAGTAGTTTTTTTCACTTAGTACTTTTTACTCTTACTCAAGTAATTAATTGGATGACTACTTTTTACTTTTACTTGAGTAATATTATTCTAAAGTAACAATACTCTTACTTGAGTACAATTTTTGGCTACTCTACCCACCTCTGATTAAGATCCATCTGTGTGCAATCAAAGTGTCACATGATCTGTCACATGATGTCTGTATAAATAAAACTGTTGTGGAAGGACCCTGACTCTGCAACACTACTAAGCAAGCAACATGAAAACCAAGGAGCACTCCAAACATGTCAGAGACAAAGTTGTGAAGAAGAATGGATCAGGGTTGGGTTATAAAAAAATATCCCAAACTTTGAATATCCCAGGGAGCACCATTAAATCCATGATAGCAAAATGGAAAGAATATGGCACCACTATAAACCTGACAAGAGAAGGCCGCCCACCAAAACTCACAGACCAGGCAAAGAGGGCATTAATCAAAGATGCAACAAAGACACCAAAGATAACACTGAAGGAGCTGCAAAGATCCACAGCGGAGATGGAAGTATCTGTCCATAGGACCACTTTAAGCCGTACACTCCACAGAGTGGGGCTTTATGGAAGAGTGACCAGAAAAAGCCACTGCTTAAAGAAAAAAAATAAGAAAACACATTTGGAGTTTGCCCAGTGGCATGTGGCAGACTCCCCAGACACATGGAAGAAGATTCTCTGGTCAAATGAGACTAAAATTGATTTTCTGGCCATCATGGGAAATGCCATGTGTGGCACAAACCCAACACTCTTAAAACACCACTCCTACAGTGAAGTGTGGTGGTGGCAGCATCATGCTGTGCGGATATTTTTCATCTGCAGGCACAAGAAAGATGGTCAGGACAGAAGGAAAGATGGATGCCACTAAATACAGGCCAATTCTGGAGGAAAACCTGTTTGAGTCAGCCAGAGGTTTAAGGCTGGGATGAAGGTTCGTGTTCCAGCAGGACAATGACCCAAAACATACTGCTAAAGCTACACTGGAGTGGTTTAAAGGGAAACATTTAAATGTCATGGAATGGCCTAGTCAAAGCCCAGACCTCAATCAAATTGAAAATCTGTGGCATAACTTGAAGATTTGTGTACACCAACACAAATCAACGCAACGGTACTGAAAGGAATTGGAGCAGTTTTACCTTGAGGAATGGGCAATAATCCCAGTGGCCAGATGTGCTAAGCTAATAGAGCCATACACCAAGAGACTTGCAGCTGAAATTACAGCAAAAATTGCCTCTACAAAGTATTGACTTGAGGGGTGAATACCTATGCACACTCCAGATTTTTGTTTTTTCATCTTAATTATTGTTTGTAAAACAACAATTTTCACCTTTAAAGTTGTAGGCATGTTGTGTAAATCAAATGGTGCTAACCCCCCAAAAAATCCATTTTAATACCAGCTTGTAATGCAACAAAACAGGACAAACACCAAAGGGGATGAATAATTTTGCAAGACACTGTATGTTAATGCCTATATATACAGTAGTGCTTGAAAGTTTGTGAGCCCTTTAGAATTTTCTACATTTCTGCATAAATATGACCTAAAACAACATCAGATTTTCACACAAGTCCTAAAAGTAAGCAAATAGAGAGAACCAAGTTAAACAATTGAGACAAAAATATGATACTTGGTCATTTATTTATTGAGGAAAATGATCCAATATTACATATCTGTGAGTGGCAAAAGTATGTGAACCTTTGCTTTCAGTATCTGGTGTGACCCCCTTGTGCAGCAATAACTGCAACTAAACATTTCCGGTAACTGTTGATCAGTCCTGCACACCGGCTTGGAGGAATTTTAGCCCATTCCTCCATACAGAACAGCTTCAACTCTGGGATGTTGATGGGTTTCCTCACATGAACTGCTCACTTCAAGTCCTTCCACAACATTTCGATTGGATGAAGGTCAGGCCTTTGACTTGGCCATTCCAAAACATTAACTTTTTTCTTCTTTAACCATTCTTTGCGAGAACGACTTGTGTGCTTAGGGTCGTTGGCTTGCTGCATGACCCACCTTCTCTTGAGATTCAGTTCATGGACGGATGTCCTGACATTTTCCTTTAGAATTCGCTGGTATAATTCATAATTCCTTGTTCCATCAATTATGGCAAGCCACCTTTGCCCAGATGCAGCAAAACAGGCCCAAACCATGATACTACCACCACCATGTTTCACAGATGGGATAAGGTTCTTATGCTGGAATAGTATTTTCCTTTCTCCAAACATAATGCATCTCATTTAAACCAAAAAGTTCTATTTCGGTCTCATCCATTCACAAAACATTTTTCCAAGAGCCTTCTGGCTTGTCCCCATGATCTTTAGCAAACTGCAGACAAGCAGCAATGTTCTTTTTGGAGAGCAGTGGCTTTCTCCTTGCAACCCTGCCATGCACACCATTGTTGTTCAGTGTTCTCCTGATGGTGGACTCATGAACATTAACATTAGCCAATGTGATAGAGGCCTTCAGTTGCTTAGAAGTTACCCTGGGGTCCTTTGTGACCTCACTGACTATTACACGCCTTGCTCTTGAATTTCCTCCATTTGTACACAATCTGTCTGACTGTGGATTGGTGGAGTCCAAACTCTTTAGAGATGGTTTTGTAACCTTTTCCAGCCTGATGAGCATCAACAACACTTTTTCTGAGGTCCTCAGAAATCTCCTTTGTTCGTGCCATGATACACTTCCACAAACATGTGTTGTGAAGATCAGACTTTGATAGAGCCCTGTTCTTTAAATTAAACAGGGTGCCCACTCACACCTGATTGTCATCCCATTGATTGAAAACACCTGACTCTAATTTCACCTTCAAATTACCTGCTAATCCTAGAGGTTCACACACTTTTGTCATTCACAGATATGTAATATTGGATCATTTTCCTCAATAAATAAATGACCAATTGTAATATTTTTGTCTCATTTGTTTAACTGGGTTGTCTTTATCTACTTTTAGGACTTGTGTGAAAATCTGATGATGTTTTAGGTCATATTTATGCAGAAATTTAGAAAATTCTAAAGGGTTCACAAACTTTCAAGCACCACTGTACATTTGAACTTATATATGGTTTAGTTCTATGAAATTCTAGGTCTAACGGGAAACTGATTTAGCCTAGCCACACTGAGAAATTAAGCATATTAAACTTTGATATTCCTCCCAGGGTGAATATAGTTAACGAAAACTAAGACTAAATCTAAAATTTGCAGTATAAAAATAATTTAGTTAACTGAAATAAAATAAAAAACAACAGTTTTCAAAAAACAAAAACTAATAAAAACTACAATGAACAATGCAATATGAACTAAAACAAAATAGAATTTAAGGTAAAATAATTAAAAAATCATAAAATGTTCTTTTCCCCCTCAAGAGAGTAACAGACTACTTCCAGAAGATGGCAGTAATGCCGGATGCTGTAAAACTCCAAAGAGGAAGATGTTCACTGTGTAATCAGTCTTTGTCAGTCACATATGTTTACATCAACAAGGCACCATTTTCCAGGTCTTATTACAGTGAGTGTTATAATGAAAGTAGCAGCAAATTACTTTTATACTCTTACTTTTATCCTCTTTGGTAGCAGTGAAGGTAGCGGTAAAACTGGAGAAACAGAAACAAAGTTAGAGGATACCATCCCGAGACAAACTCGGCAAGGATGCCAAGGACCGTTATTTGGATAAATTGTCATCTATTAACAACATTGATCCATATGACCTGACCACAAAAAGTTGGAGTGCTGACCCTGCATTGTTGCCTCCAACCACGCACTTGGATATTAATAAAATATACCACGCACTGAGAGGCTGCGGTTGAAATTATGGATTCTCTGAGGTGACTTGCATGGTACTATTTTGTGAGGGGCGCAGCCCCAAAGAAAATAGTATTTTGGTAGTCACCAAAGAGAATCCATAATTATCAGTGCCTCCCAGTGCATGGTATATTAGATTTATATCAGAGCAACCTTCAACCTGCACATGTGCAATGTACCATACTATTGCCTGCCTCACTAGGAATTATCATGATACGTAGATCTACACACACAGAAATGCTTGCTGAGCCACAGCTATGACTTGAATTGGCCATATAGTTCGAAATTGTGATGTCAGTTCATGGTATATCCAGGATATACCATGACTGACTCACACCATATCCTTTTTTTTTCATTTTTGACATGACAAGATATACTGCTTAATTTATGGTGGAACTATTTTATGTCACGTGAGCCATCCTTGGCCAATCCCTGCACGGGAATTGTTTGATGAGGGATACAATACCAACTGTCTTGTTTACTGTATAAGTGTGTATACCTGTAAACAGTTCTGAAACTATAAATCTCTTGAAGAGTCTTGAATTTCACAAAAGGCTGGGTGCAGGATTTGTTTACATTTAGGCTGAAGGACTGTGACACCACAGTCCTAACAGAAAAGGTTAGCTGGCTGTAATAAAAAAAACTTGTGCTTAGCTACATAACACAGGACAATTGCATAATATTTTACAGTCTTACCAAGACCCGATTAGCCCATTTCTGCTACCCTGTCTGGGTGTCTGTTGCTTACTAGTGTGGCTAATCTAAAACAACAGCTAGATATAACATTAATGGTAGCTACTTTAGAAGACAGAAAACCAGCACATTTATTAACAACAAAAGACTTAAATAACAAAAGTATTTTACTTACATTTATGAAAATGTTGAGTACAAACATAGTATATGAAAGGAAATATCTTGGTGAACGTGATGTTTTTGTGTGTCACTGCCATCTTGCCCCATCGTTAACTTTTCTACATTTTTCATCATTGGATTTATTATTTCAGCCTTTCACACAACTCAATCATACCATTTCACCCTTCTTCAATAAATGATTCCAACAATAAAAGGAAGTGAATGAAAAGAAAATGCTCTGAGCAGACTACAGGTGGGAAACCTAAAAATGTTTTATTTTAATTTGGCCTTAACCACAGAATATCTCCATAATTGCAATTAACCCAAAATGCATTTCAGTTTTACATCTTCTGTCAAAGACCAATACCTGGAAAACTAAAGCTAACACTAAAACTAAAACTAAATAAAAATAAAATAAAAATACTTATGCACTTAGTAACTAAATTACTGACTTACGAACTATACTAACTAAAACTAAACTGAAATCATGGAGTGCTTCGAGAGACTAGTTCTTCAGCACATCAAGGACCACCTCCCCCCCGACTTCGATCCCTACCAGTTCGCATATCACACAAACAGATCCACAGAGGACGCCATTGCCGTAGCTCTCCACTCTGCGCTAAATCACCTGGAGCAGCAGCAGAGCTACGTCCGCATACTCTTTGTGGATTACAGTTCAGCTTTTAATACAATAATCCCGGACATCCTTATTAGAAAACTGGACACTCTCGGCCTCCCCCTTCTCACATGTGCCTGGTTGAAGGACTTTCTTACTAACCGGCCCCAGACTGTGAGACTTGGCCCCCACTTCTCCTCCACCCACACATTGAGCACCGGCTCTCCACAGGGCTGTGTGCTGAGCCCCCTCCTGTACTGCCTCTACACCCACGACTGTAGTCCGACCCACAACAACAACAACCTTATCATCAAGTTTGCTGACGACACCACAGTGGTCGGACTCATCTCAAAGGGAGACGAGGCAGCCTACAGAGAGGAGGTCCTGAAGTCGGCAGCCTGATGTTCAGAAAATAACCTCGCTCTGAACACCAAGAAAACCAAAGAGCTCATTGTTGACTTCAGGAAGCACAGCACCGACCTAGCGCCCCCCCATCAACAACGTGTATGTGGAGAGGGTCTACACCTTCCGGTTTCTCGGTGTCCTCATCTCCGCCGATATCTCCTGGTCAGCAAACGTTACAGCAGTCATTAAGAAGGCTCAGCAGCGGCTACACTTCCTGAGAGTCCTCAGGAAGTACAACTTAAGCTCCAACCTGCTGCTGACCTTCTACCACTCATCCATCGAGAGCCTGCTGACGTACTGTATTACAGTATGGTATGGCAGCTGCACTGCTGTAGACAGGGAAAGGCTCCAGAGGGTAGTTAAGGCAGCACAGAAGATCATTGGCTGCCCTCTCCCCTCCCTGATGGACATTTACACCTCCCGCTGCCTTAGCAGAGCTAAGAATATTATCAAGGACAGCTCTCACCCTGGCTTTGATCTGTTCGACCTGTTGCCCTCAGGGAGGCGCTACAGGTGAATCAGGACAAAGACAAATCGATTAAAAAACAGCTTCTTTCCAAAAGCCATAACCGCCCTGAACTCGGATATGCTCTGACTTTATAGTCTATTTATTTTACTATTTTACTAATTTATAATGTGCAGTACTTTATAAGATGACTCTCTATGCAATACTTTTATAATGCGCAATACCACACTCCATAATGTGAAACGCAACATATTCACCTCAGGACTGTGCACCTTACACACAACACATACACCTCAAGTTTGTGCACCTCACCTTACCTTGCAATACTTCATAATGTGTAATATTTTATCTTATAATGTGACTCTCTCGTGCAATAATTTATAATGTGACTGTCTCTGTGCAATACTTTATATGTGCAATACCTCACTCCATAATGTGTAACACAACACATACACCTCAGACTGTGCACCTTACACCCCCCCCCCCCTTTTTTTCTCCCCCCCTTCCTCTCTCTCTCTCTACACGCTGTTTGCACTGTTACTGGAGATGCTTTAATCTCATTGTACATGTGTATAGTGACAATAAAGGCATTCTATTCTATTCTAAATTAAAAAAACAAACTGAAAGACTAAATAAAAATAAAAACTAATGAAAATTTCAAAACAATAATAACCCTGATTCCTACATAATTATCCCGTTCAAACAAAGCAACCAACCTGTTGTTGATTTAACAATGTCCACACTGAACATATGGCATGCGAATATGTGATGAGCATCTTTCACCAGTTGCTAGTAGTGTTGGTAACAAAAACATATTCGTAGACAAATTCAAAAGCAAACTTAAAACAATACCTAGTAGAAAAAGATAATAATAATAATAATCCATCCATCCATTATCTGTAGCCGCTTATCCTGTCCTACAGGGTCGCAGGCAAGCTGGAGCTTATCCCAGCTGACTATGGGCAAGAGGCAGGGTACACCCTGGACAAGTCACCAGGTCATCACAGGGCTAACACATAGACACAGACAACCATTCACACTCATATTCACACCTACGGTCAATTTAGAGCCACCAATTAGCCTAACCTGCATGTCTTTGGACTGTGGGGGAAACCGGAGCACCCGGAGGAAACCCACGCAGACACGGGGAGAACATGCAAACCCCACACAGAAAGGCCCTTGTTGGCCGCTGGGCTCGAACCCAGAACCTTCTTGCTGTGAGGCAACAGTGCTAACCACCACACCACCATGCCACCCCCATTATTATTATTTGTGAAAGTGAGTGGAAGCCAGCTGTTTTGAAACATGAGCTTTCTGATCATGAACTAACAGGCAACATGATTAACAGGCAAATAAAGATGCCTCCTTGTCCTGACTAGTTCGATGTTTGTGGACCACCTACATCGGCTGCCAGAGTGTGAGAACATTGCCAGGTACTGCAAAAAAGCTTTCTAACTTGCAAATCACTGAGTATTGCTTTAAAGAAGCGCTGCAATCCTCTGTGACACTAAAAGGGTATACGCTGGGGGAGCTGGCCATGGTTCTGAAATAACAGTTCCAACAACTTCACTGGCCACATACTTAAATGTGGTTATCTCATCTCATCTCATTATCTCTAGCCGCTTTATCCTTCTACAGGGTCGCAGGCAAGCTGGAGCCTATCCCAACTGACTATGGGCGAAAGGCGGGGTACACCCTGGACAAGTCGCCAGGTCATCACAGGGCTGACACATAGACACAGACAACCATTCACACTCACATTCACACCTACGGTCAATTTTAGAGTCTCCAGTTAACCTAACCTGCATGTCTTTGGACTGTGGGGGAAACCGGAGCACCCGGAGGAAACCCACGCGGACACGGGGAGAACATGCAAACTCCACACAGAAAGGCCCTCGCCGGCCCCGGGGCTCGAACCCAGGACCTTCTTGCTGTGAGGCGACAGCGCTAACCACTACACCACCGTGCCGCCCCTAAATGTGGTTATATCCAAAATAATATCAAACATAAGGTCAGGTGCCAGAAAACATATAATTGCAAGTCATCCCCATCACCTCACCCCTAAAAAACACTAGGAATACAAATGAAAAATGTTAAAACAAGATACCCAATAACAATTAAGATCAATCAGCTAAAACAGCATGCCTATAGACCATGAGTGCTAATCATTTCATTTAGACAAAGTATAGAGTTGCATGAGACACATTTAACAACATGGATAATATCAATTTCCTGCAGTAGCTCCAAGAGATGCAGCAGTGTGATATCATTATGAAGGGAGTGCATAATTAACACCAATACCACCGCATTTAGTCCGCGTGGGTTTCCTCCAGGTGCTCTGGTTTCCCCCACAGTCCAAAGGCATGCACGTTAGGCTAACTGGTGGCTCTAAATTGACCATAGGTGTGAATGTGAGTGTGAATGGTTGTCTGTGTCTATGTGTCAGCCCTGCGATGACCTGGCAACTTGTCCAGGGTGTACCCCGCCTCTCACCCATAGTCAGCTGGGATAGGCTCCAGCTTGCCTGCGACCCTGTAGGACAGGATAAGTGGCTACAGATAATGGATGGATGGATGGATGGATGGATGGATGGATGGATGGATGGATGGATGGATGGACTACCGCATTTAGCCTACACTCTGGTAAAACTTGAAGACTCTAGTATTTTGGTAATGTGTTTAACTTGTATTTAACTTGTTGAGCTTGTATTATTTTCTAAAAACAGTTCCATCCTATCAATTTGGATTAAGCAAGGTTACACTTCAGATAAGACAATATTCAATAATCTATATGGCTAAATATTAGTGGACATTTGATCATCACACCTATTTGTGAGCCTTCCCCACATTGTCGCTACAAACTTGGAAGCACATAATTGTATATGATGTCTTCGTATGGTGTAGCGTTACATTTTCACTGGAAATAACAGACCTAGACCAAATATGTTCCAGCATGATAATGTCCCTGAGCACAAAGCGAGGTCCATAAAGATATGGTTTGACAAGGCTGGTGTGGAAGAACTTGAGTGGCCTGCACAAATCCTGAAGTCAACCCCACTAATCACCTTTGGGATGAACTGGATGCTGAGTGTGATTCAGGCCTTCTCACCCAAAATTACTGCCTGATCTCACTAATATTATTATCGCTGGATGGCCACAAAACCCTGCAGCCATATTCCAAAATCTAGTGAAAACTCTTCCCAGAAGAATGGAGGTTACTACAACTCCCCCAATTCTCCAAAATACTCGAAAAACTTTTTTCAGATAGACTGGACAAATTCATTGAAAAACACAACCTCCTTACGGACAGTCAATATGGATTCAGAACGGACAGATCAACATCGATAGCACTAATGGAACTAATAGAGGAAATCACAAACTGTATAGACAATAAAAAAATAGCAATTGGAGTATTTGTGGACCTAAAAAAAGCATTCGATACCATTGATCATAGTATATTATTAAGTAAACTAGAAAAGTGTGGTGTTAGGGGAGTTGGGTGGAGCTGGCTGTCAAGCTATCTAAGAAACAGGCAACAGTTTGTGCAGATAGGTGACCATAAATCTGATTTCATGAACATTACATGCGGGGTACCACAGGGGTCAATATTAGGTCCAAAATTATTCATATTATATATCAATGACATATGTAGAGTTTCGCAAGTACTGAAATTTGTTTTGTTTGCAGACGACACCAATATTTTTTGTTCCGGTGAGAATTTGCAGCAGACTTTGGAGACAATCACAACTGAAATAAATAAACTAAAACTATGGTTTGACAAAAATAAATTATCATTAAATCTAAGCAAAACAAAGATCATGTTGTTTGGGAGACACAAAATAGATTGTAATGTAGAATTGATAATAGACAATACGAAGATAGAAATGGTACAGGAAATTAAATTTCTTGGTGTGATTTTGGATCATAAAGTCTGCTGGAAACCTCATGTAGGATACATACAAGCAAAACTGGCAAAGTGCTCGGCAATTCTGTGGAAAACAAAACATTCTTGATTGCAAATCTTTGCGTACTCTATACTACTCGTTATTTTTGCCATATCTGACTTACTGTGTCGAAGTCTGGGGAAACATCTACAAAACCACTCTGCAGCCGATATGTACAATCCAGAAAAGAGCAACAAGGACAATAAACAAAACAGGATACAGAGATCACACAAACTCACTATTCATAAAATCACACGTTGAAATTTATGGATCTGGTCAAATTCAGAACAGCACAAATAATGTACAAAGCGAGAAATAATCTATTGCCAAAAAATATACAAGGAATGTTTAGTGAGAGAGAGGGGGGATATAATCTAAGGGGAGACCTAAATTTAAAAAAACCAAAGGTTCGAACAAATATGAAAAGCATGTGCATATCGAGCTGTGGGGTGACTTTATGGAACAGACTGGAGACAGAAATAAAACAAAGTGCAAATATAAATCTGTTTAAAAAAAGGTACAAAAAATATTTTTAACCAAGTATATGGAAGAGGGGGCGGCACGGTGGTGTAGTGGTTAGCGCTGTTGCCTTACAGCAAGAAGGTCCTGGGTTCGAGCCCCGGGGCCGGCGAGGGCCTTTCTGTGTGGAGTTTGCATGTTCTCCCCGTGTCCGCGTGGGTTTCCTCCAGGTGCTCCGGTTTCCCCCACAGTCCAAAGACATGCAGGTTAGGTTAACTGGTGACTCTAAATTGACCGTAGGTGTGAGTGTGAATGGTTGTCTGTGTCTATGTGTCAGCCCTGTGATGACCTGGCGACTTGTCCAGGGTGTACCCCGCCTTTCGCCCGTAGTCAGCTGGGATAGGCTCCAGCTTGCCTGCGACCCTGTAGAAGGATAAAGCAGCTAGAGACAATGAGATGAGATGAGATATGGAAGAGGAAGTATGTTAACGGAGGATGATGAGGGATAAATCTATAAATAGAATAGAGTTGATTGTTATATTAGAACTAACTTAGTATATGGTATATATGGGATATATTTATTTATGGGGATAGTTTATATATTTATATTTATATTTACAGGTATAGGTATGTAGTAGATATTTATTTTTGTAATTATATATTTATATAGATATTTATGAAGTGTATATATGTATATAGTATATATATTTTGTAGTTATATATTTATATAGATATTTATGAAGAGTATATATGGTATGTAGTATATATTTATTTTTGTAATTATATATTTATATAGATATTTATGAAGTGTATATATGGTATGTAGTATATATTTATTTTTGTAATTATATATTTATATAGATATTCATGAAGTGTATATATGGTATATATTTTTATAGGTGTATTAATGTAGTTTGGATTTCAGGGTAGTTAAAAAGGGGTGGGAAATTAAAAAAGTATTGTACTTCTTCCCACTCCTTTTTTGAACAATGTGCGGTGTTTTGTAATGTCTTAGCTCTTTATGTTATTTTATTTTTTTTAATTTCTCATTTTCTTTCTTTTGTATGTACAAATAGTTACATACATTTTTATATATGTTCTAAATAAATAAATTAATTCATTCATTCAACACAGGGTGGGGGGGTACTAAATCTGGAATGAGATGTTCAAAAAGTGCATGTGTGTCACATGTCCACAAACTTTTGGCCATATAGTGTACATTATTAAGATAAATATTCAATGTATTATTCAAAAAAAGAAAATATACTGTAATTGGAACCCTGCTTCTTTACCTGAAATACATTAGGACTTACGGTCAGTACTGTGTCAAATGATGCCTTTGAAAATTAGATCAGTAAGATGTACTGATTCTGTAGACTACTTTAAAATAGATGCAAGATTGTGTAATGTAATCCTTAAAGAGACATGATAGCAGTGAATTTTCATCTGTAACTTTCCATCAAAGGCTAACACGTTTTGTGCAGTTATTACCATGATTGTCCTTATTTTACATTGCTGAATTCATTACCTTGGACTTTAAAACCCACAAAAAAGACAATCTACTCCATGTTATCTGTCCTCAAACTTAGCTGGAACAGAAACAGCAACAGATAAACGTACAGTAGACCCCCGCCTATTCGCGGTTCAGTATTCGCGAATTCACATATTCACGGGATTTTATATAGAACATATCTCCTATACATTCGCGGAAATCTCAGCGATTCGCGGTCATTTGCGGCGAACATATCGAACGTTTACACACTGCAAACGTTTACGCACTGCTACATTCTCGGAGCCGAATGCTCGCTCGCTATTGGCTGAAGTTTGAATGGCGTGCTGCTGCTCATTGGCTGATACGAATGAGCGCATTGTACAGTACAGTCTCACGGTTCCTGTAGTTCAGACTTGTTCATGTGTTGTGCGTTCTTGGTATTTTTAAATAATTTTTACGCCCTACAATGGCTCCTAAATGCTCTGCATCTTCTAAGGCTCCTGCCAAGGAACCTAAGCGCCAGAAGAAGGTAATGACGCTGCAGGAGAAGGTAGGACTTCTCGATATGCTAAAGGAAGGGAAGAGTTTTGCGGCAGTGGCTCGTCACTACGGCATCAACGAGAGTACTGTGCGCTACATAAAAAGCAGTTTTATGGGGGGGGTTACAAGTATTCGCGATTTTGGCTTATTCACGGCCATGTTCGGTCCCTAACCCCCACGAATACTGAGGGCTTACTGTAATAAGCTCTTACAAAAATAACACTGAGACAAACTGCTGGTAAAACAGTTGTAAGGTACAGCAAAGTGTAATGCTATTTTTAGATAAATGATTTTCCCAGGATACATTTTTTTAACTCACTGGTATGTGATTCGCAGTTAAACTGAAACCTACTGATTTGCAGATGTCAAATATTAGCACAGTGTGGCAATACAAATACATGTGCAATACAATACACTCACCAGCCACTTTATTAGGTACACCCATACACCTGCTGTTTTATGCAGTTATCTAATCAGCCAATCCCTTGACAGCAGCGCAGTGCATAAAATCATCTAGATACAGATCAAGAGCTTCAGTTAATGTTCACTTCAAACATCAGAATGGGAAAAATTGTGATCTCTGTGATTTTCACTGTGGCCGGGGTGTTGGTGCCAGATGGACTGGTTTGAGTATTTCAGAACTGCTGATCTCCTAAGGTTTTCACACACAAGAGTCTCTATAGTTTACACAGAATAATGTGAAAAACAGAGAGACACTGAGTAAGCAACAGTCCTGTGGGTGGAAACATCTTGTTGATAAAAGAGGTCAGAGGAAAATGGCCAGATTTGTTTGAGCTACCAAGAAGGATATCACAACTCATAGCAACTCTTTACAACCATGGTGAGCAGAAAAGCATCTCAGCATGCAACAGCAGAAGACCACATTGGGTTCCATTCCTGTAAGCCAAGAACAGGAATCTCAGACTCAAGAACAAGTTCCTACAGTATTAAAGTGGCCGGTGAGTGTATATGTGCACTACACATGCTGGTTTTGATGGAATGTACAAGCCCCATTTCCAGAAAAGTTGGGATATTTTCCAAAATGCAATAAAAACAAATCTGTGATTTCTTAATTCACTTTATTTAACTGACAAAAGTACAAAGAAAATATTTACAGTTTGTTTTACTGACCAACTTAATTGTATTTTGTAAATATAAAACGATGCCTGCAACACACTCAAATATAATTGCCTGCAACACACTCAAAAATGTCAGTACAAAGGCAAAATAAGACTGAAAAGTTTATAGGCTATTCAAGTCACACCATTTTAGAAGATTCCACAATAAGCAGATTGATCGGTAACAGGTGAGGGCATCATGATTGGGTATAAAAGGAGCATGCACCAAAGACTCAGTCTTTGCAAGCAAGGATAGGTCCTTTGTGCCAAAATTCATGAGAGAATTGTTAGTCAATTCAAAAAGAACATTTTTCAGTGCAAGACTGCAGAGGATTTAGGTATTTCAAAATTTACAGTACATAATATTGTGAAAAGATTCAGGCCTGCTGCCAGCCCAGATCTGTCTCCTATTGAGAATATACGGCGGATCATGAAGCGGAGAATCAGACAATGGTGACCACGGACTGGTTCGGAGCTGATGTCTTGTATCAAGCCAGAATGTGTCAGGAGTGGCGAGCTGATGTGAAGTGAGGACCCAAGAGCAGACTCAGAAAACAGGCAGTGTAAAGAGAGAACTTCTTTAATGAAGTAGATGGCAGAAAGGCAAAGGTACAGTAGGGCTCAGGCAAAAATCGGTAGTCAAAAAACAGGCCAGGAAGTCAAAAACACAGAGGAGCAGGTAGACACGATCAGGGACAAAAAACAGGACAAAAATTTTCACAAAAACTGATGAACACAGGGACAAGGGAAATACAGGCAGAGGTAGCAAAATACACAATTCAAAAGAACAGGCAGGCAAAAACAGGGACAAAAAAATTGGACAGAAACTTGACAAAAAAAACCACACACAAGGAGAAATTCAGGCAGGGGGAATCAAGAAGACACAATACCAATGAGCTATAGCGAGGCGAGGAAAGTCTACAAGAGACAGTCTGGCAAACGGAGTAGCTCCAAACAGTTCTTAAAAAGCCTTGGCTGATGAGAGAGGAATGGTAGCAGGTGTGGGAGTGCTGCTTCAGGAAATGGCCTTCAGCAAGGCAGGACTGAATTCCTGTCCTGGATCTGGCCTGGAGGTCCCACAATCTAAGGCATGGATGGACTGGACCGGACTGTGACAGTACCCCCCCCCCCTTCAACAGGCGCCTCCAGGCGCCTTAGAAAGTGCGTCAGGGTGTTGTTGGTGGAAGTCCGTGATGAGGGTGGGATCCATGATGAACCTGGCAGGAACCCAGCTCCTCTCCTCAGGACCATACCCCTCCCAATCAACCACGTACTGGAGTCCTCTGCCTCGGGAACTGGAGACAAGGGGTTTGACTTGGGAGACATGGAAATTTGGGTGAATATTGCGCATGGTTACGGGCAGAGACAGTCTTACAGAGCAGGGATTAATTACCTTGCAGATAGGGAAAGGTCCTATGAACCTGGGAGCCAACTTGTGGGAGACCGTCTTGAGGGGCAAGTGGCAAGTGGAGAGCATTACCCACTGCCCCTCCCCATAGATGGGAGCTGCCAAGCAGGGTTTGTCGGCTTGCTCTTTAAACATCTTGACAGAACATATGAGCTTTTTCCTGGTCAATGCCCATGTTCTCCTGCAGCGGCACACAAACATCTGGGCAAAGGGCACGGCGACTTCTTCTTCTTGAATGGGGAAGAGTGGTGGCTGGTAACCCAGAGAGCACTGGAAGGGGGAAAGACATGTAGCAGAGGTGGGTAAGGAGTTGTGAGCGTCTTGGGGGCAATAACTGGGGTCCATGGTCCGATATGATGTCTGAGGGGAGTCCATGTAGACGGAAAACATGGCGTGTCAGCAATTCGGTGGTCTCCTTGGTGGTGGGAAGCTTGGGCAGAGGGATAAAATGAACAGCTTCAGAAAAACGGTCGACACCAGTGAGGATACAAGTATTGCCACCTGAATTGAGGAGTCCTGTGATGAAATCCAGGGCTATGTGTGACCAGGGCCGGTGGGGAACAGGAAGGGGTCTCAGCAGGCCCGCAGGGGGTCTGTTGCCAGTCTTGTTCCTGGCACAGATGTCGCAAGCTGCCACAAACCTCTGGACGTCCTCCTTGATGGATGGCCACCAAAAACGTTGTTGGATCAGTGCCAGAGTCCGGGCTACTCCTGGGTGGCACGCCATTCTGGAGCCATGACCCCACTGCAACACCTGTGCCTGCACAGAAACAGGAACAAAAAGATGGCTAGGAGGTGCATTACTGGGCTCTGGATCCTGCTCATGGGCCTTCTGGACCAGGGTTTCCACCTCTAACAGAGCAGCCACCACCAGGCACCATGGAGGAAGGATGGTCTCAGGGGAGGTCGATTCCTCCTGGAGGGGAGAAAACATTCTGGACAAGGCATCGGGCTTACCATTCTTAGAGCCTGGGCGGAAGGAAAGTGTGAACTTGAAGCAAGAAAAGAAGAGAGACCATTGGGCCTGACGAGAATTGAGGCACTTGGCAGTCCTGAGGTTTTTGAGGTTCTTGTGATCTGTCCATACGATGAAGGGAAGGTCTGACCCCTCCAACCAATGTCTCCATTCTTCCAAGGCCAATTTAACAGCCAACAGTTCCCTACTGCCAACGTCAGTTCCTCTCAGAGGGGGAAAGCCGATGAGAGAAGAAGGAGCAAGGATGAAGCTTGCTGTCACTAGCCAATCTTTGGGACAATATGGCCCCCATCCCGACTCCGAAGCATCGACCTCAACCACAAACTGCCAGGACAGCTCTGGAATGGTGAGTATAGGTGCTGACGTGAACCTTCGTTTGAGCTCAGAGAATGCCTTCTTGGCCCCTTCCTCCCAGCTGAAAGGGACCTTGGTGGAAGTTGGAGCCGTGAGGGGCCCAGCCACCATACTAAATTTCCTGATGAATCACCTGTAGAAATTCACAAACCCAAGAAACCACTGGAGTTCTCACCGAGAGGACAGGGTGGGCCAGTCAGCAACTGCCTTGAGTTTCAGGGGGTCCATCTGAATCTGTGTGGGGGAGATAATGAAACCCAGGAAGGAGACAGAACTTCTATGGAACTCGCATTTCTCGGCCTTAACAAAGAGTTTATTTTCCAGGAGTCGCTGAAGGACCTGCCTGATGTGGATGCGGTGTTCATCAAGGGAGCAGGAAAAAAAATCAATATATCGTCCAGATAAACAAAAATGTTAAAGTAGTCCCTCAGGACATCATTAACGAGGGCCTGGAAAACCGCGGGAGCGTTAGTTAGGCCGAACAGAACCATGAGATATTCGTAGTGGCCCGTGGGGGTGTTAAACGCCGTCTTCCATTCATCCCCTTCCCTGATCCTCACAAGGTGGTAAGCATTACGCAGGTCTAGCTTGGTGAAAATCTGGGCTCCCTGGAGTAACTCAAACACCATAGACATGAGAGGTAGGGGGTAATGGTTCTTGATGGTGATGTTTAGCCCACGGTAATCAATGCAAGGGCGCAAGGATTTGTTCTTCTCCACAAAAAAGAAGAGGAGGGACGAATAATTCCTGCTGCTAAGGACTCGGTTATGTATTTATCCATGGCTTGCCTTTCAGAAGGAGAGAGAGTAAAGTTGCCCCTTAGATGGTGCAGTCCCAGGGAGAAGGTCAATTCCACAATCATAGGGCCTATGGGGAGGAAAGGAAACAGCTTGAGACTTGCTGAACACAGGTTTTAAGTCATTATACTCGGGAGGCACGTTAGAGGGGTCAAGATATTCACCAATGGTGGGCTGGAGCAGCTCGGCGTGAGGGAGGGCAGATCTCAGGCATGACAATAAACAGAATTGACTCCATCCTAAAATGGTGTTGTTAGTCCAGTTGACACGGGGGTTATGTAGAGTTAGCCAGGGAAGACCAAGAACTATGGGCACATGGGGATTACTCATGACAAAAAACTAGATGGATTCAGAGTGGTTGCCAGAAGTTCTTAAGGTGATGGTGGTCAGACCAGTACCATTAAGGGTCAGGACAGTGAGGGATGGGTTCAGAGCCAGTAGTGGAATTCCCAGGCGTTTGGCAGTGGTCGAGCAGATCAGGTTTCTGTCAGCCCCTGAATCAATGAATGCCTGGAGGTCGTGGGGCTGATTGCCATGGATGATGACCACCAGGAGTAGCGGTCGATCGGTAGGGGGCTGATACTGGACATTGCCCACCAGGGCCCCCAAACTCACTGGTGGGCTCTTCCTTTTAAAGGTCCCCTTCCACCAAAAACGTTTAATACTGGCTCTTTTTGAAATACCATCGTTCACTCCGAGTTGCATATGCATGCTGCATGTGAAAATGTAATTCTACCCCCATTCCCTGTATTAGCTTATGAAAGAAAATTGTAGGAAAAACAAGTGGATCTGAAAAAGCCATACGATCTTATGTCACTTCGTAAATTAGTATTCATGGCCTCGCCCACCTTGGCTTGCGACCGCGCACAGCAAGGAAGTTCGGATTTAAGCGCAAGGAGAGATAGCAGAGCCAGTGTTGCCAGATTGGGCGGTTTTAAGTGCATTTTGGCGGATTTGAACATATTTTGGGCTGGAAAATGTCAGCAGTATCTGGCAACACTGAGCAAAGCCCATCTCGTCAGTAGCTAACGAAGAGGACCTAACAGCAAGTTGAAAACATGTCTGAACAAGTTCGTGCCTGTGTTATTTGTGGCAGTAAGACATCAACGTTGCATTTCTTGCCCAAGATAGAAGAGGTGAAGAAGAAATGGTTGGAATTTCTTTGGAACACCACCAGCGAAGTATAATGCAGCATTAGTACTGTGTTCTGATCATTTCAACCACAGTGACTTCAAATTTCTGTGCCTTCAGTAGTGGTTTTGCTTCGAGGTTGCATTTAATCCCTGAATCTGTACCGTCAAGACAATCGACCACCAGCTCACAAGCTGTAAGTAAAACATTAACTTTTTGTTCAAAGGTTTTTGTTACAAAATAGCATGTTCATATTCTTCACGTTAGCATGAATGACGGTCACAAGCTAGGCAGGGATGAGTTTTCCGCTTTTTCTGAGTAAAAAATGACCTTTTTATATTATGCCAAATCCATTGAGAATTTTTTTTTTATTAATTTCGGGGGGTTGGGGTATGTTCCTTCATGCTGTTCAAACTTTATTAACTCCAACGATGTTTACACATTATTTGTAAGTCACCATCTTTAGTCTCGTTTAAATCTCGTTGAATGTGATGTAAAATTCGTGTTATCTACATCGTTATTGGTCAAAACATCGACGTCGAGACCATAATAGCCAATCAAAACAGTTTTTACAAAGACACCTACATTCTTTTTTTAAGTCACTCGTTCATTTTATTCGTTTGTTTGTTCAGTAAAAACCCAAACATTTGTTGAATTTTTCTTATTTCCTCACGTCGCACCTCAATGACGTCAGTGCGCAGTATTTTTCCCTTCACAGTTTGTTCCTTCTCTCTCGCCGTAGTAAGACACCCACATCCGCTTGTTCTGACTCACTGGAGGTAGCGTCACAGTGCTGTTAGCCAATCAGAGGTAACACATTTACATGTCATGAATATTAATGAGTAAGAGCTGAAATCCTGTCGTTCTCCCACCACCCACTCCTCCAGAAAACTAGAACAGCCTGAAACAGGAGAACCACAGCATTTTTTTCACCAAAACCGGCTCACAGGGCATTCATTCATACTAGAGACCACCGCACAATTAATGAAAAAACGATGCAAGGAGACCTTTAAAAGGCAAGATTGGCAGAAGTGCCCCAGCTGTCCGCAATAAAAACATGCCCAAATATCCCGACAGCGCTGTCGTTCCTCAGGTGAGATGTGGACTCGGTCCACCTGCATTGGCTCAGCGGAAGGAATGGGAGGCTGAGGGGGAGCAAGACTAGTCCGAGTTCTCTTTCACCCGCTGTCTGATCTGGGAGTCAATATGACTGGCAAGGTCTATGAGACCGGGGAGATCAGGTGGCAGTTCTCGTGAGACCAGCTCACCTTTGATGAAGTCTGACAGCCTGTTCAAAAATGCATCAAACAAGGCACTCATTCCAGCCACAAGATGCCGCCAAAGTGCGGAACTCAATCGCATAGTCAAAAGCGGACTGGGCACCCTGCTGCAGCCCCATGATTTCTCTTGCTGCCTCTCTGCCAGACAGAGAGTGATCAAAGGTTCACCTCATCTCCTCTGTGAAATCCTTGAGGCTGGCGCAGCATGGTGCATTGGCGTCCCACATAGCTGTTATCCACTCCCTAGCTTTGCCAGTGAGGAGAGTGATGGTGTAGGCCACTCGGAAACATTCTGTAGGGAAGGCCAGTGGTTGAAGCTCAAGGGTTAGCGAGCACTGAGAAAAATGATCTGCAGGTACCTGGTTCTCCATTGTATGGCTGTGGGGCGGGAAGTCTCGGCTCTCTGAACAGGGCTGGAGCAGAAGCTGGAGGAGCGGTAGGTGGAAGGGGTTGTGTAGGAGCAGATGTTACTTGAAGCTGTTGTAGCTGAGTGGCAAGAAGATTGAGAGTGTCAGAGGTGGGGTTTACATTAGACCGTATCAGCGGATCATCAGATTAACGTTTTTAAAAACGATTAGCGTGCACACAGCAACGCCAATACACGATTCGCATGCACACAGCAATGCCAATACATGGATACGCTAATCACATGACTAATTCGGCACGTAAGTTGAAATGTGTCAGTGCGGCTCATCGCTTCCTCCTCAGCGGCTGCGCTCCAAATCACTCTGCCCTGAACAGCGAGTGCCCTCTGGAGGGTGCGCACTCCGGCCCTGCGCAGCTCACAGAGCGCATGAGTGAAGCGCACGAGCAGTGATTCGGGACTGAGCCGCTGTGCGCAAGTCACTTACCACTTGCAAGTGGAAGGATGGCAAGCCTAAAGACAATCATAACTACACAATGGGCAATATTTGCATTAGTATTTGCAGTATTTTCATACTTTTATACTCTTTAATGGAAGGTGATACAAGGCGGAAGTCCGCGCCGTTTTTCAGCAGTCGCGTCACATGACCAATGCCAGCGGATCAGGAAGGTGGATGTCACAGTGACGTTGTCCAATGATGACGCCAGCTAGAGCTCAGCACAGCGTATCCGCGTATTCTCAATGTTTACACAGCACCGGACCAGACACGATCTGGATTGAATACGTGGACCCTGGTGGATTCCCGTTTCCCGGCGTTTTAATGTAAACGGACAGTGCATCCGCGAAGAAAATGAGACAGATAAGGTCTAATGTAAACTTGGCCAGAGATTGACAAGGTTTTGATTCACCTGTTGGAGGGTCCCAAGGAGAGCTCCCTGTTTCTGCACCGCTGCTCTTAGCTGGGCGAAATCTGCTGGGTCCATGTTGGCCAGACTGTGCTGTCAGGAGTGGTGAGCTGAGGTGAAGTGAGGGCCCAAGAGCAGACTCAGAAAACAAGCAGTGTAAAGAGAAAACTTCATTAATGAAGTAGATGGCAGAAAGGCAAAAGGTACAGTAGGGCTCAGGCAAAAATCGGTAGTCAAAAAACAGGCCAGGAGGTCAAAAACACAGAGGAGCAGGTAGACACGATCAGGGACAAAAACCAAGACAGAAAAATCTTCACAAAAACTGATGAACACAGGGACAAGGGAAATACAGGCAGAGGTAGCAAAAGACACAATTCAAAAGAACAGGCAGGCAAAAACAGGGACAAAAACTGGAGAGAAAAACTTGACCAAAAAACAAGGAGAAATTCAGGCAGGGGGAATCAAGAGGACACAATACCAATGAACTGTAGCGAGGCAAGGGAAGTCTACAAGAGACAGTCTGGCAAATGGAGTAGCTCCAAACAGTTCTTAAAAAGCCCTGGCTGATGGGAGAGGAGTGGTAGCAGGTGTGGGAGTGCCGCTTCAGGAAATGGCCTTCAGCAAGGCAGGACTGAATTCCTGTCCTGGATCTGGCCCACAATCTAAGGCATGGATGGACTGGACCGGACTGTGACAGAATGGACAAAAATTCCAATTGCAAAAGTGCAACTGGAAATGGGGTTTGTAGTAATACTGGTCTCTGCGAATGTCAGAACATGTGTCCGTAATTTTAGGAATATAAAGAAATACTTGTGGTATAGGTACATTGGGCGGCACAGTGGTGTAGTGGTTAGCACTGTTGCCTCACAGCAAGAAGGTCCTGGGTTTGAGCTCAGCGGCCAGCGAGGGCCTTTCTGTGTGGAGTTTGCATTCAAGATTCAAGATGTTTATTTGTCATATACACAATAACAGACACACCGGTTTATTATCTCATCTCATCTCATTATCTCTAGCCGCTTTATCCTTCTACAGGGTCGCAGGCAAGCTGGAGCCTATCCCAGCTGACTACGGGCGAAAGGCGGGGTACACCCTGGACAAGTCGCCAGGTCATCACAGGGCTGACACATAGACACAGACAACCATTCACACTCACATTCACACCTACGGTCAATTTAGAGCCACCAGTTAACCTAACCTGCATGTCTTTGGACTGTGGGGGAAACCGGAGCACCCGGAGGAAACCCACGCGGACACGGGGAGAACATGCAAACTCCACACAGAAAGGCCCTCGCCGGCCCCGGGGCTCGAACCCAGGACCTTCTTGCTGTGAGGCGACAGCGCTAACCACTACACCACCGTGCCGCCCTCGGTTTATTATTGGGTAATGAAATTCTTATTTTGCAACTACCCGACCAAACTATGCTTACTAATATAAAAAGAAATATATATAAAATATGAAATATAAAATATAGTTACATTACTAACTATAGGAGACCATCCACCAACACTGCAGTGAACCATCAACTGGCTGACGAGCTGAATGTGTTTTACTGCAGATTCGACACATTCACACCTCTCCCCCCTTCAGTCATTAAAGACCCATTTACACCCCCTGCCATTCTGCCACCCCCCGCCTCTGACCCCCCACCAGCACTCAAGATCTGTGAAGAGGATGTCTGTCAGCTTTTCCACAGACAGAAGATCAGGAAGGCACCTGGCCCAGATGGTGTGTCACCTTCTTGTCTGAAGGTCTGTGCTGACCAGCTGGCTCCCAGCTTCACCCAGATCTTTAATAGATCCCTGGAGCTGTGTGAAGTCCCCTCATGCTTCAAATGCTCCACAATAATCCCAGTTCCTAAGAAAACCAATATCACAGGACTGAATGACTACAGGCCTGTTGCCCTCACATCTGTAGTCATGAAGTCCTTCGAGAGACTAGTGTTGTCATACCTGAAGGACATCACAGACCCCCTGCTGGACTCCCTGCAGTTTGCCTACTGGGCAAACAGGTCAGTGGATGATGCAATAAATATGGGTCTACACTACATCCTGCAACACCTTGACACTGCAGGGACGTATGCCAGGATCCTGTTCGTGGACTTCAGTTCAGCATTCAACACCATTGTTCCAGACATCCTCCACACCAAGCTCACCCAGCTCACTGTGCCCTCCTCCACCTGTCAGAGGATTACAAGCTTCCTGACTGACAGGAAGCAACAGGTGAGGATGGGGAGCATCATATCCAGCACTCGGACTATCAGCACTGGCGCCCCCCAAGGGTGTGTGCTCTACCCACTGCTCTTCTCCCTTTATACCAACGACTGCACCTCAAGAGACCCGTCTGTTAAACTCCTGAAATTTGTGGATGATACAACGGTCATCGGCCTCATCCGAGACGGTGACGAGTCTGCATACAGATGGGAGGTTGAACGGCTGGTCTGGTGGTGCGGTTAGAACAATCTGGAACTGAACACGCTCAAAACTGTGGAGATGACAGTGGACTTTAGGAGGAGCCCCCCCACTCTGCTGCCCATCACCATCACCAACAACACTGTGACTGCTGTTGAAAGCTTCAGGTTTCTGGGTTCCACAATCTCTCGGGACTTGAAGTGGGAGACCAACACAGTCACTATCATCAAAAAGGCTCAGCAGAGGTTGTACTTTCTGTGCCAGCTCAGGAAGCTCAACCTGCCTAAGGAGCTGCTGACACAATTCTACTCTGCCATCATTCAGTCTGTTCTTTGCTCTTCCATCACTGTTTGGTTTGGATCGGTCACCAAACAGGAGAAGAACAGACTGCAGTGGACAATAAGGTCTGCAGAGAAAATTATTGGTGTCAACCTGCCCTCCATCCAAGACCTATACTTGTCCAGAGTCAGGAAACGGGCAGGTAACATCTCTGCGGACCCATCACACCCTGGTCACAATCTGTTTAATCTTCTCCCCTCAGGGAGGCGATATAGATCACTGTATACAAAAACAACCAGACACAAGAATAGTTTTTTTCCCCTCAGGCTGTCTCTGTGATGAACAGCTAAAATCCAGATTCATATATCAGTAATATCACTTGCAAAATATCTGCACACTCATACTGTCGTTCTGTGCTCACTGTTACCTATATTTATATTTATTTATATTTACTATTTCATCTTTGCACTATGCACTATATTGCACTAAAAGGGAAAATCCTTTCTGTGATGAACAACTAAAATCCAGATTCATATATCAGTAATCTCATCTCTCATCTCATTATCTCTAGCCGCTTTATCCTGTTCTACAGGGTCGCAGGCAAGCTGGAGCCTATCCCAGCTGACTATGGGTGAAAGGCGGGGTACACCCTGGACAAGTCGCCAGGTCATCACAGGGCTGACACATAGACACAGACAACCATTCACACCTACGGTCAATTTAGAGTCACCAGTTAACCTAACCTGTATGTCTTTGGACTGTGGGGGAAACCGGAGCACCTGGAGGAAACCCACGCGGACACGGGGAGAACATGCAAACTCTGCACAGAAAGGCCCTCGCCGGCCACGGGGCTCGAACCCGGACCTTCTTGCTGTGAGGCGACAGCACTAACCACTACACCACCGTGCCACCCCTATATCAGTAATATCTCATCTCATCTCATTATCTCTAGCCGCTTTATCCTTCTACAGGGTCGCAGGCAAGCTGGAGCCTATCCCAGCTGACTACGGGTGAAAGGTGGGGTACACCCTGGACAAGTCGCCAGGTTATCACAGGGCTGACACATAGACACAGACAACCATTCACACTCACATTCACACCTACGGTCAATTTAGAGTCACCAGTTAACCTAACCTGCATGTCTTTGGACTGTGGGGGAAACCGGAGCACCCAGAGGAAACCCACGCGGACACGGGGAGAACATGCAAACTCCACACAGAAAGGCCCTCGCCAGCCCCGGGGCTCGAACCCAGGACCTTCTTGCTGTGAGGCGACAGCGCTAACCACTACACCACCGTGCCACCCCTGTATCAGTAATATCACTTGTAAAATATCTGCACACTCATACCGTCATTCTGTGTACACTGTATACTTTATATTTATCTATTTCATACTTGACTTACTTGAATTACTTTGCACTATGCACCTATTGCACCATTTTTGTTTGTTTGTTTGTTTTGTGTCTATGCTTTTTATCTATTTTGTACTATGAGAGCTAAGTGAAACCGGAGTCAAATTCCTCGTGTGTGTTCACATACCTGGCAATAAAAGTGATTCTGATTCTGATAGAGTGCATATGCAATGCAAAATATAAACGTAGAATGAAAATAAATGAAAATAAACATAATTTAAAAAAAATCAAACAATATGCAAACATAGAGGTAGATATACTGTGCAATGTCTTGTGCAAAATTGCAAATATAGAGGTAGATGGTGATTATAATCCATGGTTCAAAAGCCTAATGGAAATATAGAGGTAGATGGTGATTATAATCTGTGGTTCAAAAGCCTGATGGCCTGGGGGTAAAAACTGTTTGTCAGTCTAGTAGTCCTTGCTTTCACACTCCTGTAGCATCTGCCAGATGGTAGGAGTGTGAATAGTCTGTGTTGTGGGTGTGTTTGGTCCTTGATGATGCTCTGTGCCCTTTTTGTGACTCGGGTGTTGTAAATATCCTGTAGTGGGGGAAGGACAGCTCCACAGATGAACTGTGCCATTTTAATGACTTGCTGGAGAGCCTTTCTGTCCTGAGTTGTGCAGTTCCCGTACCACACAGTGATGGAATTTGTCAGGACACTCTCCACTGTGCACCTGTAGAAGTTGCTGAGGAGTTTGGTGGACAGTCCAAATTTCCTCAGCTTCCTCAGGAAGAAGAGTCTCTTTTGAGCCTTCTTGATGGTCTGCTGTGTGTTGTGTGTCCAGGTGAGATCCTCACTGATGTGAGTTCCGAGGAATTTAAATGTTTTCACCCTCTCCACCTGTGTCCTGTCGATGTGCAGTGAGGCGTGCTGGTCTCTCCTCCTCTTCCTCGGGTCAATAATCATCTCCTTGGTCTTCTCAGCATTCAAGGAGAGATTATTTTCCCGGCGCCAGGAGACCAGCTGAGCCACCTCCTCCCTGTAGGCTCTCTCATCTCTGCCGGTGATCAGCCCAATGACAGTGGTGTTGTCAGCGAACTTGATGATGGAAGTGTTACTCTGGGAGGGGGTGCAGTCATAGGTGAAGAGGGTGTACAGGAGTGGACTGAGCACACAGCCTTGGGGGGAGTCCCTGTGCTCACTGTCTTGGTGCTGGATGTTCTGGTACCGACTCTAACAGCCTGGGGTCTGTTTGTGAGAAAGTCCAGGACCCAGCAGCAGAGGGAAGATGTCAGTCCAAGGGTGGAGAGCTTCTCAGTCAGTCTGCTGGGGATGACAGTGTTGAAGGCTGAACTGTAGTCGGCAAACAGCATTTGAACATAGGTGTCCCTGTGTTCCAGGTGTGACAGGGCTGTGTGGATGGCTGCATTGATGGCATCGTCAGTTGAACGGTTCTGACGATATGCAAATTGAAGGGGGTCTATTGTGTCTGGGATGTCCTTTTTGATGTGTGACATGACTATCCTCTCAAAACACTTCATTACAACTGAAGTGAGTGCAATTGGGCGATAGTCATTCAGGCATGTTATATTGTTTTTCTTTGGGACAGGCACTATGGTGGTAGTCTTGAAGCATGTGGGCACAGACAACATGGAGAGGGACAGGTTGAAAATGTCTGTGAAGACCTCTGCTAACTGTGTGGAGCAGGCCCTCAAAGCACGGCCGGGGATGTTGTCAGGGCCGGCTGCCTTTCAGGGGTTAGTCCTCCTGAAGACCTTGCTCACCTCGGTTATGGTCACAGTGGGTGAAGAGCTCTGTGCTGCCTCTGCTGGTAGAATCCCTCTGGGTTGGTTGGTGTTGAGGGTGTCGAAGCGAGGATAGAACTCGTTCAGCTCATCTGGTGATGTGTTGTGGTTGGCTGTGACCCTGCTGTTCTTCTGCTGGAAATTGGTGATATGTTGCAGGCCCTGCCACATGCATCTGGAGTCTGAGGTGTTGTAATATCCTTCCAGCTTCAGTCTGTACTGCCTCTTGGCTTCCCTGATGGATCTGCGTAGGTCATATCTGGCCTTTTTATATCCATCTGCGTCACCAGAGGCAAAAGCGGTGGAGCGTGCATGTAGCATGGAGTGTACTTCACTGTTAATCCAAGGTTTTTGATTTGGATATATTTTGCAGCGCTTGGTGGGGACAATGTCATTAATGCATGTGCTGATGTAGCTGGTGACCACAGATGCATATTCCTCTAAATCCACAGAACAGTCTTCTCTCAAAGCAGCAGTCTTAAACACATCCCAGTTTGTAGAACTGCAGCAGTCCTGGATCAGTCCTTTCATTCCAAACTTTAACAGCTTTACACACTGGGGGGGGGGGCTTGTTTGAGAAGGGCCTTGTAGGCTGGGTAGAGGAACACAGAGATGTGGTCAGACTGTCCAAAGTGGGGGCGGGGCACAGCCTTGTAGCCTTTCCTTACGTTGCTGTAGACATGGTCCAGGATGTTGTTGTCCCTTGTTGGAAAGCTCACGTGTTGGTGGTACTTCGGTAGCACAGTCCTGAGGTTGCAATGGTTAAAATCCCCGGCCACGATGAACACGGTATGTGGTCTCGTGTTTGCCGATGATGTCGTGTAGCAGTCCTAGCGCTGTAGTCCGGTCGGCCTGCGGCAGGATGTAAACAGCCAGCATAAACACAGCACTGAACTCCCTCGGTAGATAAAAGGGTCTGCACTTCACCATCAGCACTTCAATGTCCACACAACAGTGTTTTTCAACCACCTGTACGTCCGTACACCATCTGTTGTTAACATAAACACACACACCACCACCTTTGTTTTTACTGGAAGCAGATGTGCGGGCTCCGTGGTGCATGGAATGGGTCTGTAGTTCAATGGCCGGGTCTGGCAGGCTTGCAGTAGTCCAGGTTTCCATAAAAATCAGGGCACAACACTCTCTGATCTCACGTTGAGATGTTATCCTGGTTCTCAGCTCATCCATCTTATTCTCGAGCGAGCAAATGTTAGCTAGCAGAAGGCTAGGTAGCGGTGGTCTTGTAGCTCTAGCCTTTAGCCTAGCATGTAGCCCACCTCTCTTACCGCACCTCCGTCTTGGGTGCGTGGATCGTCGGCCGTTTCACCTACTCGAGTCTGGTGGTGATGTGGCCTGCCGGATGGTGTCGGTGTGGCTCCAGATGGTGTCAGCGAGGAGAAGAAAGCTACAGTCCAGAAGGACTGGACTGGGCCCGTGGTGAATTTTGGCAATGTCCAGAAGTATGTCTTTGCTGTAGGTGATCCTAGTGTACAAGCACTGAGCATTTGTCACGATCAAAAGTACTAAAATAAACAATAAAGGCGATCGGTGTCAGGAGTGCGTCGCAAACACGTTCGCCACGGGAGGCGCCATGATGTAACCATGTCCTTTGGGTGCTCTGGTTTCCCCCAAAGATATGCAAGTTAGGTTAATTGGTGGCTCTAAATTGACCATAGGTGTGAATGTGCGTGTGAATGGTTTGTCTCTGTGTGTCAGCCCTGTGATAACCTGGTGACTTGTCCAGGGTGTACCCCACTTCTTGCCCATAATCAGCTGGGATAGGCTCCAGCTTGCCTGCGACCCTGTAGAACAGGATAAGCAGCTACAGATAATGGATGGATGGATGGATGGATGGATGGATGGATGGATGGATGGATAGGCATATTGCACAAAGTACTCACATTGCACATTAATATCAATTTATGAATGCATGGCAAAATATCATAGGTTGCAAATTAATCATACTATACTAGAAATACTAGATGCACAGTGGTTAGGGGCTCCCCCAAAAAAGTATCCACCCTATCGTCAGGACATGGCCAGGTTGAAAAGTGCCAATGCAACAGATATCCTTGGCTGTGAGGGAGGGCCTTTTGTTTTTCACTCTCAGAGTCAGAGTAACACTAACCAATGGAGCACTTGCATGTGACGTCACAGCCGATCCAGATTGTGACAGACGCCATCTTGTTGGTGAAACGCCATATTTCCACCTTCTACTTCTACTTCTACCTTTTCTTCTGGAAAACCCTACTATATACAATTCTACTACAACAGCTGCGGCTGCAAGCTCTCCCTACCTGTGCATGTTTTTTATGTTTTTTGTGTGTATTTTTGCGTGTTCTTCATCTGTACCGGACTTCAATATCCACTACAACCGTATGGACTTACTGGACATTGGTTTCCAGCAGAAAATGACGGTTTGTAGCGATTTCCATCGCATGCACAACATTCCGGACGAGAAAAAAAAAAACATTCCGGATGAGATAGCGAGACCAGCGGGGTCTCCGTGGATTGTTATCGGAAGCAAAGCAAAGGAGGCGGCGCCGGGAGCGGAAGCAAAAGCGAGGCTGTAGAGCCGGCCTGTTGACTAAGCTCAGAAAACAGCTACTCAAACCCCCACTGCTAAGCCTCTATCTCTCCAACGCCAGATCCATGGTAAACAATTACATGGTAAACAAGACGGACGATTTGGAATTACAGCTGGAATTACCTTATTCTATTCTATAATCGGCTGGTCAGTGCAGTACTAGTAATACTTAAGTGACTTACCCATCCAATGAGGATTATTTTCTTGTTTACAAGATGCCACATCTGAGTCGCTGACAAATCCTGAATTTCTGTAAAGATAACTGTCCAGAGATTTATAAGCACACAGTGCTTCACCACTGAACAGCGAGGGAAAGTTAATGAGGTAATTATACACATCTGGGTATTCCGCTGGCAGTTCCATATCCACTGATACGGTCGTGAAAACTACGTCCGGTAAGCCATAAGGGTCACTAATCCGTAGATCGTTTATTTTAGACATATATCTAGTTATCTGTTCATTAGAAAAATGAGCCGTGTAGTCCGTCGGTTGAAATTGATCCATTATGTACACGAGTGCAGCAGTATTCAGCTGTGTTTTTTACCGACAAGATGGCGTCTGTGTACTTTCCGGTCACATGACTGCAAGATCTCTATTGTGGGCATCTGTGAGCTCATGTAGGTGGGAGAGGGCAGTTAGCACTTCCCTCTGTGTTCAACTGCCCCGCAATGTAACATCAACAGCAGTTCAGAAAGATGCAGTGGTTGGTTTCACATGTCTTAGGAAAAGCATGTGATAGCTAGTGGGAGGGACTTGGCAACTGACCAACAACAAAGAAAATCATAGTGAACAGTCCACTGTACTTTAATTTAGTACAGCCAGTGGGACTAGCAATAAAACAAACGCCATTATCAGTCGCAGTTAAAGAACCTCTCAGCTTTTTCATGTGCCATTACATGCTTAATGGCCCAAACCCAGAATCTCTGCTGTCAGAAGGTCAGCATTACATGAATGCACTCAAAAACACACAGTAGGTGCACTTCCTTTGTGCAAGTACAAAATTTTCAAAAACCTGAAAAGTCTGACAGTGTCAGACGTGCATGGCGCAGCCATGCAGGGGGGTTACAAAGGGGGGTGAGCCCCCCCTTAGGGCTCGAAAAAAAATTTAAATTACAAGTTAAAATGGTTGTCTCTCATGCAATCTCATGCAAACATTTATAATATTAATAGTTATATGATTTGCATATTCACATCAAATGTTTAATACATTTCATCAATTCATCTGAAATAATATTTCAAGTACAAGGCTTGATATTTCAAAACATCTAGCAACTACTAATTTAAATGTTGAAACAACCATTTTTAATATGCTTTTGCTGTGATACCTTTTTTACAATATATACACAGCTTGAGTTAAAATAAGGGGCCACATGTCTTGATGTCCTCAGAAACTCCTGGATTTTAGCAAATAACAAGATTCAGCTTCTTCCATATACAAAAATATTTATATTTTATAATCCATTACTGACTACAAATGAGTTTTCAACCTAACAATCACATTAGAAAAGATGATAAAAAGCTAACAAACTTATTTCAAGACCTACCTTACTTTTATTTAATAATTGAAAGGTAATCAAATGTAAAAAAAAAAAACGTTTATAAAAGCAGATACTTGTGATGAGTAATTTCAATTCTAGAAGAAAGCACATTGCATTTGCACATCACACAATATTAGATGACAATTTAAATCACCAATAAATGTTTTGAATCACTTATTACTACATAGCACAAAAATCAGAAAAGTGATCAGTCTCATCGGCGTGACTTTTAAGTCCCTTCTTCCCGCTGGAGCCGTACTTGATAGTCTTTGAACAGCAGTCACAATATGCAACTCCCGGGACGTCCGGTTTTCTCAGCCATATTCCCCATTTGTCACCGTTTTTGTCACACTCGCTTAACCATTCCCATCTCCATTTATTTCTAGACATCTTTTCTAATTCTTTTGTATTGGAGCCTTCCGATAAAAACTTAATTTTGACATATTTTGATCAGCAACCAGAGGCAAAGCACTTGGATCTGTCACAAGGGAGGGAAGCGAAATAAGGCTTATTATAAAAGCTGAAGTTTCATTGGACGGCAGTTAACAGTGAGCCAATCAAAAGCACAATTCTAACTTGCACCAAAAGAAACGGCAACTCACAGGAATAGCTGTGCTGATTTGGTCTAACAACGTGCTACGTGCGTGAAACATGATATCACACATGTATAACACCGTGAAGCAAAGGGCTAGTCAGGACCGCTCGTCGGTGAGCGGCGTATAAATTGAATGAGGTTTGTGGCGAAGACGAGATGAAAAGATTTGTCTCATGCAGAGACTGTACCGCGGTAACCCGGTAATATGCTGAGAGTGAGACAGTGAGAGGGCCACCCCTATTCCCCCCCCCCCCCCCC